>NC_055962.1:22671335-22891335 GCF_018492685.1 Alosa sapidissima | reverse complement strand
TCTACTTGGACTTCGGCACTGGGCTTCTCGCTTGCTTACTCTGCACGACGCTGTTGAAGTCACTAACACTAGGTCTGTACACTGAGTCCAAACACTCATACTTCTTCTCACACACGACCAAACAGAGGATAAGTGTGTTTGTGTGGAAGAAATAGGCAGGGGAAACCCAAATTACTCACTATTTGTGTCCTTAACCAGTGCCTCCTATAATTAGGACTTTACTATGGTTGTTGTAGTTGTTATTATTATGACCGCCGCGCAGCGAAGCGAAGTTTAGTCAGATGTTTTTTTTTTTTTTCTTTTTTTTCTTTTTCGCATGCCCAAATTTCCGTCAATGATTCCCGGGACACTGAAAGACCGGGGTACACGAAACTTGGTGGGCATGTAACCCCAAATGGATAGCATGGAACCATCGTTTTTCGTTTTGATCTGTAGCCCCCCCGCTGGACTGGACCCCCCGAAAGGAGGGTAGGGCAGACACAGTTTTCTGTGAATATCTCGAAAACCGTAGGGTTTAGGAGGACCTTTTTTTTTTTGTATGTTGATCTCAAGGGGCCATGTCAACCCATTCCATAACCACTCATTTCATGTATAGCGCCACCTAGTTAAACACAAAAAAGTAAAAATGAGGTGTTGTAATTGAAGGTATCTGTGACCTAACATAGTCAAAACTGCACGAAATTGGAAGTGTAGGATCATTATGACACCCTCTGTATGCACGCCAAGTTTTGTGGAATTCCATTCATGGGGGGTCACACAATAAATTAATTTATGTTACTATACACCAACTGGCCTGTAGGTGGCCGGAGACAGTTTTCTGTGAATATCTCGAGAACCGTAGGGCCTAGGAGGTCCACCTTTTTTATGTATGTTGGTCTTAAGGGGGCATGTCAACCCATCCCATTACCACTTATTTCATGTATAGCGCCACCTAGTTAAAAATTAAAAAGCAAAAAATTAGGTGTTTTCATCACAATATCTCTGGCTGACAAGGTCAAAACTGCACGAAATTAAAAGTGTAGGATCATTATGACACCCTCCGAATGCATGCCAAGTTTTGTGTACTTTCGTTCATGGGGGGCCTTACAATAAAATAATGACCGGGGTTTGTGATAATTGTGACCGGGGTACACAAAACTTGGTGGGCATGTACCCCCACATGGATAGCATGGAACCGTCATTCTTCGTTTTGATCTGTAGCCCCCCCCCCCCGCTGGACTGGACCCCCCGAAAGGAGGGTAGGGCAGACACAGTTCTCTGTGAATATCTTGAGAACTGTAGGGCCTAGGATGACCAATTTTTTCCGTATGTTTGCCTCCAGGGGTCATGTTAACCCATTCCATGTGCACACATGTGCATAAACAGATACACACGCACACACATACATTTACAGTAATCATACGTATGACACACACTCACACAGTAGACATATGTACGCATGCATGCACATGCACAAACACACATACGCAGGCAAACACACAAGCACGCACATACACACACACACACACACCCACACACATAAACATAAATTTGTACACGCACACATGCACACAATTGAAGATTTTTTCCCGTCATCTACTCCCTGAATTTTTGGTCATTGATACCCGGGACACCGAACCACCGGGGTACATGAAATTTGGTGGGTATGTAGCCCCACTAGACTTTTACGGAAAAATTTCATTTCGTCCCCGGGGACCACCACCAACCCCCCCAACCCCCCCACCCCCCCCCCCCCCCCCCCCCCCCCCCCGCCGTGCTGGTGCTGGGCCCCCTGAACCGCAAAAAAAAACACTTTTATGGTATGTTGGTCTCAAGGGCCCACATCAACCTGGCTCATAATCACTCATTTGTGATTTGCACCCCCACCCCCCGGTAAAAAATGAAAATGCAATATTATTCTGCTTTAATCGCCCCTATCTTCAGTTAAGATGTTCAGAACTGCACCAAATTTTATGTGTATGATTGACCTGGCATTCTCCGGGGGTATGCCAAGTTTCGTAGAATTTCATCCATGGGGGGGTCTAAAAAAAATTAGGTTATGTGTACATTTAGTGACTGTACACTCATTGGCCTGTAAATGGCGGTGCACACATATACACATGCACACACACAGGCACCCACATACTATCGGTATTAGAACGGCCGATACATAATTACAAATTCAGTAGGATTAAAAGAAAGCCAAAATAAATATTCATCATCATCATCATGGCTGCATTTTCAGTATTGGCGAGAAGTAGTCGTTTGTCCACTAGATGGCGCATCGTTGCAGTGAGACGTAATTTTGTTGGAAGTTAAAAGTGGGTTGGAAAAAACAATGGACGCTTCATACAAGGACTGTAATTACCGCAGCGAACATCTAATAAGGATAGGACGATGTTCACATGAAGTGTAATTCCCATTTCTTCTTGAAGCCGAAATAAATCTGAGGATGTTTATCGGACATGCTTGGTTTTTACTGCAGGTACGTTAATCTTGTAATATCAATAAGGACCTAGGTAATGTTACCGTTAGCGTTGGTTGAGTGATGGAGGCATTTGATTTATTGCATTTGTAGAAAACTATAAATGCGGTTATACCAAGCAAATGTATAGCAGCACTGTTTGTATCTTTCGACTGTCATTTATTGCACGTGCTACAAAATCATTCTGTGCAATGGAAGATTTACCAACGTTACACCGGTCTGATACAGTTTTGCCTATACATGCATGAGACTGAGACGCCTGTTTATTTTGTTTTAAGTGCGTGCAGGGTGTGAGAGGGGAATCGATGTGCTTTGATTACAGCTTGGTAGTTGTAGTCTGTGAAATTAAAAAGCACGTGTGTGTGAAGTATCCAAACAATGACACCTTCATTTCATTATGGCTGCTTTAGCAAAACACCTTAAGCTACTGTGTAGTGGGTCCCATTTAGAAGTGGCTACTTCATTCGCGCTTTCCTTGATTCATGGAGCTGCGTGAATGTTATTACAACTTTTCGCCACGATATGACAGTTTAAGTCCGCTTGATACTGTAAGGCGTAAGCCATTGGTTTCCAAAGGAGATTTTATTTGTGTCGCCAGCATAGCCTATTGACAATTTATGTTGTAAATAGGCCTACCTTATAATCCTACCTGTAGCTTAGGGAAGCTAACAGCTTTCTATTAGGATCTAGTTTGTTAGTTACCGTTTTGTCATAACTCCCTGATGCATTTTTGCATTTAGAATAGCCAGAGCGTGTATATCTCAATCGGAAAATTAAACAATATCGGGTGCCTATGGACTAGGCTGGGTGAACCCAGCCTGATCTGCCCGCTATTTATTTTTTGATTTCTTAAAAGATTGAGCTTGGTCTGATGAAAGCCAGACTAGCCATGGACCTCAGTTAAACAATGCAAGGGAACATGAATCAGCCTATATTTGCACTAACAATAACGGACAAAAGCTCTTCAACTTTGGCCCGTTAAAATGTGTATGAACAGTCTAGCGACGCATTTCATCAAGGCCCATTTGGACATGTCAGTTATTTGCACCACTGGTTAGATGTAAAACAGCATTTCGTTTCAGACTAGGCTACTGTTACTTAATTTGTGCATTAACAATAACGTTTCAGACTGTTACTTAATTTGTGCATTGACAATAAAGTATTACATGAACTAAAGATGACTAAAATCTTATGTAGAAGAAGAAACATTCACAAAAAATCCATCCATCCAAAAATGACCTTTGTTTTTGATAGCTGTTGAAAACGGCATGGAACTGACAGAGATGTTTTTGTTTAAAAAAAATAAATAAATAAATAACATTATGCTGATACCTTTTGCTTTTCCCAAATACAATGTAGCCTACAGGTGTAAGTGACCTTTCATCAATCCAGTTGCAATGGATGAACTGTGATGAACTGCCCTACTTGTGATTGTTTAGAGATTTTAAAGGTTTTATAACAATGCTACATCTTCTTTGGCTATTCTACAATCTATTCACCTTTTCAGCACCAGTAGGCTACTTTCTGTGCAGCCGCACACACACACTCAGGCATGCCAAACAAGCATACACAAAAGTTTCAAGAGTGGGGGATGGAGTAAAATATGGAGACAAATTGAAGTGTGATTTATTTTCGCGGAACGGATGTACAGGACTGAGCGGTGGTCATATTTTGTACCGCTATGCGGTACATCTAGTTATTATTATCATTGTTGTTATTATTATGATTATTAGTGTAGTATTATGAATATTTAATGGGCAGCCGTGGCCCACTGGTTAGCACTCTGGACTTGTAACCGGAGGGTTGCTGGTTTGACCCCCGCCCAGTGGGCCGCGGCTGAAGTGCCCTTGAGCAAGGCACCTAACCCCTCACTGCTCCCCGAGCGCCGCCGTTGAAGCAGGCAGCTCACTGCGCCGGGATTAGTGTGTGCTTCACCTCACTGTGTGTTCACTGTGTGCTGTTTGTGTTTCACTAATTCACCGATTGGGTTAAATGCAGAGACCAAATTTCCCTCACGGGATCAAAAAAGTATATATACTTATACTATACTATACTTATTAGTTCATTTAAGAGGCACAAACAGCACTTGTGTATCCTGCTGGAGTTCTCTTGTAGCTGTAGCACACTGTGTGACCTTTAGAGATGCTTGGAATCACTGAGGCCTGAAGGGAGAGAGATGGAGTCCAAAACACAGCCATCACTAATGGCCCACTGTCCAACATTACATCCAGAGTGGTTACTGAGTGGCATTCAGAGACACAGTGTATCCAAGGAAAAAATACATAAATGTTATAAAAGAATTGTGAAAAATATAAACAGAAATGATTTACTTCCAAAACCTTGAGCTTGTCTTCTTGATTTCATCTCCTGTTTTGGGACAATGATCCCTCTAAGCACAGAATGGTGCTTTTAATGGGCCAGCAGTTTGGCAGAGTCTAGCGGTTTCAAGGGAGATTGTCACTTTTTGAGTGGGATGTTTCTGCAGTTGGCCGGGGGCCCTGCGTGGTCGAAATGGGTAGCAACCGTACCCAGAAGTGGTAGCAGGTGCTTCAGCGAGGCAAACAGCATTCACAATCGCCATAAAAACAAGCACCACCGGCTAGACAGCGACGATAAACCGTTTGCACAATTATTCAATAAATGAGTGTGACGATAAATGCTCCATGCTTACACTCCTTCTCTGTTCCTCATTCACTCGCTCTCCCTGTCACCTAATTGGCTGCGCCGTGGTTGAATAAAAGCCTGGCTGAGACGCCGGTGACGACGGGCGGCACTTCACCGCAGACATCGGACCGCTCGTCAAACCTCCCGGCGTCGCACTCGCTCTCCACACATTTCCACCGCGGCAGCTGTGTCACTTACATCATCATTATATTTGTGATAATCAGTGCGGGGGCGGCGGCGAGGGTAATAAAAATGCCGGCACGCGCCACACGGCAGATGGGCTGAGGAAGAGGAGGAGAGGGGAGGAGGGAGGGAGGAGAGACCTGCCCGAGTGGATGCTGACTGATGGATCACGCCACACTCCTCTTCACACGCTGCACCCTTTTTTATTTCATTAGAGAGGCTTGAGAGAGAGAGAGAGAGAGCACCAGCAAGGAGGAGGACAGACACACACTGACCAAAGGAGACAGCCTCTGGAGAGAGAGGGAGAGAGAGAGAGAGAGAGGAAGAGAGAGAGAGGGAGAGGGTTAGACAGAGAGAGGAAGAGGGAGAGAGGGAGAGGGTTAGACAGAGAGAGGAAAAGAGAGAGAGGGAGAGGGTTAGACAGAGAGAGGAAGAGAGAGAGAGGGAGAGGGTTAGACAGAGAGAGGAAGAGAGAGGGAGAGGGTTAGACAGCTCTCAAACACTGATCTATGAAAAATCACATTCAATATGTACACTGCATGGTCAAATCTATTCAAGAGTACATATTTGCCTCAAACACTGGGTGAGTAGACAGAGAAAAATGGCCTTTCTGTGTTTGAAGCCATCACAGTAAAACACAACAGGGTTTAAAACACTATAACATGTTCTTGGAGTTGTAGACTTTGTAGAATAATTGGCATTGGAGCTATAATCAATATCAGTAAATGTGTGTTGGGGTAAATATAAGTGGAAAGTTATGTTTATGCATCTGTTATATTTTAAGGCTATGCATATACTGTATTTTAATGGATCAACATTTATTTAGATTGATGAGTAAGAAATCCTCTCCAGAGCTTTTCTATTAAAGTAGCTGCCTTAAAATCCTTCTGACTGCGGTGTGGAGTCAGTTCCATGCTGGCCCATACTCGGTGGGTGGGTCTGGGTTCTGCCTGCCTCCTCTTTGGATCCGGTGCCAAAGCACAGGGGTGAGACTGCTGATTTTTCAAAAGTTCCGCACCGCTCGAGAAACTGAGACATACTGCGCGAACAAATAGAGTAGGCAGCGGGAAATTAATTCATGTATTCCTCCTGCACACAGTCGGCCCACCTTGAAGCTTTCTCATTCTCTCTCTCTCTCTTCCTCTTTTTCTTCCCCCCTCTTTCTTTCTCTCTAAACTCAGTACAAAACAAGTCCCTATGAGGTCTAATAGTCTATTTTGCAGACTTAGCTAAAACGGTGCACAGTGGAGGAAAAGCAGTTTAAATGAGCCCTTGATGTGTTATTTTTTTGTCTGAATTCTTTCTTGATTGCCTTGGCACACACATGAGATACTGTGGCTCTTTTATTGGCCAGAATTCCTGCACTCCGATAGATTTGTGACTGGCGAGATTAGACATAAGGAAAGACATTAGATACAGCTACTCGGTGGCACTGGGCTGTTTTTCTCCCTTACATATTCGCAAAATTACATTCCTGTGCGATAAATCATTGCTCGCGTAGCGCCACAACTCATTGTTGGCCTTCTTAGTCATCTCACCATCCTTAATCGGCTATAATGTCTGGGATATGAAAATTCATGCATGCTATTTATTGAAAAGGGAGAGAAAGAGACTGAGATATAATGGAATGCCTTTTCTTTTGCCATCTAAGCACTGGTTTACAGCCAGACTAATGAATGGGGAGCACTTAGCTAAGGCCACATGTATCTGACCTTCAACATTTGGCGTATTACAGGCAGACAGAAACATATCCATTCATAGATGATCAGCATCAAGTTGCTGTGTAAAACACATGTTTTGTCTCTCTGGAGCAATAGCTGCAATGTGTTATATATATTAACACATCCACCTTGCGTTCTCAAGCATGTCCATCAAGACTTAATGACAGCAGCAGAATGGGTCTTCGGCCATTATAAACAATTAATGAACCATCTGTTTACACTGTGTGTGAGGGATTGAAATGGAGTAAGATTTGGGTTTAAGGATAACATGGAGGTCTGGCTATGGTCACTCAGTTGACAAACAAAGGCGCTGTCTTAGTTGACCGTTATCGTGTCTCAGCTTTTCTGAATGTTTAAGTACATTTACTGACTAGTTGATGGTAAAATGATTTGTTCAAGTATCATACCCTTGGGCATCAACATAATATGTCACTGAAAGTATTTTGCAGCTGGCTGTCTATCAGACTAATATGATCACTAACAAACAAGTGCTTCAGGCTATTTTAGGTGCTTCTCTTGTGAGGTTGGTGTATGATAGACACAGCCAGACAGCGTGGCGAAGGTTATTTTCAATCCGTCTATAAAAACAGTAGATAGTCACAAGGTGTTTGGCTCCACAAATGCTGTTGCAGCCAGTAATGGGATTCTGAGCAGCGTATGGTTCATTTCTGAGGCCAGTAATCCCCTGAATAGCCTTGAGAGTCACAGTGCTTTTCCGACGAATCTCTCCCAGCACCGCCTTTTGTCTCAGCTCCCTTTACTTTTTTTAGCAGCGGGGACGGAGAGAGGGAGAGAGAGAGAGAGAGAGAGAGGAAAAATGACTGTGGATTAATGGGAGTCTGGAGGGGAAGATTTACTGAAGATGTTATTGATCTCTTTATTTCTGAAATAATTTCTACGCCTCGCCTCCTCCGGCCGTTCTTATCAACGGTTGCCAAGAGCCAAGGAGAGCCTTGCGGGGTCGGCTCCGAAACTCTTTCCAACGCCCTTCAGAGTCTCAAGGTCTGACTGGGTGGACAGTAGGGGGGATTTGAGGAGAATGCCAGACAAAAACAAAAGCAAGAATGCCAAACAAGAAAAAACAGAAACAAAACAAACATGCAAGCCACAATGGCCACACATGTGATGGCTGCCAGCAGCAGGTATTGAGCTGAGCACTAAAAGTAAACCTCACATCCCAACACCTTAGAGACTAAGAGACATAGTGACACTTACATCTGGGTTTTACATACATTTGTTATTTTGCACATGGGCAGGCAATCCATATGCATTATGAGAAATATATTCCTGTACTGTAGGCTCCAGTATTTGATCCTGCAGCCTTAGATATGGCAAGGGATCAGGCTAACAGGGAGGCTAAAACCAGAGACTTTATAATGAAGAGACACAGCACTTACAGAATCCCACAAAATGGCAGTTGGCTACACATATCCTGTCTCTTCTTGTAATGTAAGTAACCAACCGCATTGTTGGAAATGGTATGATTGACGTTTTGCCTTCTATTTACTTCTCCATTGTCATGGTAATAGCCATGCCGCGAATGTTGGTGCATGTGCAGTGAGCAAGTTAAGGTAAAGAATAATGTAATCTAAAAAAAATATTATTGCCTTTATGCCTTTAATCAGATAGGATAGTGGAGAATGACAGGAAGTGAGTGGGAGAGAGAGTCGGGGTGGGATCCGGAAAGGACCACGGGGCAGGAATCAAACCCGGGTGCCAGTGTACGTTGCAGGTGCCCACGGCCAGGGTCAGAATAATGTATTTTTAGCCTTGTTTTAGCAATTTGGGGGAAGATATTATATAATATATTTATATTCAGCTCAGATTTAAACATAGATTTGCCTGATGTACTTTTTACATCATCATGGCCTACCTATTTGGAGTTACCTGTGCCTCCCGATTAGAGACCGACCGATTTGGGTTTTTCTAAAGCCGATGCCGATACTGATTTTTAGCGGTCGGAGTCAGCCGATGGCCGATGTGACCTGCCGATTTTTTGGGCCGATATGCTATCGTATTATCCTTAATTGACTAGTGATTTCTTGCAGTCTGTTAGTCTATTAATTATTCATTTTAATATGTTTAACAGAGTGCAAGAAGACTTCCATGATGTGACAACTTCAGATAGTTACTTCAAAATGGCAAAATACATGTTCAGGTTATACAGTTTCACTGTGGAACTTCCATGCCTTACCACAGACCTAGGTTTCAACAATATAAAACTCTGTCTCCCAGCATGCTGTGCAGGAAACCAGAAATAGGAACTAGAGAACATCCGTTTGATACTTCTCAAATTCGCAATCAAATCAAATGTATACATCGCGAAAACAAATTGACACGGGATGACAATGTTTTAAAACGTTCACTTGTTATTTTTGCGTCCTCTTTTTGTTAACATTTTACTTAGATTGTCCGTTACTTAAGTTTAGATCGTAACATAGCAGTCACCAGCGTTGAGGGCGGGGGCTTGCATAGTCGGTGCATTCCCTACGCACTCGTAGCCACAACGCTAAGCAACTTTCATTTCTTCTTCAACTCCGATGCAGTTGAAAACTAAACGAATGGACATGGGATGACAGTGTTATAAAGCGTTCACATGTTAAAGTTGCGTCCTCTTTTTGTTAAATTTTCACTTAGATTGTCCGTTACTATAGTTTAGATCGAAACATCACGCTGGTCCCCAGGGGTGTGTTTCTCGACAGTGTTGTTGCTAACTAAGTTAGCAACCAAGTAAGTTGCTAACTAAGTTAGCAACTTACTTGGTTGCAATGCAATTTCCCATAGGCAAACTACTAAGTTGCTAACTGGTTAGCAACAATGCTTTCGAGAAACGGGGTTCAGCATTGAGGGGGCTTGCCGGCGCATTCCCAACGCACTTTCAGTAAATGAAGCAACATCACAGATTACAACCATAAGAGAAATCATAACAGAAAATATATGACTTTGGGACACTGGAATGTAAAAATTGATGCCTTACCTGTAGACAGTCTTGCTCCTTCTTGAAACCAAAGATTTTCTTAGTTCTAAATAGACTGTCTCTTTTAAAACCTCGCGCTGTGTTCCAAGTAGCTACCCGCAGATGTGCCTGACTTAAAATCGGCGCGGCCAAATAAAAAAAATCGCCCGATGCCGATTGATTAAAAAATAGCAAAAATCGTCCGATTAAATCGGCTGGCCGATCGATCGGTCGGTCTCTACTCCCGATCCCATTCATTTGAATAGGAGCCTGATCTTGTTAGTCCAAAATAACTGCCCAGAGACATTACCAAGATGGCCGCCAAGTGGCATGACTTGCCTATAAGGACTTTGCGAGGAGTGAGGTTCACACCTGGCACAGCTCCATTTCTGCCCGTATCCACATGCACTTGCAGCATATACTGCTTGTGTATTTGTGGAAGCTGTATGTACAGTCATGGAGGAAGATGTATAAGGAAGCTATGTGTGGAATATGTATGTTTATTTTGGCCTTGTTCTTTACTGTATGTGTGACATCTGGACCTTCAAAGCAAAAACTGCATGTCTCCTATGCAGTTTGTAGTTTAGGTGCATCGGTGCACACTGGTCCTAATCTCCCAGGTTGTACCCACTCTGCGAGGAGCAGAGCAGGGGCCAGTGCTTTTCAAAGGCAGTGCTCTTCCTCATTGATCTCCCTTATCGGCTTGTCCTGAGATTCGAGATGCATATCGAGTGAAAACTGGGCTTTCTATCTTAATTGAATCCCTCCCCCCCTCTCTCTCTCTCAGATAACTGCATTTATGCATGTTTCCTTCTTTCCCATAGTCATTCCTCACGCAGTGAGTAACAGAGAGAGAGAGACAGAAAGAGAGGAAGACAGAGAGAGGGGTGAGAGAAGGAGAGAGAGATAGTGAGGAAAAAGAGAAAACAAAGAGGACAGATAAATAGAGAGAGAAAGAGAGAAGGGTGAAGGAGATGGACGTCACCATGAATTGGAATTCCTGCATCTGCCACCCCACCACTCAACAAAAACAGCACATTAGCCATGAAAGAACAAGACATGAATTGAGAATAGGTAGCATATGCATACAACTATTGTGCATGCGTGTGTGCGTGCGTGCGTGTGTGTGTGAGCATGTTTATGTGTGTGAAGGCCTTGCATGCCTCATCTCAAATCCCAAAGCAAGCGCATTAGACTAAGTATACTTAGCGCATATACCATGCTTGAGTGAAGGGGAGCATTGTGTGGAGAGAAAAGGGGGCCTTACCTTGAAGTGCTCCTGTGATTCATCACAGCTGCCGTTTTAGCCTTCCTGCCAGCGATCCTTTAAAGTGGAACGTGTTCCTCTGCTGAATGGGTAATGTGAAGAGTAAACACAGGGGTCTCCGAGGGTCTAAGATGCATATAAGGGCCCTTGACGCGGCCCATTCTTCACAGTGAGGTGGGGTCAAGTGAATCACTGGATCTTTGGCTCCCTGCTGACAGCAACATCTTTGGCTTGCTGTTTTTTGTTTTGTTTTTGATTGATTTTTTTTTCATTTATTTTTTTTGCCCTCATTAATGCTTTGCGAGTAAGTGAATATGATATTGATTTCATTTTAAATGAGTTTTTAAAAGGTTAGGGTTTTTTGTACTACTTTACCACAGTGTGAACGAGTAGCCTCTCACTGTGACGTGTAGTGACCACATTCAGGTTGGCCATCTTGTTATATCTGACGTCACGTCTCTGTCCAGAGTGTCATCACCGCTGAAGAGAAGAGATTTGAAGCAATGTCTGCACACGCTGTCTACCATGATTGTAACTGAGAAATCCATTGTTTTAAAAAATGACATTAATCTGCATCATTATTTATGCTAAGTAATAATGCACTCTATACATGCATAAGAATCTTCCGCGGTGGTGTGGTTGTACCATAGTTTTGTTGCACACGTTAGTGTAATCATCGCATTAACGGGGTATAATAGGTATAATTATGACCGCCGCGCAGCGATAATTATGGCCAAATTTCCGTCAAGGATTCCCGGGACACTGAAAGACCGGGGTACACGAAACTTGGTGGGCATGTAGCCCCACATGAATAGCATGGAACCATCATTTTTCGTTTTGTTCTGTAGCCCCCCCGCTGGACTGAACCCCCCGAAAGGAGGGTAGGGCAGACACAGTTTTCTGTGAATATCTCGAGAACCGTAGGGTTTAGGAAGACCACCTTTTTTTGTATGTTTTTTGTATGGTTGTGGAATGTCAACCCATTCCACAACCACTCATTTCATGTATAGCGCCACCTAGTTAAAAGCAAAAAAGTAAAAATGAGGTGTTGTAATCGCAAGTATCTGTGACCTAACATGGTCAAAACTGCACGAAATTGGAAGTGTAGGATCATTATGACACCCTCTGAAGGCACGCCAAGTTTCGTGGAATTCCGTTCATGGGTGGCCATACAATAAATTAATTTATGTTACTGTACACCAACTGGCCTGTAGGTGGCCGGACACAGTTTTCTGTGAATATGAGAACTGTAGGGCCTAGGAGGACCACCTTTTTTTTGTATGTTGCTCTTAAGTGGCCAAGTCATCCCATCCCATTACCACTCAATTCATGTATAGCGCCACCTAGTTAAAAATTAAAAAGCAAAAAATGAGGTGTTGTAATCACAATATCTCTGGCTGACATGGTCAAAACTGCAGTTTTCTGTGAATATCTTGAGAACCGTAGAGCCTAGGATGACCAATTTTTTGCGTATGTTTGCCTCCAAGGGTCATGTTAACCAATTCCATATGCACACATGTGCATAAACAGATATTCACACACACACACATACATTCACAGTAATCATACGTATGACACATACACACACAGTAGATATATGTACGCATGCATACACATGCACACACACAGGCACACCCACAAGCACATGAACGCACGCACACACACACACACATACACACACACACACATAAACACGTACACGCACAAATGCACACAATTCAACAATTTCTCAAAATTATAAACAGGCAAGATGGGGGTGGGGTTGTATAAAATGTATTTTACATGTGAAATCTATGAACTAATCATGTTTTGGTACTTGTTGTCTGGCAGATACCAGTAAGAATTGAGTGTGCATAATGCAATTCAGTGAGACAGAATCATATATGCCTTTCACCTTTTGTTTTTAGCCAGCAGCCAGACCAGCAGATACCCTGACTTTGCTGAATTACTGAAGCTAAGCAGGAACAAAGTAGGAACTGAACACAATTTGACAAGTGTGCCTTATTTTTGTGGAAAAAATGTGCCGGACTGGGCGGCGGTCATATTTTGTACCGCTTTGCGGTACATCTAGTTAGTTGTTGTCTAGTCAATATAACGTCTAAATTCAGCTTCCAACGTTTCCAACTTTTAACTCAACATTCACTATGTGTATCCTAGCTGATTTAAACATTAAACATTAAAAACATTAAAAAACATTTTATTTTCCCTCTTTACAATAAAGTAAGATCACATAATGTTTCATTGTTTTTTGGCTGTTTCATGGAAGCCATAAGAGCCATCTTCAACACCATCCAAGACCAGCTCAGGCCAAGGAGAGCACGACAGAGGACCAAGAATTATAGGATCTGTCACAAATCTGCCATGGCCAAGATCAAGTTGGAGAAAAAAAAAAAACCTGAAGAAACAACTGTCATCTGGGCTGAACACCAGGTTGACCAAGAGAAACTACTCAGCTAACGTTAAAACTGCTAACATAGAGACTGCTGATAGAAGAGTGCAGGAAGATGGAGCTCCTAGAGAACTCAAGGAAAGACTGAAGTCTTCTCTACAGCTCCAGAGAGGCTGGGGGCAAAACAACATGGATGACCTGAACATGGAGAACACTCAGGCCGGAGAGGACCTTAGGCCTACTGAACCAGCCAGTGAGAAGGCGAATATGGAGGATACCCTGGCTGAGGAGGATCTCACAGTTAACCCTTTTCAAACCCTTTTCAAACAGGCTGGATTGCATGCAAATTGCAATTAAATAAATGAATTAAAATGATATATTATTATTTTGCACAATGTTGGTCCGAGAAAGGCTTCCTTTTTTATATGCAGGTGCATGATGACAATGAAAAAACTCTTGAGTTTTATTCCGGTAACTATACACCTCCAAACAGAAATGACATGACTACAATAATTGCGTTGTGTAATGGACTGATGAGCTGCTTAGCCTATAGGTGACTTGTACAGGGGATTGTGAAATACATTGGAAACAATGCAGAGCATTGCATTACACATGCAAACTACATAAGGCATGCCAAGCAGCCAAGCCAACATGACCGAGCATGGAGTACGAAAAGCGTACCTTGCCACTCAGTGCTCCTGTGGGAGGCAGAAAGCTCCTTCATTCATATGCAGTATGTCTGTACATGCATGTTTTAATGTGCAATAGCAAAAACTTACGTCAGAAACAGAAGGTAATGATTTCGTACATCTGCCTCTGAATTTTCTGTTGCATCAAACTGTCTCATTGTTTACATTAAAGAGAGACCATTTGACCAGCGATGCTTGGCTCCACTTATCTATGGCACCCAGCCTAGAGTTCACCCAGATTGTGTGTCAGGTTATACAAGGCTAAGTGATGTCAGATATGTCATACAGATGGCCTGAGGAAAACCCACTACACTGTGTCTTCCATTCATCCATATTGACCCAGCGTAAATAAGCCAAGACATGGGGGTCCTGCAAAACGTCTCCCTCTCCATGTGACAAATAAGAATAACATCTTACTTTTGGCCTACTGGGTGATTCTTTTGGTGAGCTTCAGCTAACATTATGCAATATATACAATACTATACAGAATGTATACTTGAATGCCTTATTGTAATACTTAAATGCCTTATTGTAAATGTTGTGTCAAACATCCACAATTTGTCCTTACAGATAACACAGACAAGCTGTGGAAATACTCAATATGATATGACAAAAGTCCTGGTCTCAGAACAGAGTCTATAAACCCAAGTCCCAAGACTCTGGTTATTTTTTAAACAGAATCCCCTGCAGTAAGAGCAGCCAGTCGTAATAGCACAAATCAAAGAGAGCCAGCAGCCCAAAGTGTCTGGTTACATTCGCACTGTCGTAAAGCAGCATGGGATTATCGACAGCAGCGCTGCTCCCTATATGCCAAACGTGAACATTCCTCCTCACTGAAGATTTCACTGGGTCCCTGGAGAGGAAATGTGCTCTTTAAATTACTCTGCTTTTATAAAAGATCCCTAATGTTAAATCTGCAAAATTCATATATGTTAATTTTTGATGTAGTATGCATGATAACAGTGTCTTTGACCACTTTCTTATACAGTAACAAGAAATATGTTTCACATGTGACATACTCTGCATGTGGAAGGGCATGCAATATGCTGTACTAGGTTGCAACCTACACAATTTTAGAAATGTATATGTAAAAACTTTACTACAGATCTATCATGTCAAGTATTGATATGAGACAAGACAAGTCTGTTCTTTTTTCTTTCCATTTAGGACAAGAGCATGGTACTTCAGATTCCCTGAGCTTTCCTTCTACTGCTGAGGGAAGTGATCTAAAAGATCTTTTGGGGATAAGAAGTGAGGAGGTGGAATGGTGGTGTCTGACGTGTATAATGCATGTTTGGGCACTCTGGCCTGCAGTAGCTGTGGTGCTGGCTTCCGTGCAGGCTCTTGGCGCAGGTGACTGGCCTGTGAGGGTGCCACTTCATGGTTAATGTATGCAGGAGATGGTCAAGCTTGGAAACACCTCAAAGCTCACTCTGTCACCGTCTCACGCTCTCTCTCACTCTCCCAGCATCCTCTGCTGTCTCACTCACTCCCAATTACTGACTGACTACCTCTCTCTCTCGTTCCCTCTCTTGCTCACTCTCTTATTCACTCTCTCTTTTCATCTCTCTCTCTCTCTCCCTTGGTATTCAGGTGTCTTGTCTCTTCTCTTCTCCTGTACTCCCTTGTTCACTCTTTCTCTCATCTCATCTTGCTCTCTCTTCCCACGCTTATCTTCTCTCTGAGGAAAAAGCTGTGTCTGTCTGTTTGTCCAGACTGCCCCGAATAACAGAGAGATAGAGAGAGAGAAAGGGGGGAGTCTATTTGAAAGTTAAACACAGAGAGCTACACAAACAGAAAATGGGAGGGGGAGAATGAGAGACATATAGACAGAGAGAGAAAGAGTGGGACAGAGAGAGGGCAAGCACTCGTTCCATTTGGAGGTGCTGACAGCTGTGGGGTTTCTCCCGATAGGACTGAGTGTGCTGTCTTATCCCATGAGTCACACCCAAGGCCCCCTCCATTAGTCAGTGTACAATAACAAAGTGCTCCACTCAGAGATTTAATATTTCATAATCGTACATTTACACACACACACAGACACATATTCAGGCATTACACCCCACATACATTCACCCACACTCGCTCTGTCTGTCTCATTCTTGCTCTCCATTGCCATCTCTGACACACACACACACACATACACTCACGTCCTCTCTCTATAGCTACCGGAAGAAACTAAGCGAACATATAATGGCAGCTGATCCTCTCCCCACCCGTACCTCAGAGTGATGTAACTACATTAGACCGGACAGGAGTGCAGGAGTGGAGCCTAGAGAGATTACTGGAACAGCGGAAGTGGTGGCGATGTGGACAGCCGTTTATTTACCGGAGCGAAGAGAAGGCCTTCTCATTCCCCTGCCGTGATGGGGAAGACAAGGCAAAGTTCCATTAAAGCCCCACCCAGCCAAGAGGAGAGGGGAGTGGAGGAGAGTAGAGAGGGATAGAAGAGGAGGGGAGAGAAGGAGAGGAGAGTAGAGAGAGAGAGAAGAGGAGGGGAAAGAAGAAGAAGAGAGTAGAGAGAGAGAGAAGAGGAGGGGAGAGAAGGAGAGGAGAGTAGAGAGAGAGAGAAGAGGAGGGGAAAGAAGGAGAGGAGAGGAGAGAGAGAGAGAAGAGGAGGGGAGAGAAGGAGAGGAGAGTAGAGAGAGAGAGAAGAGGAGGGGAAAGAAGAAGAAGAGAGTAGAGAGAGAGAGAAGAGGAGGGGAGAGAAGGAGAGGAGAGTAGAGAGAGAGAGAAGAGGAGGGGAGAGAAGGAGAGGAGAGGAGAGAGAGAGAGAAGAGGAGGGGAGAGAGGGCGCTGCATCCCCATTGATCTGTTGTGCTTCTCTCTCATCCTTCCACTCTCTGTCTTTTAAGTGGGGATATCAACACCCTCCAATGTGCCACATTCAGGAAGATGACCACAACTCTCCCTCGGCCTAACCTGTCGCCCCCTGCCCCCCCCCCCCCCCCCCCCCCCCCCCTCCCCCACACAAGCTGATTTCCTCACGCAGTCCTGCTGGGAGTCTGCTTTCACTCTCCAATTACCATGCTCATCCCCTCCCTCTTTCCACCCCTCCTCTCCTCCCTCTTCCCCTTCCATGTGTTCTCCTCATCTTCCTCTCATACGCCCGTGTCTAACACCATCCATTGTGTCACTGTGCCACATCGGTCACACACCGCACACATCAATCACAGATACCCTCCCTCCAGGTATCATGATGTGGGGGGAGGGGGTGACCCTGTGATGCTGGCCTGAAAAATGTCACCTCAACCCCAGACATGGCAGGCTCCAGGTCACTCATTACATTTACATTGAGTTATTTTAGTCAGCAGTGTGTCCCTCAAGTATCACACCTTTGACCTTTAAGTTGTTAGACCCATATTCTACGTGTTGAGCTACAAAAGGGAAAAAGACAAGGGAGCTGATTGTTATGGCAAGGGGAAAATCCGTCTTCCACAGGGAGGTTATTGTCATGTAGGGACAATACTTCCACTACCACTCTTTAAGCTGCTGCTGCTAGTGCTATTATTACTGTTACTGCTAACAGTCATAACTCACTTATTCCCAAAGCCCTGGCCTGCAGCTTTAGCATGGGGGAGTTGTTTTGCTATTTAAATCTACTGCTACTGCTGCTATTTCTGTGGCTAGTGCTGCAACTACCAACGCTGCTATCTCTGTGGCTAGTGCTGCAACTACCAATGCTGCTATCTCTGTGGCTAGTGCTGCAACTGCTACTGATGCTGCTATCTCTGTGGCTAGTGCTGCAACTACCGACACTGATATTTCTGTGGCTAATGCTGCAACTACCAACGCTGCTATCTCTGTGGCTAGTGCTGCAACTCCTACTTCTGCAGCTAGTGCTGCAACTGCAACCAACACTGCAACTGCTGATGCCGCTGCACTGCTGATGCTAGTGCCGCTAACACTGCTTTCTGCTACTCACTGATTCCCAATGTCTTGCAACTACTACTGGACCTACTGGTGCTGCTGCTGTTACTACTACTACCAAGCCACTACTCCTACTGCTGCTATGCCACTACTCCTACTGCTGCTGCTGCTGCTACTGCTGCTGTTACTACTACTACCATGCCACTACTCCTACTGCTGCTATGCCACTACTCCTACTGCTGCTGCCACTGCTGCTGCTGTTACTACTACTACCCTGCCACTACTCCTACTGCTGCTACCATGCCACTACTCCTACTACTACCATGCCACTACTCCTACTGCTGCTGCTGCTGCTGCTACTGCTGCTGTTACTACTAATACCATGCCACTACTCCTACTGCTGCTACCATGCCACTACTCCTACTACTACCATGCCACTACTCCTACTGCTGCTGCTGCTGCTGCTACTGCTGCTGTTACTACTAATACCATGCCACTACTCCTACTGCTGCTACCATGCCACTACTCCTACTACTACCATGCCACTACTCCTACTGCTGCTGCTGCTGCTGCTACTGCTGCTGTTACTACTACTACCATGCCACTACTCCAACTGCTGCTGCCACTGCTGCTGCTGTTACTACTACTACCATGCCACTACTACTACTGCTGCTGCTGCTGCTGCTGTTGTGGCTGGCAGTGCTGATGCTGATGCTAGGGCCGGGGCCGGCGACTCCACATCATCCATCAGATCAGGCCTGGAGGGACGGGGCAGCGTAGCGCAGCGCTGAGGCGAGCCGCGCCGAGCCTCCATCTCTCAGCCCGTGACAGTGGAGAGAGGCAGCCCGTGAGACACAACCTAGATTAGGCAGGGTGACACCAAAAATCAACCTAAGCCCTGGATGATAAAGCCCTGGGATCTGGGAGAGGGAGAGAGGGAGAGACAGTGGTGTAGGGGTGAGTTGAAAGAGAGAGGGGGAGAGAAAGGGAGAAGGAGGTAAGGAGTGAAAGAGAGAGGGGAGGATGCCAGAAAGAGAGATGGAGATGAAGAGACAGAAGGATGAGGTGAAAGAGAGAAAAAAAGACCCAGAGAGAGAAATGGAGAGAGAGAGAGCGTGGGATGTGGTGTTTAAAAAAGAAAGAGAGAGAGAGTGAGGGATGTGGTGTTGATGCAGAGAAAGGGAAAGTGGAGGTGAGAGGTGCTGCCAGGGCGGAGAGACTAAAAGCAGACGTGAGTGACACAGGCCGGGTTAACCTGGACAGCCATTGTGGGCCGTTGATAAAGGACTGCTCCTTTCCAATACCGCATTAATCCATCTCCGCCACGCCACGCAACACTGATGGATATCAAGATGGAAAACAACCTTGAGGACAAAGTGAGGAAAGAAGGAGGGAGGGAGGGAGGGAAGGAGTGAGAGATGGAGGGAGAGAGAGACAGAGAGGAGATGTAGAAGCATTTAATTCGTCGGCTAATTTTGACTCCTCTTTGTTCAGCTCTTCAACAGCCAGACCTCTGCAGTTTGTTTCTCTTTTTTTCTCCTCCTCTCTGCCTTTTCTCCCAGCAGTCTCTCTTGCTAAACAATGCTAAAATTGGTGCCCTTTTCGTGAAGGAGACTTCTTTATTGTTGTGAACTTCATTGCGACAAATGGCAACCTGTCCCTTTGCTTGTGTGTGTGTGTGTGTTGGTATGTGAATTCAGTGTTTGTCATGCTTGTAATCTGTCGGGTAAATCTGCTAATCTGCTGAACATGAAGAGGCTTATGAAAAAAGCCAACGCAGACAGAGCCAAGAGATCAAGACCCCTGCAAAGGGAGAAATTGGCACAAACAAAGCGCGCTTCTCACAAAGGGATACACCCCTATACGCTAGTGCACCAAGGACAAACCCAAAAAATTCACACCATGGCTCACAGACACAAACCCACACCATGGCTCACAGACACAAACCCACACCATGGGTCACAGACACACAAGACTGACCTCCACCTCCTCCACTGTCAGTATAGTATCACACACACTCACATGCCTGTCACTTCCCTCAGGCAGGGAAATCCCTGTGTGTGTGTGTGCGTGTGTGCGTGCGTGCGTGTGTGTGTGTGTGTGCGTGCGTGTGTGTGTGAAAGAGAGAGAGTTTGAGTGGAACTAGAGATCATGAGATGGAGGATAGAGTGAGTAATTGAATGGAAAGAGAGTGAGAGAGAGTGAGAGAACATGCAAATGGAGGGGAGCAGGTCCTGGTGGCAGTATTGATGTGGGAGTGGGAGCCTCCGCAGCGGTGCAGCTGCTGTCATGTTACATTTTCTCATTCCCACAGCCCCAGCACACCTGGAGGGGCTGCATAGCCAGAGAGAGGGAGAGGGGGGTGTAGAGGTAGGGAGGGTAGGGAGGAAGGAGAGAGGGAGAGGGGGGTGTGGAGGTAGATAGATAGATAGATAGATAGATAGATAGATAGATAGATAGATAGATACTTTATTGATCCCCAGGGGAAATTCAAGGAAGCGAGGGTAGGGAGGAAGGAGAGAGGGAGAGGGGGGTGTGGAGGTAGCGAGGGTAGGGAGGAAGGAGAGAGGGAGAGAAAGAGATATTCAGGTAGGGAGGGTAAGGGAGAGAGAAAGAGAGATATTGAGGTAGGGAGGGCAAGGGGAAGAGAGAGGCCAGGCTGTACTAGAACACATGGGACAGGAAGAGCAGTTTGATTTGCCTCCCTCCCCATCATTCAGATATCACTCTCTGGGCTCTATCTTGCACTCCAGCGCAATTGACTTTGTATACTCGCGCTTTTGTCTTTCCTATTTTGCAGTCAGCGCATATTGGAATTTTCCCTCCACAGGTACATGTGCGCCCACGGGGGCGTTTCAGCGAAAAGAGGGGGCGTGTTCCGGTGCAAACGGTCCCTGTTGATATTTTGCAGTTTCAGAAAACAATTCCGCCACAGACCAGGAACCTCCTGGTCTAAAGTCAGTGGCGCAAATTCAGATGCTATTTTAAGGGCGCATGCATGGCCACAGGCCTGCAGAAATGAATGCTATGCACACTGAACTACAGACACCCTGTGCACAGATGGAAACATTCAAAGCCTTCATAATATTTGTCCGTTTCCCGGCTTTGTTTGTTCATTGGTCAACTAAAAATTAGTAACCTATATAGTACATCTACATGCAATTTCTTTACAACAACAACGCCTAATTACGACCTATTAATTTGGACAACTTTATTCAGTCCTATAAAGGCTAAAGTTACCTTTAGTTTTGTTCCAATTTACCGTTGTGTATGGCTTTAAACATCGTGTGCGCTTTAACATCAGCCTATAAGCATTACTCCAGCAGCGCTAAGGTTTTGACAAGCACCACAAATTTGCCTACTTTGTAGCCCATCTGAAATAACTCCAAAACTTTGCTATGTTCCCTCCATCCTTTCGTTGTTTTCAAAAAACGTTTTATATCCATGATGGCCTTGAAGTCTTGAGTTTGTGAATTCGCTTAAATAAGCTTATTATGTGCTGTTAACCAGCAACCATACACAGTAAAAGAAAGCAGCAAGTAGCCTTGGCTACAATTTCTGTAGTTGCTGCGTCCATTCATTGTTATTCTCTCTCCTGCTCAAACAAAGGGATAGTATAAGTATAAGTATATATACTTTTTTGATCCCGTGAGGAAAATTTGGTTTCTGCATTTAACCCAATAGGTGAATTAGTGAAACACATACAGCACACAGTGAACACACAGTGAGGTGAAGCACACACTAATCCCGGTGCAGTGAGCTGCCTGCTTCAACGGCGGCGCTCGGGGAGCAGTGAGGAGTTAGGTGCCTTGCTCAAGGGCACTTCAGCCGCGGCCCAATGGTCGGGGCTACGAACCGGCAACCCTCCAGTTACAAGTCCAGAGTGCTAACCAGTGGGCCACGGCTGCCCCAGGTTGTGCGTGCATTAAGTTGATGATAACGTGTTTACAAACTCTACTTTACATAAAATAAATATTGTAAATAGCCCACTGTCATGCAGTTAATGGGATACTGTGCAGAGTTGGAAAGTTAGGTCAACTTGGAAAGTAGTTGCCTGTTGGTAAGGTACAGCCGTAGCTTACACCTGCAAGAGCGCTTGCTTGGGCGCCTGTGTTGCGAACACATTTCCACGAATCACGGATGTGTTGATGACATAAATTAGGAAATATTAGAGGACTTAATGAGACGAACTGCATGCCGATTCCATTTAACCCAAATGCCCCAGCAGCAGCACGGGAGAGGAGAGCTTATCTGACAGATCTGCATTGTCTATAGTGAGGTAATGTTAGATTACATTGCAAAAATATCACCATGCATTCATAAGCTCGTAATTCAGTGAGAGTGATCCCAAAACATCGGAAAGTGACATTTCTGTATTACATTTTGTCAAGAGGAAAAATCAATAGCAAACTGTTCACAACTGACTATAGCACTGTGAACCGTTCCTGGTTGCGCCTGCAAATCCGCCATCATAATAGCAATCCGCTATGGAAGAAGCGTGCCTGTTGTTAAAGGGAATGTGAGATGACGCTCTGATTTGTTTATTGCACGTTACGCCCAAACCACACCCATAAATAATGTAGCTGCTACAGACCACCCCATTTTAGATTTGCGTCGGGCGCAACAGTCAATATTCCGCTGGTAAAATAGAGACAGCGCCCAAGATCCGCCCACAAATCGATTTGCGCGAAGTCAATTGCGTTAAAAGTGCAAGATATAGCCCGAAATCTCTATCTCTTCCACTCTTATCTTAGTGTTTCTATCACATTTCATCTTTATGCATTCTCCTTCTCTTCCCCCCTTTCACCCTCTCTTCCTCCTTTTGCAGTCTGATCCTCTCTCTTCTCTTTCCCTTTCTCTTTCAGCTTCCTACCTCACTCACCCTTTCACCCTCTCTCTCTTTCTCTCTCCCTCTCTCTTTCTCTCTCTCTCTCCCTCTCTGTCTCCTCCTCCTCCCTCTCTGCTGGCTACTTTAATCAGAGCTCAGGATGAATATCGCTTCCAGGAGGTCTCTGGGGGCAACACGAGTGACAAATTCACTTTGGGGCTGCTCACTTCACTGTGTCCTTCCTCTCCTCCTCCTCCTCCTCATTCTCTTCTGGTCACATTCAGTGGTATAGAGTGAGGATATGGAGGAGGAGGAGGGCAGACGTACACCCCTTGCTACCGCACAATCAGGCCCCCAGTCTTCCAGGGAATCTGGCTTTCAGGTTCCTCTCATTCTACACCTAAAATAAAGCCCTTTTGCAACCAAAAGTGCCATGTGAAGATGTCTGCCTCTCAGAAGCTTGTATTTATGAGCGGTTGTAAAATGAGCTTTCATCAGGAAATATGTCTGATAATGGAGCCTGAAGGATTTGCCAGAGCAGTCGTCTGACCGCATTCAGAACTATTTCTGATAATATTTAGGCTACATTGAATAAAGACGTGCTGTGGTTTACGCGTACACAACTAGAGGTATCTTTTTCAGGTCCTAAAAAGGTCTTAAAAGTAATGTTTTGTACTGTAAATATGTGCAGATACCCTGTTACTGTATATATGATTTTTAGATGAAGCTGCCGAGATCCATGCATTAACACAGACACAAGATGAATTATAAACATGCTGGCCGCTGGTATTTGGAGTTCAATCTAACTTCCTCAACACCACTGCACATTAGTGTTTTATTATGACCGCTGCACAGCGAATCGCTGGTATCTGTGACCTAACATAGTCAAAACTGCACGAAATTGGAAGTGTAGGATCATTATGGGCAGCCGTGGCCTACTGGTTAGCACTCTGGACTTGTAACCGGAGGGTTGCCGGTTCGAGCCCCGACCAGTGCTGAAGTGCCCCTGAGCAAGGCACCTAACCCCTCACTGCTCCCCGAGCGCTGCTGTTGATGCAGGCAGCTCACTGCGCTGGGATTAGTGTGTGCTTCACCTCACTGTGTGTACGCTGTGTGTGTTTCACTAATTCACGGATTGGGTTAAATGCAGAGACCAAATTTCCCTCACGGGATCAAAAGAGTATATATACATACATTATGACACCCTCCGAATGCATGCCAAGTTTCGTGGACTTTTGTTCATGGGGGGCCTTACAATAAAATAATTTATGTGTACATTTAGTGACCATACACCAACAAGGATTCCCGGGACACTGAAAGACCGGGGTACACGAAACTTGGTGGCCATGTAACCCCACATGGATAGCATGGAACCATTGTTTTTTTTTTTATCTGTAGCCCCCCAGCTGGACTGGACCCCCCGAAAGGAGGGTAGGGCAGACACAGTTTTCTGTGAATATCTTGAGAACCGTAGGGCCTAGGATGACCAATTTTTGCGTATGTTTGCCTCCAGGGGTCATGTAAACCCACTCCATATGCACACATGTGCATAAACAGATACACACACACATACATTCACAGTAATCCTACATATGACACATACTCACACAGTAGACATATATACACATGCATGTACATGCACACACACAAACAGGCAAACACACAAGCACATGCACATGCACGCACACACACCCACCCACACACCCACACACACATAAACATGTACACGCACACATGCACACAATTCAAGAATTTCTCAGAATTATGAACAGGCAAGATGGGGGTGGGGTTGTATAAAATGTATATTACATGTGAAATCTATGAACTAATCATGTTTTGGTACTTGTTGTCTAGCAGATACCAGTGAGAATTGAGTGTGCATAATGCAATTCAGTGAGACAGTTAGAATCATATATGCCTTTCAGCGTGACTTATTTTTGTGGAAAACATGTGCTGGACTGGGCGGCGGTCATATTTTGTTCTGCTCTGCGGTACATCTAGTTTATCAACCAATTCATTCACATAGGGAGATATCAGTGGCAGACTGAAACAATGTGCACATTCCCCACCAAAAATTCTCACTCTAAGCTGACGTAAAACGTTGCCAGCCTTGTAGGTCTGATATTCATTATCCTTTGGTGAAAAGGCGTTTACAGTGGGACCCTTGACAGCAATTTAATATGTGGCATAGATGTAACAACCAAATACTCAAAATCTACGCAAATAGAACAGAGTGAACAGTGAGCTGGATGTCTTTTCCCCTTTTCTTTATGCAGCTTGAATGTTTTCTTGCTTCATGTTTTGACTGTGTTGACGCACATAGGACCCAGCAGGGAGAGCCTGTAAAGTAAACCACTTTGAGAAATTCTTTTAATTGAAAAACACCTCACTTTCAGCACTCACACATCTACAAAACATGTGCTAACTCATAACAGGATGTGAGTCCTTTCTCCTGCCTCTTTAACAAAAACCTCCATGTGTCAGTTTCATGCCCACTCCAGCGTGAGTTCACACCAATGCTAAGCTGCCTGAGGTAATCACCATCCGGAAACTCAGGTAGCAAACAGCTATGGAGGTACTTATTCAGTAATACTAACTACAGCATAAAGACCTCCAGCAATGCAGATTCCAATAAAAATCATTATGGTGCTCATAATATCCAGAGAGAAGCTCACCTAGGAAGCCATTTTAATTTGTTTGTAAGTCGATACATTTACAAGATGCAGAGCAGTATTTGCCCGAGTACTACAATGCTAGTCTCATCAAGGGATCATCGAGAGCAGTTAAAAAAAAACACAAGCATTGTGAGTACAGAATTATTGAGCCATTTAAAAACACTGTTCTCTCAGCAAGAGCGTTTTAAATTCAGACATAAACCATTGACTTTGTGTATAGATCGGCTAGGTCGGCACATCTCCCCTCCTGTCTTAGCCTCTAGGCGGGAGAGAGAGAGAGAGAGAGAGAAAGAGAGAGAGAACAATAGAGAAAGGGAGGAGAGAGAGAGAGGCAGTCATTTCATGCCGATGTGCTTCACAAGCGAACATTCCACCAGGGGACATAATCATAAAGTAAACGTGCCTGACTCACGCAAACAACCCCCAACTCCCAACACACACATACACAAACACACTCACACACGCCCTGCGGGCTCTCCTGACGGTAAGCCATTTCATTTGTGTCACAGTGTTATGGATGTCCATATGTTTGCAGGGGTACACAGTTTTCACCTTCCTCAGTGCTACTGTACATATTACCCATGTGCTGTTATCATTGTAGACATCTTTGAAACAAACAAACAAACAATCCATGACCCTGAGCATTGCATGATATTGCAGGAGATATTGCAACAGCACAGTTCCTGACAATATTACAGAGGCACCAGGTTGTAATATTTGCTGTTTCATGTCTGCTGGGTTAGAAAGATCATGTTGTTGTCATGGTTTGACTTCTGATACCTAATTATTATCCCTCAGAACATGCTTAGTCCCACTTACCATTAATTGTCCATATAGGTATGAAATAGGTTATACAGCCGATCTGTTGGATCTGGGAGGCAGTAGAGATCACGAAACGGGCCCAGAAGACAGTAAACCAGGATAACGGAGCATACATGTTGTCTGACTCCTGGAATACAGTCCTAGGATGTCAGACAGAAAGGGGCATAGTCATCCTATCACTTCAGGTAGGACGATCAAACCTACTTAAATCAGCCGACAGCAACAACCAACCACAGTGTCATGACATTGCAGGAAGATTGCAGAATGTCAGCAGTCGAAACATGTAGGTAAAAACTAAGAACTTCTTAGCCTGTACATAAGAACATGTAAGACAGAATTGGACTAAACTTGGCTAAATTAACTTGTTTGGATTAAATGTCCTTGTATGAAATAGATTGTACAGCATTTGAAGTGCAGTGTAGTTTTTGTAAACACACAGTGATTATCTGTATCATTGTATGTTATGGTTAAGCGTAGTGACAGGATTGATGATGACTGAAACTATGTAGGTGCATAAGGAGGATATAATGCTAGGCTATTATCACTGTAATAGCACTATACCGTATTTACATGACAATAACATAGTCCAAATGCCAATCTTTTTTCACAGTATGCATTGATCCATGATGGTAACTCCAGCTATGTTTTTCCCTAGAGGAAAAGCTGTCTTATGTGAACAAATCACTGTTGTATTTATCAGACAAGAACCAGAGAACTGTCATTTGCTATCTCTCCTGTGTAACATTTTTGTTTTTCTCTTGAAATGCCACAACACTCATCCCTCCTTTCAGTAAGTCACATAATTTCACTGCTGCATTTCAAGTTGATAATAACAGATAATTAGCTAACATTTTTAAAAGCCATAGTGCTGAGGCTTTGGCATACCCTCCGAAAGCCACTCGCAGAGAGACGGCCTGAGCAGTTTGGGCTAATTGTCTGCGTGTGGCATGGGGCACCAGATGCGAGTCCCAGTGCCTTGTGGGTAGTGGAAAGGCAAGTGTTCTTGCTGCAGGCAATGTGAGCCTTTTTCATTTCAGGCAGGGGGAGGAGGGAAACTCCCTGTGTTTGTTTGTGTGTGTGTACGCATGCAAGTGTGTGTGTGTGTGTGTGTGTGTTTGGGGTGTGTGAGTTAAGCTGGTCTCCTGTGTGGCAGAGGTTGATGGAGAGGCGAGAACCTCTCCCAGGAACACACGCACACACACACATACTGCTGAGGGTCAACAGCAGGATGCGGCAACCGTAGCCAAAGGGTACTACAACTATTTAGTATAAACAGAATGTCTGAGCTCACGATTTTTTCCTCTTCTCAGAACCGAACAATATGACATCGCCCACACAAAAGTTACAAACAGGTTATCCAATACCTAGCCTTCAAATGGCACATAGCCAGAACCAAACAATATACCCTCACCCACAGAGAAGTTTCAAGCCTGTTATCCAATACATAACCTTCAACTGACAAATAATAATCTGTTCTCCTGCTGGAAAATCAACTGTATAGGTGCGGATAGTACTGGAACAAATTCATTATTCTTTTCCAAAAAGGCACAAGGGCAGCTCTCCTCTCTGACACTAGTTCCATGCATTCATTCTCCTCATTACAGAGCCAAGTGCCTGAGAGGAGAAGTGACTGAGCAAGCGAGCGATTCCATGTAAGTGAGCGAACAAATGAGTTGAGTGCATTACTGAGTAAGCACGAGTGAGCAACCAACACATAAATGACTGAGTGAGAATAAGCGCCGGAGAAATACAAATGAATGATTGAGTGAGTGAGCGAGCGAGTGTGCAAGTGTGCGAGTGATAGAGAGTTAGTGCAAGTGAATTAAGTGAATGAAGGTGAGTATGCAAGTGGGTGAGTGAGAGTTATACTGTATGATATGATGTAATGACTGAATACAGAGTACAGAGTGAGTGTATAACAGTTAGTGAGTGAGTAGCTACAGACACACACACATACAAA
Organism: Alosa sapidissima; assembly: GCF_018492685.1. Lineage (NCBI taxonomy): Eukaryota > Metazoa > Chordata > Actinopteri > Clupeiformes > Clupeidae > Alosa > Alosa sapidissima. The sequence goes on along the minus strand of NC_055962.1, from coordinate 22,862,847 downwards.
AGTGAGTGAGTAAATGTGAGTTGTTGTCAAGAGGTGAATGTAAGTGTGTGATAAAATGATTTATTTGGATAGAGTGTGTGGATGAGTAAAGTACTGTAGTGAATAGTGAAATAAGGGCTGCATTGAGTGAAGTCCTCTAGTGGGTGAGTAGCTGGATTAAACTTACACAAAGCCAGTAATGTGCAATAGTGTATGAGTATGTCAGTGACTGAGTATGTTTGTGTGAGAAGTGTAAAGTGTAGCAATTGACAGAAAGTATCAATGCAAGCACTGAATACAACAGGAAAGCCCTGCAGCGCATAGTGAACACAGCTGGAAGGATCATTGGTGCTTCACTCCCCTCCCTGAAGGACATTTACACCACCCACCTCACCCGCAAGGCGACCAAAATTGTGAGTGATGCAAGTCACCCCGCTCACAATCTGTTTGATCTACTGCCCTCTGGGAAGAGGTACAGAAGCCTGCGCTCCCGCACTACCAGACTCACCAACAGCTTCATACACCAAGCTGTAAGGATGCTGAACTCTCTCCCTCCTCTCCCCCCTCCACCCTCAGCTACATAACATCCTGGACATTGGACCCACAATGGCCGCCTGCACTACTCCACTTGCACACTTGCACACTTGCACACTTGTACACTTTACAACTTGGTGTTGTTGTCCTGAAAACACAACACTTCTGCTGCTCTTACATAACTTGCACCACTATGCCACTTTCTTTATTACTTAGGTCAAACAGAACTACCCAAGCCTTTTATTGGCCTGACTTTGCACTAGTATTTTATTGACTGTCTATGCACAATTTCAACCAAATTTTGCTGCTCTTATTTTTTTCATTATTATATGTGCCCTCTTATTTACTTATTTACTTACTTTTTTGTTTACTTGAATGTTATGTTTGTCTGTGGACTTAAATTGGAAAAATATGTCTTGTCTTAACCGTGGGATAGTGAGAAACGTAATTTCGATCTCTTTGTATGTCTGGAACATGTGAAGAAATTGACAATAAAGCTGACTTTGACTTTGACTTTGACTTTGAAACAGGAAGAGCAGGACCCAGACAATCAAGTGGACGTGGATATTGTGAGAGCTCCCAGGAGGCCCAGTGGACGTGGATACTGTGAGAGCTCCCAGGAGGCCGAGAGCTCTTGTTGACCCGGCAGGCGGGGGGGGGGAGTTTGCCCCTCTCAGCTCCGGGGCTGGGGGCCGTGGTCCTGCAAGCTGACTAGCGCCCACAAACCAGTGGGCGGCTGGAGGAGTGGAGACCCTGAGGCCGCGAGTGGCAAAGCAAAGCCTCCCTCTCCAGCAGGGGCCTGCTGCTCGTAATCAACACAAATAGCAGATTAGCAGCTCCTTCCAAAAAGATTAAACATTATCTCCGCGCAGAGGCACGGAAATTTGCCAGTATGTCGCGACAGCCCTCATCTGGGAGCATGACTTGGATGAACAAGGCTGGCTGCCAGTGACCAAAGTACGATGTTTGCATGCATAGAGTACTTATACAGTATACATACACTCACATACATCCACATTCTTTCATACATACAGACAGATGCAGGTCATACCACCGGCATATTTGCAATTTTGTAATTTGTAAAATATTTATTTCAAGACAGGGACAGCGCACAATAAGACATTAACCTTGTACAACAAGAGAATCTGCATTGCAGGTTTTAGCAGATTGCTATTTTCCACCTGTATGGGTTGTGTTCATAGACTGGTACTGCGTCACACATAGATTACGCAAGTAATCTCATTATCCGCGCTGTTGTGGTGATAACAGCTAACTGCGCAAAGAAGTGGGACAGAGTGAAGCAAAGCAAAACTGTGGTGATTCATTTAGTCCCAAAAAAATACACAAAATCACCAGAAATCAAGGATGCTAAATTGATCTCATCCGAGACCCAGCCAGAAATGTGCGACTTTTCAGAAAAGAGAGAAACGAGAGACACGTCTGCTGTGCCAGACCACAGTGTGGAAGGGGACGTTCAGTGTGGGCCGCCGGCCCAGCCATACATCTTTATGTGGCCGGCCCGTCAGGCCTAACCAAGCCCAGTAATGACGGGCGGCACTGGAGAGGGCTGGGGAGAGTCCCGGCAGCAGCAGCGGGGCATGATTGGCCCCGTAATGGGCATCAGGAGGGGAGGAGAGATGATGGATGGCCGCCAGTGTGTGTGTGTGTGTGTGTGTGTGTGTGTGTGTGAGTGTGTGTGCATGAGAGAAAGCTGCTGCAGTACACAGAGCCAGCAGTCCAGAGAGAGAGAGAAGAGATGGGAGGAGGAGGAGGAGGGAGTTTTAGAAAGAGATAATGCCATCACCGCCAGGCCAATGACACCGCTTTAAAAGAAGAGAGAGAGAGGGAGGGAGAGAGAGCAATAGAGACCCACACAAAGAGAGAGAGAGAGAGAGAGAGAGAGGAAAATACATCGTCATGGCTGCACGTCATCAGCTTCCTCTGTGAGAGCCCGGGGGGGTTTGGAAGGGGGTGGAAGGATTTGTACTTTCAGCCACACACACAAACATCCACACACTCTCGAACATCAAACAGACACACACACACAAAGTCACACACATTCTCAGAATGCACACACGCATTCTGAAGAAGCACACACTCTCACACACACACACACACTCTTGAACACTCTCTCTCTCTCTCTCTCTCTCACACACACACACACACACACTGCTCTCTGTGCTCCTCAACCACATGCAAACAAAAAAACATGAAGAGGGGACCAATCGTGCTGAGGAGGAAGTTGGTCTCGTCATCTCACACAATGACATTTTCACATCTCCCCAGCCGTCGGGGAAGAGAGAGACTTAAAGGTTACCTCCAGATGGGGCTCCCAAGATTGAAAATGGCATTTCTCTCACGGGAAACGCTTGCCTCTAACGAGGCCGCCTCTGGCCATGTCATGCAACTACAGCTCCTCTGTGTGTGTGTGTGTGTGTGTGTGTGTGCGATCCGTGTGTGTGTGTGTGTGTGTGTGTGTGTTTTCTTGCTGACTAAAAGGGCAAGGGAAGGCAATTAGTGCGGGAACTTCATTACCGTATTGATTCTTTTGATAAAGGACTTCAAACGCATCAATTTTGCCCCTAATAAGATGATAAAAAAGGGTCCCAGCCCCGCGCTAAATTGGCACAAAACCCGAAACATCTGGGACACAGATAAAGCGAAAAGGTTCAGAAGCATTCCACTTTAAAACACCAAAGCACGGCACACTCACACATACATACAAACACACACACACACACACACAAGACATATGGTTATCAAGCTAGGGCTATATGGTGAGGGAACACTTTGAAGTCCTCTTGTGTCTCACAGCAGGCGCTTGTTGGTTCTGTGATACGACTTAACCGTCGTCTGGGGGAGAGAAAAGAAATAGGGAAAAGAGGAGTGAGGTACATCAAGCTTGGACACGGCGCTCCTTAAGCCCGAGGGACAGCGACTGAATGTCAGCAGTGCGGATGCGTACAGTACATAATCTAAGGCAACAGAGGCCATGAGTGACATTTCGGCTCATTAGAATCTCCCTGAGTCATTTCTGAGAGTTGTGAAGCACCATGGCTATCTGGTGAGAAAAGTTGAGTGTGTGTGTTTTTGTTTTTCATTTTTTTATTTTGTTTTACGTAACATTATGTAAGCATTAGCACAGAATGATTTAAAAACAAGATGAAACAGTATCATGGAAGGGTGACTGATTATTTCACACACTATAAAACTCTTAACTGGAGGATGGACCTGCATTGTTCATTTCTGCCACCTCCTTAAGTTAATTTCTCTTCCCTGTTTTTCTTTCTTTTTCAACCATGGTCATATCCCCCCCACACAGCAAGTGTAAACCACATCCAAAAATTCCAATTATTATTCCCGTTTGTTGTATAAATTAGATCTTAAGACTACCTCTCCACGGTATTAGCCCCAGTTGATGAAGATGCTAACAAAGAATAATTTGTTGTATCAACACCGCCTGGTGCGCAAATAGGTGTAGCCACCTGACACCCATTCCCCATGATAAGGCTTAGCAGAGCTGTGGCAGATCTAAACCACCAAGCAAAGTTATTGGGAGAGAGGCACTGCAGGGGGAATGCGCATTTGTGCTCATTTTCTGGGGGAGGCCAGATGGCTGGCACAGCACTCGTAATCAAACACGGCTGTCAATAATCTCGGTTCTGCTGTGCGTGTGCCGAAGCGGTCCGAGAGTGCAGCCAGGGACCAGAGCTGTTTGTTCCTTTGTTTCTTTTCTGTACGGGACTGAGGTAAATGGTCGGCTTGAAATAATGGTCGGCTGGTCTCATGGTGGTCCTGAATTAGGGCCTTCACTTAAATGTGGTCCTGAGAGGTCTGCTCACTTGAGAGGATAGGGTTGGGGGTGGGCATCCAGGGAATGCCTGTTTCCAAGTGAAATAATGAGGTCATTCGCTCTATGCTGGAACAGCTGATAAGTATAAGTAAGTATAAGTATTTATACATTTTTGATCCTGTGAGGGAAATTTGGTCTCTGCATTTATCCCAATCCGTGAATTAGGGAAACACACACAGCACACAGTGTACACACAGTGAGGTGAAGCACACACTAATCCCGGCGCAGTGAGCTTGCTCAAGGGCACTTCAGCCGTGCCTACTGGTCGGTGTTCGAACCGGCAACCCTCCGGTTACAGGTCCGAAGTGCTAACCAGTAGGCCACGGCTGCCCCCAATGAGCGGGGTTGGGAGCTGTGTGTGTGTTGGTGTCAGGATCAGTTCCTGTACTGTCTTGTCTTGTTCTCCCCATCTAATGTTGTCTTCCTGTTTGCTTTTGTAGCAGATTGGGCTACGCCCTATTATTGGGCTCCTTTGCTTCTCCCCCTGTGCTGGATTGGTGTGGCTGCATTCATCCTAATTACGGGGCGGACCTAGGCAGACTTATATCTAGGAACACAAATTGCTACCTGGATGTGCTACTTTCTCTCTTTCCCGTCTTCCGGGGCGCATAGTAGTTTGGCGTGGATCACAACTTGGCTGGTGAAGCCGCCATCAAGTGAATGCTCTCACGAGTAAGGTAAGCTACCTAATGTTTATCTGTGCTGGCTGATCTAAGCGTGCACGATTGTTCTTACATCCAGTATATCTCCACTTCCGTGTTGTAGAGCTTGGTCTGTTCTGTCGGCGTTGAGGCTGGTGTAGCACTGTTGAGCCTGGTGTCTGCCTTAAAGCAGCTAGAGGTAGGCTTGTTTATTTTAAACCCTTTTCGTAGTCTAATTGATCTCCATTTGCAAACGGCAATCCTAATTGCCTCTAATGTGTTATTAGCAGTGTTGTCGGAGCTAACGCAGCTTCCCCTCCCTCTCCCTCAACTTGATGGTCAGGAACAAAATCTTTTTAACTTGGTATGTATGTGGACAATATATTAAACTGTTAAAGGCCAATTTGCTATCCTTATTGTCCGTGATTGTAGTCTGTATACACTTGTTGATTTCCACAGATATACGAAGTCGGCCGGCATCACCAAGTGTCTCCACGCCACACACGGCTGCTGTTCTGTCTCTTATGAAGTTTTATTGCGTCCTCTCCAACCATCGGTTTGACGCTGGGTTTATTATGTACCCTACTGGTTGTTGGTCCTGTCCTGGTATTGTTTGTCGTACCAATTGGGATTGATTGTGCATGGGATTAATTTTGACTTATCTGCATAATGCATGTTTAGGGCTGTCTGGCCGTGTGGTGCATGCTTTGCATGTCTGACTGCTTGCTTTTCTCTGTGTAATTGCATGTGGTTTATTGTGTTATTTTCCTGTGCCTTTCCTTTTTGTTCCCTGTTAATGCATGTTTAACAGCTGCTTTGTGCTGCATGCACATTTGAGTATTTGCGGGGTTAACTCACCTGTATCTTACAGCCCCTAAATTGTAGTGTTGCATTGTGGGAACTGCTGTGCATGTGTGTGTTTGTTAGTGGTGTGTGAGCGTGTATTTGTGTGCAGTAACGTTATTTCCCCCCCCCCCCCATCGCCGTGACCAGGGCGGTTGCACTGTTCCAGCTTGACCTCTGGGGCCTTCAACATCTGTGGGACGGCCATTCCAGCCTCCAGCCCCACAGCTCAAAAGCTAAGTATAACCATACCGGCTAACGCTAAGTTAGTGTGATTGTGCTACCCACAGTTCTAACCATAGTCTCTCCCCCTCTCTCCCTTGTTCTCCTTTGGACAGGTGCGGTGTGGTCCAAGCGAGCGGCAGGCTCACCCTCAGGTGGTGGGGTCCCTTCACGTTTCCTGTAGCACACCTCGGGTGTAAAACCTTAGCTTTGGAGTGCAGTGTGATTGCAGTGCGAGTGCAGTGATTGCAGTGTGATTCTCACGTGTGATGTGTGGGTGTCTTCTGGACCGCTTCCCCCCTCCTGTAGTCCTGCCGGTCGTGGTAAACCCTCGCACTGCTCCGTTTTCCCTTTTCTTGAGATTGCCCATAGACCTTGTGTGCCAGCTGACGTGCAGCCTCGCTGGTCACCGTATGTACGGTATGGTGTGTCTGTGTGTGTGTGTGCGTGTGTGTGTTGTTGTCTCTCATACTGGTATCTTTCAGGGGAATTGCTGAGACATTTCCTCAGAGTTGGGTTTTTGTTATAATTGTAACTAAGATCTGTCAATAAAATTTATATTTTTGGAATCTAAGTCTCTAGCTTCTCATGTGTTTTGAACCTGTGTGACCTAAATTGAACTCAAAGGGTTAGCATTGGCTTGAACTATTTCCTAGGGGTGAACCCTCTCCCTAGGTGGCGTAGTCGTCACTACATTATGCTAAAGTTCTCATCCCACTTGCCACACTTTGTTTACTTCCTGTGTCTTGTGCCATGTGCTCTTTTGTTTGTTTGCCATGTGTCTCTGTTCCATGTGCCTGTGTCTCCGCCCCTCACCTGATCCTTCTTAGTTTAATTATGGTTTCCGTCTTGTTCCTTGTTCACCTGTGCCCTGTTAACCCCTGTGCATTTAAACCCTCTGTCTCCCTTCAGTCCCCTGTCGGTCATTGATGTTGTTTCGTGGTTGTAGTGGTCGTTCAAGATTCCTGTTTATGTTTAAGTGTGCCTCGATCTCGCCTTGCCTCAACTTGCCCTGCGTCCAGCTCTCCTTACTGCAACCGTGACAGTTGGGAGGTGGTCAGGTGAACACAGGGGATTACGTTTACATTAGTGCTGGTAAACATCAATTTGCCCAGGTGCAGTGGTCATAGCGGCTCTTTCCTGTTATGCCTCCACCACCAGTGCAACTCCGTTAGCTGTTTACCATTCAACTGGACAACCCCGACATTTCCTCCTGTCCCACTCAGTGACCGCTTCTGATGAGGTGAACGCATGGGCCTGTTTCACTGAACAGATGCCAGAGAGAGAGAGATACAGGGAGAGAGAGAGTAAAGAACAATACAACACATAACCTTTTTCTTAAAGGACAATTCCGCCTCAAAATGAACCTAGGGGTTAATAAAACATGTTTTCATGCTAGTCGAATGTGACCAGTTTTATTGCAAACTGCTTTAAGGTCGGTGCGTTTTAGGTCACATCTCCTGTCTGTAGGCTATGTGAACCAGACGTGAACGGTAATGTGTTTCTTTTTAATAAACTGCCTGTACACTTACAACGTTCTCAATGCTTCGGTTTACATGTAGAGACCCTCATTATGCTACTGTGTAAGTGTGGTGATATTTTGAGCCTTGTTAGTGGTATAGAAATAGCTATTTCTTTTTACTGTACATGTGTCCCGAAGGCTAGTGTTAAACGCTAATTAGCGGTTTGCAATAAAACTGGTCACATTCGACTAGCATGAAAATAAATCCCAGCGAACGGTCGAACTCGGTACACATTTGTTATTAATCCCTAGGTTCATTTTGCGCCGGAATTGTCCTTTAAGACAGAAAGCTTCATTTCTGTCATTTCTCAGACAGAAAGAGAGAGATGGATAGAGAGTCAAGAACAATACCATGTGTTACCTTTTTTCCTCAAGGACACCGCAGAGGACAGACAGAGCTACAGGAGAGCACTTTAGGAACAGAAAACCACTGGTGCGGTTAATACAAAAAAAAGAGAGAGGGGGGAAGAGAAGAAGAGAAGGAGAAAAAGAGGGGGAAAAAGGGCCCTGAAAGCCTGCGATGATGGCTACTATATTTAGTCTATAGAGAATGTGGTGATGACACACACACACACACACACACACACACAGGCCCTATGAAGCGCATGCTATGGGATTTTGTTAAGGGACACCTCATTTTTTTCCCAGGCAGGTCCGACTGAGTAGTGCCCTCAACAGAAGAGTATTAATTACTCCACGGAGAATGGACAAAGAGTGGACCCTTCACGGCCTTCTTTCTTCTGACCTACATTTCGTGATCAACGAAAGGCAGTGTAAAATGACTCTACATTCATCATTCCATGTGGGCTGTGTGCATCTACATGTGCGGTATGGCAGAAGGACAGCAGTGATCAGTATGACAAGTCCAACTCTGGCTAGTGTTTAAGCCACAGAAGCATGGGGCCTGTCAGACACGTTTAAGGTAGTTGGACATGTCTTGACCCCCCGCCACCCCCAAATCCAAACTCAGCAACAGTCATTTCATAGCAGTAAAAAGTGGTGCTTCAGTGTGTTGTAGTCCTGTGGGCCATATCAGAGACTTTTTAATGAGGAGACACAGCACTCAAAAAATCCTCCATAGAAATGCATGGGGCTAGTTTGTAACACCAATATGGCCGTTGCCTACACATATCCCACCCCTTCCTCGGCAAAACGTCGACATGTGAATACATTGAGCCAATCATGTGGAGTGATGTGAATACATTGAGCCAATCATGTGGTGTGATGTGAATACATTGAGCCAATCATATGGCGTGTTGTGAAGACATCGTGCCAATCATGTGTTGTGATCTCGCCGCTGGAGCAAGATTGGTGTCGTGAAGCCTTGCGCACGCACATTTCTGCCGAAATGGATGCCCGACGAGTGCCCAAAAAGCGTTGCCATATGGCCGCCGAGTGGAGGGACTTGCCTAAAAGGACTTTGGCCATATCCACCATAGTGCTATTGGTACTAAAGTTATTCATAAACCATAGAGTATTTGTGTAACAGTGTACATGGTGTGACATGCTAGTGATTACACTTACACAGAGCACATAGCACACCCGGGGACTTTTACATACATTAGCCCCATGACTTCTGCAGGCATCTAGGCCCCAGTTCAAAGCTGTGAACATGCTAATTCACTCAGTCGTCCTCCTCCTTCTCTCCATGGCCCTACTCTCATAGGAAACCCTGATGCTGACAAACAGACTCCCCTCCCTCCAAACATGAAGTTTAAGATGCATGGAAACTGGCGTTACTAATTGGTGAGGAAGGAAGACTCGAGACCGAATGAAAGCGAGCAGAGACAACCTTGAGGTTTCAAAACACATCAACGCACAAAAACAAACTCAGGCCTGGTTTTGAACTTTGAAAAGTGCATCAAGCACTACGACTAATGTGGCACAATAGTGCAGAGATGTACAGAAACAGCGTATAACAGCTGTCAGCCAGAAGGGACGTGTGCAGCACTTATCTCCTCCATTTTTTTTTATCCCGATAAAGAATAACAGCTCAATTATGGTACCCCCAGCCCCCACCCACCCCCACACATGCACACATACACACACACACATGCATATGCGCGCACACACACACATCCCCCTAGACCTTAGCGCAGCGTTATTAGGCAATTGTCACACATGCCGTCTGCATGGTGGGCACCGTCGGCTCTCTGCCAACACAATAAAAGCCCAGATTCAGCGTGGCAGCCGCTGATGCATGCATGTTTTCCATGAGGAATGACATGAGACAATTAACTGTGGCATAAAAGGGGCAGGAATCAGGAATTTGCATGATTGAAACCGAGTTGAGTCCAGGGCCAAATCAGATGTAGCACTGCCCTGGCGTTCCCGCCCCCAGGCTCTGGACTAACTAAAGGCCAGCATGTGCACTGATCAGCTATATACTCTTTAATGCACAATATATTTAGATTAGATTTATTTATCTATCCAAAGCATCTTCTACAGATAAACTCCAGCAGTGGCCTATATATGTGCGCTCCTGGAATACAGAGTCATTTTTGCTTTTGCTTTGAGTGTAGTTTTTTGTTTCCTATCATTTAGTGTGCATTTACAGCCATCCAAGATCCAATTACTGAGATGAAAGTTGAAAAAAAGAAGAATGACAACCATGTATGTTCAAAGAGCCCACTGGACCTGCACACAACAAATGGCTTGAACGGATTCTATACCAAGGCCTTGTCAGTGTAAGAGACTGCAGACATATTCAATCAACCCTCAATTGTGCTGTGATACAGCTGGTCAGATGTTTTGTTCAGTGTGCCTTTTTATCATTATGCACTCTCAATAGCCAAGAATAGACTTGCCCATGTTCAATTAAACACAAATTAACATTTATGAACCATGAGGTGCTCTGATTGTTAATGCCTTCCTTTGAGAGCCAGTGGTTGGCTAGGTCCCTCATGCTTTTATTATTATTTGTTTTCCAAATGTGTAAAGCACATTTAATTGTATTTGTGCCATTATTTCCTCAAGAGAGGGTCTGCTTGAGAGTGATGAACCAGCTGCCTAAAATACTTACCTAAATATCTCAACAGTTAAGCAGGGGCAAGTTAAGGCAGGGCGCTAATATACTGCTATTCTGGTAGACTCACAGAAATGTCTCACTCTTCACCCCCTGAAGTGTAGAGGTGTACGCACATCTATATTGATTCTACAGGTGCTGGATACTATGAATACTGAGTAAAACAAAAGAAAAGATATCCGCACACTGTGTCTAAAGCTCCCAGTTTAACGGTGGGTGATACCCACCATTAAAGGTGAACTTGGCAACTATTTCAACGTAATAAACCCGTTTAGAAATCATTTGGATGGTTAAATGACCTGTTCCGGTAAAAATGGTGACTTTCCCCACTGCGCCTAGCGTCCCCAGGCGGAAAACCAACCTTGCAACATTGAGACTTACCGTCCCGGAAAGAGAGTTGAGAAACAAGAAACTCGTTTTAAATCGTGTTTCTTACCTTGTAACATCGTAACCAAACTTATGCTAACCGTTCGCTAGCTTGTAAACAAATCCATGTGCTTTATCGTTACCTTTTTCCACAGTTTGAAATAGCATAATGCACAATTTCTCCAGCAGAGGGGGAAATCCTGCCAAGTTTCCCTTTAAACTGGGAGCTTTAGACCCAGTGTGCGGATATCTTTTCTTTTGTTTCACTCTTCACCAACTTCATCACTTCACTTCATCAACTTCAACAGTCCTGCGGGCGTGAACTACTCAAGTGTGGCTGCGTAGAAGAGCAACATAGCAGCGCCGGCCATGGGGAGAGTTTGTGCTTTATTTCAGAGCGATCATGAGGTCTGCGGCGGCTCAAGGCAAGGCCAGGCTAATGGCAGGCATGGCAAAGGCAGCTCAGAGGCGGGTGGGCCACGGCGTTAATGAGAGAGCGAGCGCGTGATTAGCGGAGAGGCGCTAAGTCAGAGGAGTGTGTGGGAGAGGATTAGCCGCGCCGGCTCTCGCTGGATCTCTGAGGACGGAGAGCCGTGGCAACGCAGAGCAGAGGACGAGGTCGGTTGGCTTCTCACGTGAAAAATAAATATCCATCGGGGACAAGAGAGGTGTGCGGAGGAGAGTAACGTGATGGCCAGTAAAATAAATGTGTGACCTGATGTGTATGTTTGTGCACATTTTGTGTGTGTGTGTGTGTGTGTGTGTGCATCTGCCAGTATGTCTGTGCATTTATATCAGTGTATCTGTGTATATTTGTGTACATGCATATACATGTGTGTGTGTGTGTGTGTGTGTATGTGTGTGCGTATGTTTGTGCTTGTGTGTGTGTGTGTTCATGTGTGTGTATGTGTGTACGTATGTTTGTGCGTACGTTTGTGCTTATGTGTGTGTTCATGTGTGTGTGTCCACCCGCTTCCTCTGTCCACCAGCCCACCTCCCCACTACTCATTCCCCACTGACGTCTTGGTTGTGGTCTGACAGCTCTGCTAAATGAAATTCATGGCCTGCGGATGACTGTGCTCAGGTGAGAGAGAGAGAGAGAGATAATGTGTGTGTGTGTGTGTGTGTGTGTGTGTGTGTGTGCGCATGTGTGTGTGTGTGTTACAGTGGCAACCGCACAATGAGCCACATCAGTTATGAGTCCCGACGCATGTCAAAGAAGATGGTCTGCACATGAGGATTGCAAATGACACTCTCAGTCCAGAGTTCCTCGTCACACTAGGTCTCCCTGTTTAGGAATGTAATGGAAGCTGTCTCTCAGCTCAAACTGACTTTTCTGTTTGACGGTGGTTTTAAGAAATAAGAGATACTAAAAGCATAATGACGATTCTTTCAGTAAGAATTATGCATTGCAACATTGTTGAAGAAAAGCTGTCATTGCCCCAATCTCACTGGAAATTGCCTTTTGGATTCACTGCTCACGACAGTTCCCTTAGCCCAGACGACATCTGAAATGTTTTATTTGAGATGAATGTCATTGCAGGACTGGATTAGAAAATGGGTTTTATTGTGCTGTAATTCATGAAGGTAGTGGTCCAGCTGCAAGAAGGCAAGCCTCTCAGAGTGAACACCTCAACATTAGCCATGAACAGTCTCATAAAGACATACCGTATAGTATAGTTTTGAGCTTAGTTAGAAACCATGGAAAAATGTTCCTCTTCCACAGCAAATACAGTCACCAAGGCCCTCTCAGCCACACATCCTGTCCCTTGAAGCCCAACAGCCCCCACACCTGTCACTTTGCTAGTCTCATTAGCAACCCTCTTGCTGCTAGATTGCTGACGTTAGCATTAGCTTAGCACTCATCTACTATGTTCACGCATAGGCTCCCCCATCAGCCGCTCCCGTTTCCACGGCTGCGCTGTGGCCTCGTTAGTGGCAGATCTGCTAATATAATACCATTTTTACTTTTTTATACTGAATTTGAGGCAGCTAGGAATCATTTTTGAGTATTAATGCAGAGTAACAGATTGTCTTCTGTTCAGTTTAAATTGTATTATGCAAAATATGTGAAAACACCCAGAGGTGTTAAACTCAGTTCTTGCCCTCTTTCACACATGCCAGTTAAAATTACTTTATTTATTTATTAGATCATTTATTGTATTATTGATCTATTAGTTGATGTATACATCCAGAGACAAGAAAGACTACATTATTCTAACTATCAATGTAGAATGAAAATCGCAATCCAAGATGAAAATCTTCTTATTTTGCTGGGGACCAATGCATCCTTTACCTCAGTGGTCCCCAAACTTTTTCTTCCGAGGGCCAGCTCACTATGCCTGGCTCTAAGAGAGGGCCAGAGACTACCAGTTGAATATTCCATTAATCATAGGCTATTGTAATTTAATACCATTGTTAGCTGTGTTTATATTGTCATCATGCCATATCAGTGTAAAATGTACTGTAGCTCAAATTAAATAATACTAATAAAAATACTTTTGCATTCAAAAAAGTATTAGCAGGGAGTCCCAAACATATATTTTATTAAAAATATGTGAACTCTGAACTCTGTCTTTGCATACACAGCTCAAGTTGTGAATATCCTACAAATAATTTAAAGTTCTCAAACTATGAACATTTTATGAAGTGCTGAAGTGGTCTGAAATGACCACCATTCTAACTTTCACTCACCTGATGAGAACTTTGTAAACTCTTTGTATGAACATTTGAACGAGTGAATAAAAATAGAAATAATTATCCCAGAAAGTCCCAGAAATATGACTTGAATAGAAGTTAGTTAGTTATTAACAATTAATTGATAAACTTTTATAATACTTTGAGCACTGATGCAGTCAGCATAGGCCTCTTACATTGTTTGCAGGTAGGCCTACATTTCATTCCGTTTTCGATGGCAAACGCAAAACAGCAGCAAAACAACCACCAGTGTACAAAAAGAGTATTACATGTGTACTGTTAAGACTCGCCATAGAGAATGAATGGGGGAAATTGCGGAGGTTATAGTTTCACGATGTCGTACTCCCGTGCGGGCCGGATGCTATATACCACGGACATGTTTGGGGGGGGGGGCACCCAAAATGAGGTGGCAGGCCGTATCCGGACCGCGGGCCGTAGTTTGGGGACTACCGCTTTACCTCCTATATTAATAACAATGCAGGTGTCAAATAGCAGCCCAAGTGCTTGTCCTTCTCTCGGGTAATGATGTTGTCCATCAGGGCCCATAGCCATGTGTGTTACCTACTCTGTGCTTTTAGCTTTCAATGATGCTACTGATGTGAGGTAAAGACTGAACAGACACTGTAAATCACTGCCTTAAACACAGTCTAGGAATCCCCACTGCCTTAAACACAGTCTAGGAATCCCCACTAGGAATCCCCACTGCCTTAAAGTAACACAGTCTAGGAGTCCCCTTTGCCTTAAAGTAACACAGTCTAGGAATCGCCACTGCCTTAAAGTAACACAGTCTAAGAATCCCCGCTTCTTGTCCATTTTCAATGTACTGGGTACCCAATTTGGGTTACCCAATTCCTCTAAAACTAAGTAAAAAGATCATGCTCCAACGACAACAGTGTTACATAGAGCAATACGAGGTGTTCTAGGTAAACAGCGGCCACGTCCGGGGCTCCATTGTCCGTGGTCTGGGGTGTAAATCTACGGTCGACTGGAAAACACATCCAGTCTCTCGGGAGTACCTGCTTTAGAGAAGTCTGATCAACAGCTTTGGGAATGCTCATGAGGCGTAAAATCATTAGTGTTCATGGTGCCAGGGTCTGGCGACGGTTTCTCCCTCCCCACTAAATTGATTGACCTATGCTGCCTCGGGACCAGGGGGTGTTTTTGGATGGGGGAGGTTGCTCAGGTTGCCCTGATCACATTTAACATGGATCTGTGCAAAGAACTACACCGCAAACAAAGGGGAAGGCTCTCGGGATTGAAATGTTCACCTTCTCTGAGTAACTACATTATGCTGGGCTGTTCACATGTGCCCTGCCCCTGGCCTTGAACATAGATATTAGTACCCTTTTTCAGTATCTTGTAATGCTTTATTTGAAGGTTCCATTGACTGAATGACAGTGATTGAATGCAGTAATTAACCTTTATACAGTACCTATTAATAACACAGTAACAACAGTGGTTACTACTTACTGAACATTAGAAAAGTGAAAATGACTTGTTGATTTATTTAATGAATTGCTGCCTTATAAGAGAGCTTAAAAGAGATCTTGAATGAAACATGACTCATTGGTTAACTGAAACATTTCTGCACAGCAGTTCTTTTATGTTGTTGAAATTCATGGTTTGTACATGTCAGTCAATACTGTGCATCTCAGTACATCAGGGCCGTAGTCACCATAGACATTGAGGGGGACGTGTCCCCCCCAATATTCAAATATGACTAAAATGTCCCCCCCAATATACAGACATAGAAAAAGAAAGAAAGAAAAAAGCGCTATACTAGGCCTACAGGAAACCAACACGCACCACCATCTGAAATGTAATCAAACGTAAATTACACACAAATTAGTGACCTAGTGATGGTTCCAGAGTAGCCTACACCCCTGAGTGGTTTGTCCTGGTGGTTTTCCGTTTTTCGTTAGTGGCGTGCGCTATTAAAAGCTTCCATTTACTGCACCCTACTGCGGTGAGGTAGGGTTGTCAACAATTTCGCAAAAGCTATACCGGTACAATTTTCACAAAACTTGTTGGAAAGGTGTAGCACAGGCTAAGGAAATCCCATACATTTTTGGAGCCGATCAGACTCAAAGGGAACTTTGAAACATTTTCCATTGTAGCCTATTCTGGCAATGATAGCGAAAGTGAAACGTTTTATTTTAAATGATGAATTTGTGAAAGCCTGTGTCTTTCATTTCTTTTAACATAAGTAATGAATTCATATGCTAGTAGTACTGCCAGAAATTGCCGTTTATAGGGCTCTTAGAAATGGTTATTGCATCTTGCATATTATTTAGATGCGCACTCAATCGCGCATCCATGCAGGCAAAACGTAGGAATTAAATGTGGCGATGGCACACAAGTTGGAAAAAACGTTTACAATGCACTGGCGGTGAAAGCCTACAGTTAATGTGAATCACCTCCATTCACCAATTAAAGGCTGTAGTAGGCCTAGTGTTTCTACATGTTGGCATTTACAAGTATACATTTTTTACAAGTATACATTTTGAAGAAAAATGGAGTCATACCACAGGTCCAGGGATGGACTACTGAATGGGCTTACTGGGCCCAAGAGCTCAGGAGGTCCTGAAGCCCAAGCCTCTGTGTGAAGTTGCACCAGAAGTCATCATTTAAAGGGTCATTTAAAAAAAAAGATCTTCCGAGGGAGAATGCCTCAGGACCCCTCTATCTGGAGGAGGGGTGGGGGGCATCTGTGCCCAGGGGTTCATAATCCATCCATGCCATACCTATATCCGTCAAAAGTTTGAAATACCCTAACTGACTGACTTAACTAACGACTTGTTTGTGATTTTTAATAATACTTGGTAGGAAATGTATTGAAATGTATTGGAATTCTGTTTGGTGGTCCCACAGACCCCACCACAGAGTTGGTCCCCCCCAATGTTGACATCATAACTACGGCCTTGCAGTACATACATAATATTAGTTCAGGAAACTTAAATGCAAGGCATTCCATTGTTTCTGGTGCCTTTGTTTTGTGGCTATTGTAATCTCTGCATTGCAAATCAGTCTGAAGGACAGCTTTGTGCAAAGACAATGCAAATCTGCACAGGAAAGTTGTGCAGCGCTATGTAGCCCTGGCACTGTAAACTTATGATGCACGCATTCATTTGCAAATGTAATTGTTCCTGTAAAGGCTAAATATTAAAGGCTGTGTGGTGCCCTTGGTAATTCACCCATGGTCTCTCCTGAGCAAGGCCTGGGGAGGGTAAGTTAAATCACCCCAGAGACACATCAGGCAGGGAGCTGCCCTTGGATGGTAGTCCTGGGACCACTGCTTTGACCTTGGCCCTGTTTCGGCATGCTTAATTGACTATCTCCTTTCTGGCCTCAACAGAATATTAATTTGCCTAGCCCTACTCCTTAAGGTATTTAAATATATTTCCATTATGTTACACTAATATTGTTTTCATTCATTTGTGGTGTGTCTTTAAATAATAAGTACTGTATTATGTGACAGGTCCCTCTTCTTGATATGCTAAATGTTGTCCAAATACATTGATAGTGCTCTTATTCTCCTTGTACAAAAGCATCATTGATTGAAAGCACTTATTACATTTATTTGTAACAATAGCCTAATACTAAATCCAACATCCATCAGTTAACAATGTTACTTTTTTAGATCTATTCGTAAGCATGATCCATATATTATTATCCCCTAGAAACAGATGAATCCTGATTTATTACACACAACTGCAGTAGATTACATTAGTAAACCATCACAACTGCAGATCATCACAGACACCCTGGACAAGGCGGAATAGAGTTGTCTTCATCCGGTGGCCCTGAGATCTAACGAAATTGTGTGTCAAAACTGGCTAGACATATTTGAGCTTTGGCCACAAAGGAACTGCTATTTTTACAGATACAGCTACTGCTGCTGCTCTGCCCGCTTCTTGGGAAATTTCCCCTTTGATATTTTGACATTGATGGAGACTGCATTAGTGTCAAAACTGTTAAAACACACCACATCCTTTCCCACCTCTATAATTAAGTGAATGCCTGATCTACTTATGAGCAAAGAGAACTGGCAGGTCTGTCACCAGGACCTTCCCATAACCAGATGCTTCCAAAAGGCAGCCGTGTAGTCCTCCTCCTTTCCACACACGTGATTGAGGTGCGTTCAAATTCCATGAAGATGTGAACAGTTTGTCTGAACAGATACATTTTTCATGTAACGATTCATGTTCGTGTAACGATTTCATGTAAATATTTCATCTCCATGGTACCTCTCTATTCAACACCCAACATGTTCACGTGCACCTCAAACTGTTTTCAGACATTCGCAGAAAACTGTATGCAAATGTTCGCAAATGTTTGCCTATGTTTGCAAATTTGAACGCACCTCTGATATGTCACTTCTCAAGCACAAGCACAGGTGCTAATTAAGAGGTTGGACCAGGACCAGAGCCACCATAGACAATCGGGGCCCTGCGGGTCTCTTCAGATCCCTTGACAATTCATCATTTCTGGCACTCGGTGCTGAGGTTATGGTCGCCTATTTTTGTCAATATCAGCAGAAAAAACAAGAGGAGCATCACTACTTCAGGAAGCAGCACACCGTTTTACATCTGTGCACATCTCCAATAAGAATGTACTATGACACTTCACCTAATAGGACAAAGGTTCATAGGAGGACATTGTAAGACTTTGGAGTATTCCATTGTAATTTCTTTTCAGATTGTGGGCAAAAGAATGTTAATGGCTAATAGAAAACTGCACAAGCATGTTGTAAAGATTCAATAGTAATAATGACTACTGGGGTTCGGAGCGGCCAAAGGTCCACCACCAACGCTCCACTGATCTGTGAACGTCTTCTATGAGTCTCAGTGTGTGTGTGTGTGTGTGTGTGGATGAATAAAGGTTCTGGAAGGATAATGTGTGTCTGTGCATGTGTTGTCGAGCAGGGTGTGATGTGTGTGAGTGTGAGTCTACAGTACATGTGTGTCAAGCATGATTAATGTATCTGTGTGTGCATGTGGCACGTGCTTGTATGTATTCATGCTTGAGAGTGTAAGTGTGTCTGTCTGCCTGCCTGTCTGTCTGTTTTTGAATGTGCAGGTGTGTTTGCATTCACACCTGCACACTTTCACAGTCTCACCGAATACCCCACACATATACACACACACGCACACACACACACACACACACACACACACACCGAGGGGATGTGGAGTGGGGACTGTGGCTAGATGAGATGGGATGCTCATGAGATGGTGGTGTGAAGTGTGTGTGTGTGTGTGTGTGTGTGGATTCGGATGGGCAGATTAGCCTCCGACTCTGCAGAAATCAATGAGGCGTTGCACAACCATTTTCAGCGCCTTGGTCCGCGCAGAGGATCACCATCCAAAGTGCCTTTTCTTCCCCCTCCGCTAAAAAAAGCTCCCCTTCCCATGAACCAATCCTGACTCGGCCCCATAATGAATTACGTAATGTGGCTTTTGTAATCTTTGCCTCTTCTGCCTCGAGCCTAAGTTAGAAAGAGAGGGAGGGGGTGGAGGGATGATGGAGAGAGAGGGAAGGGGAGAGAGAGATTGTAAGGAAGACTGAGAGAGTGAGGAGAGAAATAAGTGAGAGAGAGAGAGAGAGAGAGAGTGCAGTAGGAAGGAAGGAGGGAGATGTGTGTGTTGCATTAGGGATGACACTCACAATAACAGAACTGCAGCGTGTTTAAATAAAGGCATTAGCCTCGGAGCCATCGGCTGGTTCTCATGACGAGGGCTCAGGGAAGAGGATCGTCGCCAGACCAGTGTAAGCTTGCATTCATGGTGGAGGGGTGAGTGTGTGTGTGTGTGTGTGTGTGTATGGGTGGGTGCCTCTCACCGCCACTCAAGGTCAGGACAACGCTCACATCCACAATTTCAAACTCAGACCGACAGAGGAATTAACAGTGTGTGTGTGTGTGAACATGTGTGTGTGTATTTATTCTCCACTAGTTCATGGACATCCTAAAAGATAGCACCATGATTTTGCATCATCCTGAGAACGATGTTCAAGTGAACAGAATTTTACCACCACCTCCAGTGTGTATGTGTGTGTGTGGCATTGATCAAGAATGTTCTCCTTTTTCAGCCGTCCATTAAAGGTGAGACAACACTGTGCATGCAGGCCTGGCGTGAAATTCAACCCTAAATATCCTCCTCCTGAAAACCACACCGTACCTCTCCCGAGACATACACAGTACTGACAGCTTAATTAATTCATTCTGTAGAACACTTTGCGAATCTAAGCCTTTTTAAATAAACAAATAAATGTATAAAAAGTAGAGTATGTGGTGTCATTTACGACACTTTATTTCCCCATTGGTGCAGTCAAGTCCTTCCAACATGTTCGGCAAAAGACCTTTAGTGTCATCCAATTTCCGCTGTGGAGGCAGCCAGACAGGTATCAGGTAGAAACATCTTTAGCAGCTTGTCAAAATATACTTTTTTCCCCCCATCGTGCTTCACTTGAAAGTGGCAGTGTGACACAACATGAACATCCACAGACAGCTTTGTCACCGAGAACGTCTGATCCGACGCCGCGCTGTTACCCCTCACAAGAGCAGAAGAGGTCAAAGAGAAATATCGTTTCTTTTTTCCTCCATTCTTCCTCCTTTTCTTTCCCCTTCCACTGACTCCTTTTCATCTTTTTCATCTATTAACACTTGTAAGCATGTTACAAATCTGCTTTAAGATGCCGCCGTCTGTCTCTATTCATATGTGTGTCAGTTGGCTCTTGTCAGTTGGCTCTTGTCTTGCATCAGTCGCTGTGGCAGTGGGAGTACTAGATGGCAGAAGATGAGGGGACTGTGTGCAGGGACCGGACGGAGATGCTTGGCCCGATTGGCGCTCGTCATCTGATGGGAAGTCACTGAGTGCGGCAGGTGAATATCCGGGAGCCTGGCGGGGTGGCAGCTGCCACAGGATGATAGCATTCAAGACGATTCCCCCTCGCCCAGGGGGTAGGGGGTGGGGGGAAATAAAAGGGGGAGAAAATTAAATCCCCTGGAAGAGTAATAGAGAAAGAGAGAGAGAAAGAGAGAAAGAGGGATGAAGAAAAGGGGAGAGAGTGGCAGCTAGAGAGAAAGAGGGAGACAGAGACAGGTTAAGGACTTGAAAGTGCTGCTGTCGTGTGTGTGTGTGTGTGAGAGAGAGAGAGAGAGAGAGAGGGGTGGGGGGGGGTACTGAGACTCTAAACAGAGATATATGTATGTGTGAATGCAAACATACACACAAACACACACACAAATTGACATGATTCCCAAAATAATGTTTTGTTCACTTGTTTAGTGAAGAAAAAATGCAATGTCAGCCCAGGTGTTAAACTTAAAACTTGGAACACCAGCTTGAGTTTGCGTGGCCCCTTGCTATCTTTGAAGTGCTGAGATCATCGCTACCTTTTCACCTATGTAACCAAGTGAATAGCACTCGCAGCCAGGCAATGTACAGTATGCGTCAACAACCTTTTCCAGCTGATATCATTGATCGGAATCAAAATAGGGGTCAGGTTGGGTGGTTTGGAAGTGTGTCTGAATATCTGCTGTCATATCATGTATCTTGAATCAATGTCACAAACACAAATGCATGCACACTCACTCTCTCGCACACACACACACACACACACACATGCAATTTCAGCTGCAAGAGGGCTTGCTTCAACTGAGGATGCAGGATGCAGATACTATTGGGAGACATTTTTGGAAGGGTTGGGAGATCACTACAAATGAACTTGACTGGATTTGCTTTGATCCCTTGGGAGACCTCTCTCCCTTCTCTTCTGCGGATACAAAAAGAATTCTATGTTTTAACCATTTAATGTATGTATATAGTGTGTACCAGTGTAGTGTGTATATATGTCTAGTGATGTGGTGCAGAGAAATTAAAATCTCATCTTGTGCTTGTGAGTTTGGAGTGGAATGTTGCAGCAAAATGTAGACCCAGGGGCACTAACAGAGAAAGAGAGATAGAGCATAAGAATAAATTGAAATGTACATGCCAAATGAGTCAACCTCATTGCCGGTAGCAAAACACTGACACAGCAAATGCAGGGCTGTTCAAATATTGCCCTTCCATTCAGCAGTGTGTTTGTGTGTGTGTGTGTGTGTGAGAGAGAGAGAGAGAGAACAAGAGAAAGAGAGAGAGCATGTGCTCGTTTTAAACATTGTCTCCAGGTTACAATAACGACTTGTCTTCAGATCATGAATACGATGTTCCATGAAGAGAATCAATATTTCAAACGAGCAACTCAGGGGGAAAGAAAGATAAGAGATTCCCAGAACATCAAATAACAATATATTGGGCCTCCCTCAATGACTCCATCAAAAGCTTTTCAAAAACAGCCCAGAAGAAAAAATGTCACTTTCTGTACTTTTATTGGGTAAAGGTGCACTTGAGCAAATTGATATCGGGGCATGCACTGACTCCAAATTCCTACCTCTGTGGAAGAAAGAAAATCTCCCATTGTGGTGTCTGCAGTCTGACAAGGACTCACTACACAGGTAGTCTTAATATTCCATTAATACAAGAGAGGGGTCTGCTTTGTTGACAGTACACTCCGCGGAGAACTGCCTGTAAATTGTGTTCATATCGACCCTCCCTATTCATAGACAGGCCAACCAGCAGAGCGCTAATCAATGGGCCCTAATGCCTCGTTCATAATCCATGCTCTCAAATTAACGCGGCATTGATCAATACACTTTGCGCAGGAGTGACCAGGGGATATTGTGAGGGCTTTCAATATCCGCTATGGGTACAAGCACAGAGGGCCCAGGCGAGCTTTTGCTGTGTGGGGTTTTTTCCATGAATGGTTGCGGCTCTGTAGTGGCCACTTGCGTGACCTTTATTGCACAGACACAGAGAAAGGGAAAATAAATGCTCCTTCATTCCAACTTGATGTTGCACACACAGAATTTTCAGCTGAGTATAGACTGTGTGTCCAAACTGCAATAAACTTCACGACAACCTGAGCAGCTGGTAGCTTAGACATTCATACACACATTCACTTGCACAAATGTCACACACAAACATCCACATTCAGACACAAATATAACAAACTCACATACTCACTCTGTCACTCACACACACATACACAGACACACACATCTTCACACGCTCCCTCCCTGAGCTTTCTCCACTATTGATTTCACCACCTGAAGAAGGAACTATGGATGGGGCTTTAACCCACACTCACAGCCTCTCACAACCACCAATCACAGACAGCGACGCAGGGACAGCCAATGACATATGAGGGCAGCTTGTAAGTCGTGAGGAGCTGAGAGAAAAAGACACCCCCCCCCCAACCCCCCAGCCTTCTACGTCTTTTTTTTTTTTTTTTTTTTGGAGTCGTGATCCAAGTGTAAGGTGATTTAAAGTCAGACGCAAGTGAGCAGGATCTGAGTTGTCATCTTTGCCCCCCCACCCTCACACACCCTCTCTCACACACACACACACACACACACACACACTAACCCAGGGGTTGCTTAGCAGCTAGGGTGCTAAGCAATCTAGCTTGGTCTCACTCAGTTTCAGCCGTGAACAATGTGCAGGCTGATGAGTAATATTGCACTCCATTCATCACAGCTTTCGTGACTCATCTGCACCGCAGCCCTATCACATACACACAAACACACACACACCTTCTCACACACACACACGCACACACACATGAACACACCTTCTCACACACACACACTCTCTCTCACATACACACAAACACACACACACATGAACACACCTTCTCACACTTCTACTCTCTCTCTCTCTCACACACACACACACACCACACACATATAAAGCGCTTTCAGAGATACGTGTAAGACCGGCGGTTCTGCTGATGTTAAACGGTGGGGCCGTATATCTGAACAACATAACCGGTCATATGGAAGTCCGAATTTAGCCGGTTGTTCTACTACTCCCCCCCAGTATTTCCTCCGGACATTATGTAAATGTGCTGTGTCTGAACGAAGCGTAGAACATGCGGTTAAAATTCACACCTAGTGAAAGGGCTGTCGGTGACGTTTCTTTCGTGCGTCCATGTGGTTAGATCTGACTTAAATGCCAGTGTTATGATGGAGTGGCATAGTGCTGTCCAGAAAATCTCCAACCTGAAAAGATGCAGACATCACGGAGCTACTGTCCATGAGGGCAGACAGCATTGTGATAGAACAAATGAAGGGAACGGCAAGAGACACGATGTAGCCTACAACTGCATCGCAAGGCCAAACTAATTCAAAAGACCGAATCATCCTAAACAGAAGGCGCTGAAAAGGCAGTAGCCTACAGCGACGTCGTTGACGACAACAACAGGAGTATTTAATAAATTGTTTGCCAACATGGTCGGTTTTCTGTTCATTGATAGCCTTCTCATGACCTCACTGCTGAGCTGATATTTGTTGAGCATAAATATGCCTAGAGAAAATGAAAACGATGAAAACCCAACTTTGTTCCAAGCTCCTTGCGTAAATGCAATAGACACATGGGGAAAGGATGCTTTTGGAAAAATAAACCATGAAAAAACGAACCACTTCACTGTTATGTTAGTATTTTGTTTGTTGCTTAAAAACGTTGTATATGATGGCCTTGAAGTCTTGAGTTAGCCTACTGAATTGGCTGGTACCATAAAGTTTGTGCATGCTCTCTCCAACGCAAACCAGATTTGGGGTTCCATAGCCAAGTAATTCTGCTATATAACGTTGAAAACAGATAAAGTGTTTATTCGAAGCACACATACCAATACTGTAGGTCAATTTCAAGTGCGCACTTACGTGACTACTTCAAGTATTAGCCTACGCACAATAGATTTTTCTTCCTTAGCCTACATAATGCATCCACTTAGTAAACAAACAGCAGCTGTGACAGCGGCCGCATATATTCTGCGTCATATCTCGCCTCTTGTGAACTCTACAAGCTCCCACCCCTCACTCGACAACCACACGGAGATTCACACATTGGTCCGTA
This sequence comes from Alosa sapidissima, assembly GCF_018492685.1. NCBI lineage: Eukaryota > Metazoa > Chordata > Actinopteri > Clupeiformes > Clupeidae > Alosa > Alosa sapidissima. The sequence continues at coordinate 22,838,210 of NC_055962.1, read as the reverse complement.
TAAGGTCAGTATAAGGTCCGCAGGTTAGCATCATATCTGAATCATCCGAAGGGTAGGACCTCCGTTTGACAAACCTTCTCACACACAGACACACTCTCTCTCACACACACACACGCCCACACACATGAACACACCTTCTCACACTTCTACTCTCTCTCTCTCTCTCACACACACACACACACACACACACACACACATATAAACACACCTTCTCACACACAGACACACACACACACCTCCTCTCATGCACACACACAATGTGTGTGTCACACAAATACTTCTACACTAATACTCGCATACCATTCCTCTGACCCACACCTCTCTCTCTTACACACACACACACACACACCTCCTACGCCTCATTCACTCTACGGTTTGAGACCCAAGCGACAGCTCTCCATCAGGCGTCTGTTATCGGTGGTGGATGCGCTCCTCCGTCATAATCTCCCGGCCTCCTCACTTGCTCGTAGGCGCGCGTGTCTGCTCTGCCGTCATTTATTACCATCAGCCGAGGAATGATACAGTTTATTGCCCCTCTATTAGGGCCACACATTCATCATTACGTGGGCTGATGAGGTGTCTCCATCACGCCTCACCATGATTAATCATTTATTTCTGCAAGGCTGCGGAAGGAGATAAGACCCCCCCCCACCCCACCCCCCATCACCTTAATCCCCCCCCCCCCCCCACCCCAAATGCCCATATTCACCCCCCAGCACCACCCCCCACTCCACAGTCCTGGGGCGGCCTGTGCGCCTGTGCGCAGGATATGTATGTGCGCCTTTGAACAACATGAGTCACGGAGAGGGAGGAAAGTCGAAGGGAGGGGGCGTTGGAGGAGGAGGAAGACGAAGTGATTTGGCCCCGGTGAATGTGGCCGCAGGCAGCGCTGGTCATTACCGATACTGAGGAATGCCTCGGCTCGGGCTCAAACTCCCGGGTTCTTTAAACTTACACACGCACACACACACACACACATGGCTGCTCACTGGCTTGCTACCCTCTGTTCATTACAGGTGAGGTTTGAAGTGCTTCAAAGGCAGCGTGGGAACCCAGCTTCAGCATGGGAGAGATCAATCATTTCAGCAAATGTCTAAAACTACCATTTGATTGAGTATATGCTGAGCAATAATAAGCATATTCAATTCGATTTTTTCAATTCATTCTTTATTCAGGACACAGAGAGCGATCGATATCACAATACAAAACATACTAAAAAGACAGACAAAAAAACACATACAATAAAATGACTACAACAGTCAGAGTTCCACAATACACAAAAAGACTGTTCAGATATTAGCATATAAATTAAAAGGCCAATGGTTCCACAGTCTAGAACCTAACCATACTCATTGCAGGGTTCACTAGTGAACCTAACCATACTCATTGCAGGGTTCACTAGTGTTGCAATTATGCTGTTGAATGACTTAGTTAGTCTACACATACATGTCAACATGAGATTCCTGAGTACAGCAGGGCAGGTGGATACATCAGCACTTACAAGCATTTGGCTTGCACTGCTCCATCGTGGCACTTTAAGCAGCAGCCTCATGCCATCATTATATGCCACACTGAGTTTCTGCATACTGCTTTTTTTTTATAGCACCGCCACAAGTGGGCAGTATACATTGGGGTGCAGAAAGCTTTAAAAAGTGTGGTCTTCACGGCCAATGAACACATACTACATTTGCGGTTCAGCATATTAGCTTGTGCATTCATCATACAGTACTGTCTGTGAATGTCCCTATCATCAGATAGGTCATCAGTTGCCCTAAATATTTGACCTCATCACACACTTTAAGCACAGTACCAGACAGAAAGAATGGGCAGTTCGCGACTTAATCGGTCAGAAAGAACGAATCCCGAAGGTGAATGACGAGAACTGATTCACAAAACAAGAGAACTGGTTATTTTTTAAACATACAAAAATATGGTCACGTAATAAAAGATACAAACGAACAGAGCTTCATCTCCCTCGACCGTATATCGCGATTGAGTCTAAAGCGTGAATGAGAGTACTACGGCAGGTAGCAACCACGTTGCCATGGGTAAACAAATGATAGGCCTGGCCAAAGATTCTAAAGCACTACGCGTAAAGTACGCTCCGCTCTAGAATCTTTGGGCCTGGCTTTACTTATGTGCCTGCCTGCCAGTGCTAGAACTTGGAAGACGCCATTTGATTCTTACTGCATTTCATTCAGTATATTTATAATATACTTGATATTTACATAAATTATGTAACAGACCATATGATACGGTGTTCTAAAGGATATTTGACTTAAGACAACCGAGACGGTGTTCTAAAGCATATTTTAACTAAAGGAACTGAAAGAACGAATCAAACGAACGATTTGTGAAGGTGAAGGGAACTGAAAGAACTGATTCCCGGAATAGAATCATTTGGCCCATGCCTAATATGTACATATAATGTATAATTAATAATAGCAAAATTCTATATTGATGAATGTGCAGCAACAGATGTAACTGCAAATGAATAATGGTTATGACTTGACTGTAATACCACCTTAATACATATGTTATAACATGCGTGTTTCCTTAATACATATGTTATAACATGCGTGTTTGCTTAATACATATGTTATAACATGCGTGTTTCCTTAATACATATGTTATAACATGCGTGTTTGCTTAATACATATGTTATAACATGTGTGTTTGCTGTTCTACGTCCATTACCAATACCACCTTAATACATATGTTATAACATGTGTGTTTGCTTAATACATATGTTATAACATGCGTGTTTGCTTAATACATATGTTATAACATGCGTGTTTGCTGTTCTACGTCCATTAGGTGAGCCAGTCACACAGAGCAGCTCTGATGTAAGCTACATATGATGCAGTGATGCGAAGGAACTGAAAAATGGAATGGAAAAGTGAAAGTCAGGCAAAGGCACAGACTGAAAACACACACACATGGGACAAGGGTTTGACGGAGAGATGTACTATGTGGCAAAGAGGAAAAGAGAGAAGGAGAGCAAAAGAGAGAGAGAGAGGGCAGGGGGAGAGGCGTGCCACCATCTGTCTTCGTTAATGATCTGAGGCATCCTGGGAGATTTGGGAGGCGGTGCGTGGAGAGGTGCAGCGAAGGCAATCCCCAAACTCCCTGCTCGCCAGAGCCGTAACAACCTGACACCAGCACGGCCGGCGCGCCAATACCACCACATCACCTCGGCTCCAGGCGACGACACCAGAGAATGCTCTCTTTGCACCGCTCCCATGCTACTGCACAATCACCTTGAAAAAAGGATGCTCACTTAGCGAAGACTTCAAAGGTCCTGACAGGTCACGCCAAGGGAAGGATTATCCTTGAGAAAGTTCTTCACCACGGGCTAACCTTTCTTTGTGTCCCTACCAATGACATTGCACGAGACGCCAGCATTAGCCAACACTAACACAGAGAATAGTGGTTATCTAGCCTTTTAGAATAATTTTTTTTTGCATTTATTGTAGCTATGCTTTTCCCTTTGAGGCCCCAATTTCAGCTAAACAGGACAACAGTTTTTGGCACTCTGATGCACGTAGTCCATTACAGGCACACCCTCTCCTTTGAAACTGCCCTTTTAATGCCAGTGAACAATTTCATCCCCACTTAAGCCAGTTACCAGTTCCTTCACAAGAGACACCGTGAGAGCAGAATTTCAATAAGGGGACTGTGCCCTGCAAGTTCAAAGAGAGCAAAACAAATCAGCACAATTATTTATTTTTTAAAGGAAAACATATTTTGTCAGCCTCATTATCCTCAGCACTGCCCCCTTACTTCCAGGCAGTGGGTTCAAAGGCCAAAAAGAGCTTTCAGAAGACCCTTTCAGTAAACTCTCAAGGAGCCCTGTTTGGACTGGATTATGGAAAACAGTGGGGCAAAATGGCATAAAACATCAGAAACAAGATGCCTCCTGACGCTCAGCGCTCCTACGCAGCTCCTCATCGCTATTCTCTGGCTGTGCTGGCGCACTGGCGCTGTGGAGGTTAATGAGTGCTCGCCCCTCTGTGTCTTCAGGGAAGATTTATCCAGATTAGAGGGATGCAGGGGGGTTAAAAGGACATTAAGGAGGGAGACAGCTGGGGCAGTTGGCAATTGGCAATTATCACTTATATGTATGGCATAGTGCAGTGAGCCTGGATGCTGGAGTCCTGCGTACACTATCTCAACATATGTGCGTGAGCAAGCTAGTGTGCTGAGTGACAGATTCTTTTTAACATTCACAGTGAGTGAAAGTACTTTTGTTTCATTATATTTCATTGATAGTATGTGTGTGAGAATGCAAACATTGTGAGTTTGTGTCTGTGTGTGTGTTTGAGAGTGAGAGACTGATATTGAGTACATTTAACATGCATTTCAACATGCAAAATCAATGCCATTTGATTCTCTCCAGTACTACAACTAAGTGTTGGTAGCTAGCAACAATGCTGATTCATCCAACCTGCAATAACTGATATAGGTACTGTATCGTTGGGTAGTAGATTAGCAAGGCCATGTTAGCCTCTCCATGTGTTACCACAGCAGGTCAAACCCGACACCCCCAACAGACCTGTGGTGGAGCCCGAGTGTTGGCAGTGCTCAAAGTCAAAGGCTGCGCTCCTCTGTGACCCAAAAATGAAACTGTCAGTCAAACCACAGTCACGATCTGTCAAACAGCTTAGAGGCTCATGGGAGTCACAGGCTCCTTCACAGTCTCTTTTCCCTCTCTATCTGACCGTGGATCTTGACTTTGAATCCCATTTCTGCGTATATGAGTCAGTGAATGAGTGAGTGAGTGTCTGTGTGTGTGTGTGTGTGTGTGTATGCGTGCCATTCACACCACTCCTCCACAGTTAAATGTCAACACCCTTTTTTCACACCAGGCTGTTGCTTTACTATGTTTTCGTTTTTATCTTTGTTTTCTTGAAATAACATGAGCACATGAACACAATAGATGATGAAGATTTAACACAGATCACTCCTCTCACTCCACCCACAACGCAGGAGGAAGAGAAAAATCAACCAACCCCAAGTGAAGTAGAGTTACTCTGCCTTATTTTGTCTTGTTGTGTATCTAATTTGACCAAGGTGTAGCCAACTCATTCGGTCTCTCATCCAGTGTATATAGGAGGGTCAATGTCAACACCCTTAAGGTTCTGCCTCCACTCGCTGGGTTGGGGGTCAACGGAGCTCAGCCTCTGGCATCACCTGCTCTCCTGTCATCCCAACACCTCCTCATGCAGGATTCGCATAACCCTCATAATGTGTGGCCCAGTCCAACCATCAGCATATTTCATTTACTACCACACGAGGAGAAGGAGGTGGGGGTTGGGGGTGGTGGTGGGCCAAATGAATACATTAGTGTCAACGCACGAGAGAGGGCCGAGATCAGTGGCGAGAAAGCTGTGGTTAATTTCACGGCTAGCGCTCTGCCGTCACGCACGGCTAATTTCTGGCCAGTTGAGCCGGCCAGCGTGCTGATGCACAGCCTGTGATCTCCACCACACACCCACATGCACACACACACCACCCAACGCAGCGTCTCCTCAGCAGACAGTCAGCTGAGTAGCTCATCTGTAAGCGAGCGAGGCTCTTTTTACTGCGTTTAAAGTGGCAGACGTCGTCAGGCAGGCGGGCTCCAGTGGGTCCTGAATGACGAGGATGAGACGAGGTGGGGGGGTTGTTGGGGGGGGGGGGGGGGGCGACTGGGACTTGATTGGCGGCTCTGCATACGCAGCTACATCCCCTTTTATCGACTGAACATCACCCCACCTGACTCACAGAGAGGGAGAGATTATCACTGCGCTTAATGGTGTGTGCAGCTGCCCCTGTCACCACTCTCCCCACACGCCTGTCACTTTACTGATGCTCACAAAAATATCAGTGACATGTGCTATTTAATAAGTGTTCAATAAACCTTTAACTTAACTAAAAGATTTACATTTTATTTGAAATTCTAATTATCAATTAACCCTGACAATGCTTAATTACCTATAAAACATACCCATAATTTGGCCCTAACCTTCACTTCAAATGTAAGGTTTTGTTCCTGATTTCAAATGAAGGATGAAAAGATTATTTAAATGTGGTTTATTATAGTAAGTCGAACAGTCATAGTTCTTTGACAGTCATTATGATATATTGGGCACAAACTTGAATCTGCAATATGCACAATAAACATCTATGCTGTTGAAACCTGGCAATGAAAACAGGCAATGATACCACTATTTAATTTATTGATGCATTGGATGGCACAATGTAGCAAATATCAGTTGAGTAATTTAGCATTTTATCTAACATCTACAGAAACACGAGGCTGACTTTAAATGAGAGTTTGTCGTCCATGATTTTTAGAAGTTTTGTGGAAACAATGTCAGTTTAAACAAATTCATGTATTACATAACACATATTGTACATTGTGTGTGACACAAATTAGAGCCCATCAGGTCTTACTGTTACACAGGGATTGGAAGGACATGAAAATCACAGCACCAGAATCTCTCTGACATCACCTGTTTGGAATGTACCTACAAGGGCACCCACCTCGAACCGGATCGTTCCGACAGGCCAGCTGACTTCCAGTGCTGTCGAGCGTGTCTCCCCCTCGCCTGCAGGTGAGACGTCCTGCGGGCTTGTTATGAAAATGAGCTCACTTACCCCGAGCACAAGGCGAGAGTCCCCTCGAGGCACAAAGGTTGGGGGTTCATGCCTCAACCTCTCCACCTCAATGCATAACTATGGAAGTGCAAAGGGCCTCAGCTCCTCTGACAAATCGATCAGACAGCGGTCGGAGGGGACGACTTTCCTGTCAAGCCTTCCATTCGTAACCGAAGGGGAAGGGCGAGGAGGGCAGGAGGGGATTTAGACAGCGGCCCCGCTGAGGTGAGCTTTAGGCCAGTATAAAGGCCCAGGTCTGAGGGTAAATGGTACATGGAAAAAGCCCAGCATGAGATGGGAGGATGGAAGCAGAGAGTTCATTCAGGGTTGACTCGTCATGTGCGATTTGATTCACATTGATTTGGGCCTTTTGTTCGCAAGAATAAGTGATTGATCTGTTTGAAGGATAGGCCTATTTTTCTTTCTTTCTCAATTTCTTTATGTAGAGGTGTGCATGAGACAGAACTGAACACTTTGTCGACAAATGTCACACGCCTGTTGAAATCCTGCGTGTGATTTATTTTTTTCAGTTAAACTGCTACGTTCCTCCGATGGAAGGTTGGGGTTGGGCAGCTAAAAATGTCTGTTCCCTTCAGTTTCACTGTGAGAGAGACTCTCTTAACTTTCGCAAACAGCACAGGTGCACCTCCTCCAGCTTATTCTCAGTAAGACAGTGTGATCAAGATCACGTTACTCAATGGCACCACGTGGTTTAGTCAGAACACATCAGTCACACGTTCCCATTCATTTGTCTCACTTACCAATGCGTTGCAAACTCACATCACAGGACAGACTTTTCAAAAAAAAATCTTTTCCATTTACCAACCTGGTCGACACTCGACAGCTAGCTTGTGACATCATGGATGATTAAACATCATATGCCTACTGTAAATAATATATGACCATGTATGTATAAACTGTATGTGATATATGATATATTTCCTTTGCAGCATTGCGTAAATTCTACTCAACTTTCCTGAGGTGTAAGCAGCATTTCAATATCTAGGCTTCATGTTTAAGACCATTAAGCAATAAAAGCTTAGCAGGTACAGTACAACCAAGGAGAAATGAGACGATACCTTACAATTATCCAAATGTTTTTGCCCGCCATATCAGAGCTGTGGGTGAAAAGGGCTGTATCTACATTTCCAATCGAAAGACGTGCTCGCTAAATTAGGCCTCGAGCAAATAGCTGTTGTCTTTTCAAGGTCATGCATTGGCTGCCTCCAGCCTGAATCCAGCTGAAAAGATGGGATTGCTCAGATACAGTTGACAGCGAGACAACGTCGAAAACATGAGCGGCACTGTTGCGATAGCTGCACCAAAGCTTGTCAATGTTTGCTGAGAGCGTTTTTAATTAGCCATCACGTTGCTGCTTAACGAGCACTCAAGGAGTGATGAAGCAATTTTGGAGTCGATTAGGTAGTGAGTGATTTGGCCGCGGTGTGGGAGCTGCGTTCACCGCCGCGGGAGTGGAGCCTTCTTGGAAAGGACTGTTTTCCAGCATAATCTGTTTAAGATCGACTAGAACGAGGAGAGGCAGGCGTGAAAGAGAAAAGTTGCATTTTTGAACAGGCTGAATCCTCCACCTTCCGCTCTCTATCTCTCTTGTCCTTAATCTCTTGAGGCTCATACTGAATCTTCAAGCTCTTCTGATCACTAGTGTGGCCTAAATGAAGGTAAAATTCACATGCTTTACTTCCTATGGCATGAGAGGACATGCTATTTGGCTGGGGTATGAGCAAAAAAATACCCCATTATAGTCTCCTTTTTTAGCCACAGAGCTTCTGTGCTAACAAAACAGTGGACACTCGCTTGGGAGACCTCAGTCAGTACTGCCATCTGCTGGCTGAGATGAGAACTTCAGCCGAGGCACACAGCACCAATTCTGTTCAAATTTATTTATTTATATACAACTGGTAACAATGAGCATTGTCGCATGGTTCCTGACAGAACCTACGGATTAAACGCCTACACAGCAAGCAGAGTGTGCGCCACAGCAGTGAGGAAAACCCTATTGAGCAAGTCTGGTGCATGTCCTTGTATCCAACCTTGTGTCCATGTCTTGCTGATGGCAATGGTCTGTGATTTGTCAGAGCAAAATATGTTATAATGTCCATATCATTGCCATTTAATGTATTTCAGGGAAATTATTGGATGACAGTTTTATTCTGTTTTCCAGTTCACACTGTGTTGCTGTTTGTTGTTCTTCAGCAGTACATGAGAAGTGAGGGATGTTGATGCATAAATACAGGTAAATGAGGTAAAAATTTTACCTTTTGAAGTATATGTTTTGTGTAGGATGAGTTCAAATGCTGCCAAAGGCTCTCTCTCAAACACACACATGTGCACACCCATACACAAAACTAAAATGTATCTGTGTATAACACTCTTTCTTTCACACGTGCGCACACACACACACACACACACACACACAAGCCCAAATGTATCTGTACATAAGAATCCTTGAAGAGTCCCTGCAGTGCCTTGGAGTTGTAGTAGTTCTCCCTCTAAAGCTTTTAAGCTCTGGGCCTGCGAGGTCCTGCTCCGTGGTTTATTTACTCCTGTAAGCTTTTAAAACCCACCGCTGCCCTTGCCTTACTCGCTTATTTGCACTGCACTTCCCCTCTGATGCGTGTTAGTCATGCGGATGGCTGGGATTGACCCCACTTCAAATGGAAATGGGGAGAGAAAAAAGAAAAGAAAATCACTCAAACACACGCGGACCTTAAACAGACCTGATAGAGGTCTCAGGTCCCTATGGATGGTGTTGGTGAGGGAGAGGTCGATACAGACCAACATAACATCACACAGAAACACACACACACACACATATACCACACACATACTCAAATACACGCGGACCTTAAACAGACCTGATAGAGGTCTCAGGTCCCTATGGATGGTGTTGGTGAGGGAGAGGTCGATACAGACCAACATAACATCACACAGAAACACACACACACACACACACCACACACATACTCAAATACACGCGGACCTTAAACAGACCTGATAGAGGTCTCAGGTCCCTATGGATGGTGTTGGTGAGGGAGAGGTCGATACAGACCAACATAACATCACACAGAAACACACACACACACACACACACACCACACACATACGCGAGTACATACACAGACACACACACACACACAGTGTGCTGTCCCCTGACACATTCCATTTTCTGATGTAGTTTCAACTCAGGACTACTGACTGAGGGACCAAGACACTACGGGCCTTTAACACCTTTCAGCCATGTCAATTAAGTTTTTTCCCCAAATAACACTCTTTCACTCACAGTGTGCAGTGTAAACTACTTCTGGTTTACCCAAAACCACTCTTTCACTCACAGTTTACAGTGTATACTGCTGGTTAACCCAATAACACTCTTTCACTCACAGTGTGCAGTGTAAACTACTACTGGTTAAAGCAACACTTAAGAGTTTTTTGCAACACCAAATGTTTCCAAAATCATTTTGGCACTTCTGCATTCACTTTGCAGCCCTCTATTGGCTATAACCGTATTATGTAAGTTTGCCAGATCGGGTAGCGGATCTGTAGTTCGATGGAATGAGACATATGAAACTACAAATCTGACTTGCCTCTGATGTCGCAATACATCACACTTTCATTAAATCATGCAACATACTCTACTGTGTCTGTGGACATTGTTCTTTGCAAAGCCGGTGTTAAATAAACAGCATGCGATAGAGGCAAAGTGCTCTAGTGTTGCTTTAACCCAAATCTAGGAGGAAAAGAGCAGTGCCAGCAGAGATATTCTTTTGCATGTGAAGTAGGTAGAAAACGTTGGGACGTTGTGTAAAATGTGAATAAAAACAGAATGTAATAATCTGCAAATCTCTTAAACTCATATTTGGTTGCAAAAAGGACACAGACAACATACCAAATGTTGAAGATGACCAATTTGACTATTTCATGGAAAATATATGTTAATTTTGAATTTGATACCAGCAACATGTTTAAAAAAAAGTTGGGATGGGGGTAACAAAATGGTGGAAAAGTTGTGTAATGATAAAGAAATCAAAAGGAGGAATGTTTCTCAACTAATCAGGGTAACTGGTAACAAGATTGGGTATGAAAAAGAGCATCCCAGAGAGGCAGGGTCTCTTAGAAGTAAAGATGTAGGGGTATTCATCACTCTGTATAAACCTGTGTGCACAAAGGATGAAACAATGTAATTTTAATGTTTATTAACATTTTCTGATTTCCCATCATGCAACGCAGCAATGGGGTTACTTCTCCTAAAGAAATTGACAGCGAGTGCTTTCAGCAATTCTCATGATAGTGTTGTTTTAAATGGTCCAGGCACATTTCAGCTCTACCTACAAAACAGCCCAAGCTCTTCAGTGACACATGGAGATAACATCTGCCAGTTATTGTTTAACTCATCCTAATGAGGATAGCAGAACCAGTTTGAGTGTTCTACTAAAACTCCCATGCTCTGTGGGATCAAAGTGAGACAGTGCTTTAACGCTGATTAAATGTACGGCCATAGGAACCGACACACCTGTCCTCTTGATGTATGATGGGTGCCTCTGGAACACAAACACCCTCAGGAGAAAACCCACTGTGTGCTCAAACAAAATTGCACTGGAGAGACAGAGAGAGACTAGAATACAAATATTCTGGGGATGCAGGGGTATTAAAGAGCCTCATCAAAACTGTTCAGAATCCTGAGATACTGAGCTTAACTGAGTGTCTGAAGAACTAGTTCACCCTCTACATGCAAAAGTAGTTGTAGTTTCAAAGTTCTACGCTATCAACAAGTCATTTAGCTATCCTTGGCTCAAGTGTAGTAGTGTATCTACTAAAAATAAAGGAAAATATGCAAAGAACATCCAAAGTCAATGACCTCATATATACACATATACATACAGTAAGTAAGTCAATTTATACATTCATTTATTTTTCAGCACATTTTCCAGCACAAAAGTGCTTTACACAAAGACACAGACAATCAGGTCAAGTCCATGGACGATGGTGACACTCTCAGCATAAGCAACAGCATGGCGTTTGTCCACAGCAGTCTAACGATAGGGCTGTCTGTAGAGCTGAATTGGAAATGGTGTGACATTACAGAAAACAGCTCTGTTATGTCTCAAGTTCTTGATAATAATGTTAGATTTCTTTCCTGTCCTGACCCATTTCCCTGGGCCTTTCATGTGAAAAGGCAACTGAGGTAATATTGTCTGCTGAGACATATTCAGAACTGAGAACTGAATATGTATCATCCACCTGCAATTGAACCAAAAATTGCCTCTTCGTGTGTCATTGGTGCACTCTCATTCAGCAACTTTGACTGCCTCCATTCTACTGCACCCCATCCTGCCTCTCTCTCTTTTTTTATGTGAGCCATGCTCTCTTTTTTTGCTGTTGCGTTTTGGCTCGTTCTCCAGGGCGCTGCTGGCTCAGTCTAGCCCTCCACACAGGCACTGCATGCTCCCCAGACTGGGAGGCAGCTAGCTGACCCACTTTGTTGTTTTCTCTCCTCTGCATTCATTTCTCGCCGGCCAAAAAAAAGAAGGGTGAGGGGGGGTGGGTCTGGTGGAATTCGCTTCCTTGGAGCGTTTACCTGTGAATCAATGAGAAATTAATCATTTCCGACAAGCCTGAGCCAGTGCCTGGGTGCACAACTGCACAGGATTCTGGGAGGAAGATAGACCGAAAGAAAAAAAGACAGAAAGAAAGAAATGAAAGAAAGGAGTATGTTTTCTCTTTGTGCTGCCAATCAGAAGAGTCTCTTTGCACATTGAAATTATTCGCTCATGGGAGGCTGTTGAGGCTAATTGGTCCACCATTATCTCGTCTTCAAAAGCAAAGGGAGAAGATTGAATTGAATGTAGATTGAAAGCTGCTATTGAGGAAGGATCATTTAAGCCCACACAACAGTTTAAGATGTGTGAACACTCATAGGCCATTAAAAGGGTGCTGACTTCACATAAAAAAAAACCCTGAAACAACTGAACCCGATGAAATAAATTTCTAATATTATCTCAGGTTATGACCACTTACAGTTACCTCTTTCACTGCACTTTAAAAAGTGGAGCACTTTTACCATCAGTTATCATAATAGAAGGCCTTCAGTTGAGCACTAAAACTGTTTCCATCGGTGTGCATGAATGTGAGGGTATATTGTTCTGTTTGTGTATCTTTGTCTGCCCATTCATCTATTGGAATACAAATGGGTACAAAAACAAAAACATAGAACACACCATGGTAGACGCTTTTGCCCATAGCAACTTAGAAACAATACTTGAATCTATCAGTTGTCTATACTGAAACTGTGTTTGTATATTCATGCACTTGAGTCTTTGATATGTTCCTGTCTGTGTTGGTCTCTTTATGTGGATTGTGTTGTGCACTATACGCATGTCTGAATATGCGTACAGTGTATAGTGCACGACACAATCTGTGTGTGTTGGTGTGTCTGTGTGAGCATGCATGTTTCAAGCAGCTCGCTAGTAAGCAGTGGGGCTCTGAGAACATGTGATGTTTCCCTCTCCCTCTCACACCTCCGTGCGTCTGGAGCGGACGTGGCCCGTGGCACTGCCACCTCACTGTCGGTTCTCGTCAGCCACGGTGGCAGAGCCCTGGTGTCGGGGGCACGTGGATGCTGTGACCCCAGACTGGTGGGGTCATGCTTTTGAATGAGTGTGTGTGTGTGTGTGAGTGAGTGAGTGAGAGAGACCACATGCTGTATAGGCACAAGTACATGGAGAGTTAAGAGAGGTTCAACCTAGATTGATTAACCAGTGCTCTCCTAATATCCAGGAGAGAAATACTAATGGTACGTCAGTATTCTACTGCAAGAGATGAGATGAGCATGTTGTGAATGAGAATTATTGCAGTTACACCATTGCACCCTTCCATGACAATAAGTATATATTTTCTTCCACTCTGAAAGAACTTCATAAGGCTCATAAAGATGCTCATTCTGAATGCACATCCAGCTAAGCTTTTAAAAAGGAGCAGCTTTTGGGATGCTCACAGAGCAGAGGCCCAGTCCCAAGCAAGGCACATCATTCAGAAGCATCTCCTGAGTGGTCCATAGATCTCCTGGGGAACACCGCCAGTGGTGGTGGGGGGGGGCGGCTCGTCCATCCAGCCCATATGCAGCAGGGAAGAGGCTCCTCTATGCAGATGATTGGGCCTATTAAAAGCCTGCTCATCCCCCTGCCTGACCACTATGATTGATTTCAAACGACATGTTCTTTTACCCTCTGTCACATTAATAACTGTGTTGCTCCGGAGAGAGTGGCAGACTGCTCCATCTGAGAGAGAGAGGGAGAGAAAAGGAAAATAAAGAGAGAGAGAAAGAGAGGGGGAAGAGAGGTGAGAGAGAGAGCATACAGACACAGCAGGCTGCTCAAGGTTAAAGCACTCGCTCATGTAATATATAAATAATGAATGAAAAGAAATCCAAAAACCTGGCCAGTAGAGACTCAGCACATAAAGTGCCGACTGATACCTTATAGCAGTCTGTGCTCTCTCTCCCCCACCCACCCACACACACCCACACACACTCTGATATTCATGGCCAAGGCCTCTGGTTTTCGATTACAGCTTTGATTAGGGCTGTAACGATACACCAAACTCACGATTCGGTTTGTCTGACGATTTTTAACCCACAGTTCGATACATAACTAAATATACTATATAAATTAAATGTAAAAAGTCCAATGTGCTTGAGGGTGATCAAGCATAAGACGCTTGTAGTGACAGGGCCGGAACTGGTAAGGTGCTCAAGAGAGTGAGTATCATGGTGAAGGTGCAAAAAGTAGTCCAACATTAGTCCAACAGTGCAGCAGTGCAAGAATAAGGTCAAGAGACCAGCATAAATAATATGGACAAATAGGAGAGTAAAGTATAATGTAGACAAGGTAATATAAAAAACTGTCAGTGCAAGAACAGGTTGAGGTAATAGGGTTATAGCCATTCATTCATTCAGTATTGTAGCAGAAGCCTGACCATGTGTGCTAATATAGCATGAAAAACAGTGTAGCAGTAAAACAGTAGTGAAAACATTAGGCTGTGGACATTAGTAAAACAGTAGTAAAGCAGTAGTGGGTAGTCAGTACTCAAACATGGAGAGGGTGGAGAGGCAGACAGACTAAGCAGAGAAGTCTCTCTCTCCTCTTACCTTTAGTGAGGCATTGAACAGTTCAATGGCCCTAGGAACAAATGACTTCCTCAGCCTTTCAGTTGTGCATGGCAGTGAGCGAAGTCTCCAGCTGATCAAGCGCTTTTGCTTTTTAATAGTGCTGTAGAGTGGATGACATTCATTGTCCAAGATGTTGATCAGTTTGTTCAGGGTCCTTTTGTCAGATATTGAAGTGATGCACTCCAGTTCAGCTCCCACTACAGAGCCAGCCTTCCTTACCAGCCTGTCAAGTCGCCCAGCATCCTTCTTCTTTGTGCTTCCTCCCCAGCATACCACTGCATAGAAGAGGACGCTGGCCACAACAGACTGGTAGAACATCCTGAGGAGCTTGCTGCACACATTGAAGGACCGCAGCATAGCAAGTAGCATAGTTGGTTAGCTTATCATAGTCTAGTTGGACTTTTCAGTTTCCCCACGTGTGTTTAAGTTTCAAGGAGACTTTTTCTCTTTGGGACAGGCCCTTTTGAGTCTTGAAAAACATTGGTATTGAGATGATCAGTCAACTTGAATGCAAGAGTTTTAAATGTGTGCAGCATACCAATGATGCCAACCGGATCTAATAGTAATTTAGCTAGTCGTCTTCTATGCGTCCTTGCCTTCACGGTTGTTAATGTTTTATTTGGATTAAATGTGCATGCCGAGGGGCGCGTGTCCAGAGGGAGAGAGATAGAGGCAAGGAAAGGGGTTTACATTCTATACTGTTTGTAAAGTTGCACCCAGTCTACAATGAAAGCTACAAGAGCTATGAAATTATGATTTACTTATTTATTTTTGGACAACGTACCGGTAAAACACTAGATGTGTCACGATTCTGCCTTCTCACACCGCGACACAGGTTTGTGTATATGAGCGTTGCGATTTTGGTTTCAATATGCATATCATTACAGCCCTAGCTTTGATGTATACATTTACAACTGAGTCATTCTCACGTTTTCATTATGACGTGTTTTTTATGCTGTTGTTTAGCATCTACAGAGCAACTCCATAGTGTTTATGCGGCACAAGACTCCTGTTGGTACAAATGGAGACCGACATAGGCATGGCCTGCAGGGTCCCTCTAGGCTATTTTGCCAAGGATAACATCAGCTGTCCTCTCAGGTTAACCTGCCTGGCTGTGAAGCAAGTGCCTGCCCTACACATTGCAGGAGGACACACTGAATTTGTATGCAGGACCAGCACATCATAGAAGATCACAGCAAATCAACACTTACTTCCTGATACATTATGTTGATTCAGTAACCTTCATCCCAGCTTAAATAGGATATTTAAGAAGATGAAACTTATCTTTGTCATTCTTTGAGGATGAGCAATCAGCTTTTATATGGGCCAATGCATTACTGAAAGAGAAAAAATAATTTGATATTAGTTAAATAAGACCAGAAAAGGTGAAAGGAGTGAAATGGTACTGGTGGATGCAAGCATTGCGAAATCAACTCATGGGAGAAACTGAGCTAGTTTTCTTGGTGCAATTAAATTTGAATGACATCTTTTTTCCGTTGGACGGTGCCAACCCCACTGTGGTGGACAATGTCATTGCTAATTCAAGTAACAAAGGAAAATGTCTCTCTCGGTGAGAAAGTATTTTGACTGGCAACACTAATTACTGGGCTCTCAGTAAGCCCTAACTCTTTTGATTGATGATGATTGACAGCCTGTTGAGAGGAGAAAAAAAACTCAATTGATGGGAGAGTGACAGAGCAAGGAACAAGAAGTGACAGGTGCGATTGTTTGGATAAATGGAAACACAATCACAAGCCTTTTCTGTGTTTTTTAGCTAATGGCTTTTTGACAAGCACACTGAATGAAATCTCTCTTTCTGTCAGGGTTGTGCAGGAGGACCCAAGTGCAAGACTCAACCAGGCAGACTTAGACAAAACAGAATTTGCATTGCATTACATTACATTTGGCTGACGCTTTTTTTAGCCAAAGCGACTAACATGGTAAACAGTTTAAGTTTTAGAGCAATTCTCAACAATTTAAAAAACATTACAGTACAGTAAAAATAAGTGCATCAGTGAGTGCTGTTTTTAACAGTTATGTGTCAGTTTAAGACGGCTGGTGAGTGCTAGGATCAGCAAGACTTGTTGTAAGTGTTGCTATGAGAGGAGATGTTCTCTAAAGAGCTGGGTCTTCAGGAGTTTTTTAAAAATTGAGAGGGATGTCCCTGCCCTTGTAGGAACTGGCAGTGTGTTCCACCAGCGAGGAACAGATGAGAAGTTTGGATTGGCCTGAGCGTACTGGTGGTAGAGCTAGACGTCGTTCGTCTGAGGAGCACAGCGGTCTGGAGGTAGCGTATGTCTGTATGAGGGCATTCAAGTAGGTGGGAGCAGAACCAGAGACTACTTTGTAGGCAAGCGTTAGAGCCTTGAATTTGATGCGGGCCGCCATAGGTAGCCAGTGTAGCTGGATGAGCAGCGGGGTAACATGTGCCCTTTTGGGTTGGTTGTAGACCAGGCGCGCCGCCACCAGGCCTTGATTCATTTAAAAAAAAATCATATTACCGATTGGTTCTTGAATATAGTTTAATTTATTATGACCGCCGCTTCGCTGAGGTTTAGTCAGATTTTTTTATTTTTTTTTCGCATGGCCAATTTTCCGTCAAGAATTCCCGGGACACTGAAAGACCGGGGTGCACGAACCTTGGTGGGCATGTAGCCCCACAAGGATAGCATGGAACCGTTGTTTTTCTATTTTGATCTGTAGCCCCCCCGCTGGAATGGACCCCCTGAAAGGAGGGTAGGGCGGACACAGTTTTCTGTGAATAGAGCTGCATAGTCCCGCCCACAGCCAAAATGCGGTTAGGTGCCGGATGTAAGATTCCCATTCATTTGTCCCATTGATGTTTGGAAAAATCCGTATCTAAAGAGTTTCACAGCATGTCTTAGGCTAACCAGCTACGGCATAACTCATACAACATATAATTTCGAGTGAAAAAACAAAGAGAAAATCCAAAAAAAGTCAAAGGTACAAGACTGTGTACATATTTTCATTTCCGAGCGAAGGAACTACTCATCCCATAAACCACCGTGCCTCACTGAATAATATAGGCAAAATCGGCGCGATTTATTTTGCCATTTCCAACCAGCGACAGCACGCGAACCCTTTCCTCCAAACAGTGATTTTTATATAGTGAATGTGAAGTTAATAGAAGTTATTTCAGGAGTAATCGTGCAAATAATAGTGTTTTGATATTGAATTTTATATTTATCATCGTGTATTTTATATTGTGTGTGTGTGAAAGCGGTTAACGTTAACGGCAGTGCTTCGTAACGTTACCTGACTCATCCTATGCTGTCATCACTGCTCAGTCGGGCTGATGCATGGACTGGTGCATGGTCTGCTCTTGGACCACCATATTCAGTTTATTAATTTGCCGTGAATTATTACACAAAATGTTCATTAAATGCACGAAGTATTCCTAGGTTAATGATTGATATGAATCATACAGTATGAAGGCTACAGTAGCCTAGCTAATGTTAACTAGCACTGCTAGCAGCATTAACGTTACCAACCTCCCTGCTTAACTCACCACAACTTTGTAGGTCTTGTCCCTCATGCTGGCCCTTACAAAACCCACAAACTGACTCTCGGACACACAACAGTCAATAATGTGACCCGATTTAAAGTGGCTTTCACCCCTTTGGACACTCATTAAAACAATATATTTCATACCTGTGTTGCAGCATGTAGGCTAATGTTAGCTGCACTATGTAATGACATACAATGTCGGAAATGCTAAAGGTTAGCCTGTCGTGTTTAAACTAACATTTCCAGTGGTCTATTTGATAGTGTATTGGCCCTGACTAAGTTCGTGTGATGTATAAACCCCAATCCTTGTTGATACAAGTACCAATATTCGTCAAGAAAGTTTTTAATCACATTAAGATTTTCGCCATAGGCAGTAAAAGACTCCGCCATCTTTGTCAATATTTTTCGCTGAGAAAGTTTCAAACTATGACCATAACGGCCTTTCCACCAATCAGAGGCATCACTGTGGGATTGTGGGATTGTTTAGGATTGTGGGTAATGAAGTACTTATCCAAGAGATCGCGAATAAAAGGCATTTATCTCAAAACAAGGTTACAAGGTCAAAACAGTATATATATCTATGGCCGTTATCAACTTATTTTAGCTTCATGGCATGCTAGGCTAGCGAGTGCATTAAACCTGTATAACATAACACTTTCTTGAGTTGACAATAACATTTTAGTTACGGACTGCTGGTCATAGACTGCCGCGATGGTAGCTGTTATCAACTACTTTTAGCTTCATGGTATGAACATCGCTTGGCTAGCGAGTGCTAGCATTGTCCAAATGTGCATAAATAAAACCTGCTCTACTGCTAGGGTAGCAAGTTCATTAAACCTGTATAACATAGCACTTCCTTGAGTTGACAATAAAGTTTTACTTATGGGCACTGGTCGTAGACTGCTGCGATGGTAGCCTACTGCTCCAGGCTTACACAGCAACCTTTTTCCAAAGCCTGTAGCATTGTTCCAAAAAATAAACTGAAGCCATTTGATCCTCAAGTCTGGGTTATTGAGCAAAATGCATTGTTGAAGTTCTATTCGTGCATAGCGCACAAGTTAGTTGACATTCAGCCATCCTTGCATAGGGATCCAGACCCCACGTGACTACCGGTGTTTGGGACACCATTTTGGCAGTAAAAAATTACCAGCACCAGTGCCAAAGCTTTCAAGCCATCGGAGTACTCATCTCACTTTAATTCGCATGACATTGAGCTTTATATTAAAAAATTAAATAGGTTAAATATTACCGACCCATACAATGCCCCCAGGGTGCTTTTCACAACTATCTCTGCTGAAGAAGACGTCCCAGATCTGCAGTATCCGGATATATATAACTACCTGATAAACTTCCCATCGTCCTACTCGGGTGACTCTCTAAAAGCCTGGAGGGTTACAAATGGACTCAGTCTGGCTTTGTAACGAACATCCAGCTGTGGAATCTTCAAGCAAAAAATTGCTTTATCATCACTGTAAGGGTAAGTGTCCTAGTTTAATCGGTAGTGTAATGTTAGCATGGCTAGGGGTCCGGGTTGTTTGTTTATGATAGCTTGGCTAGCTACCGTGGTGCGTCTGGCTATCTGTAGCTAGTTTGTATCTTTGATGTTCTCAACCAAGTTAGCTGACATCTTTAATTTCATGTACAGGTTAATCATTCCCAAAGGCTTAATGACCTGCAGTTAAAGCCATGGATGGTGGTGAGGAATGATGGGGTTGTCTTGGGAGCCCACTGCAATTGCACAGTTGGACTTGGTGAGAGCTGCTCCCATGTGTCAGCTGTGTTGTTCAGCATATGGCAGCATAACAATAGAAGAAAAGAAGAGATAGCTGTAACATCTAAGAAGTGCAAGTGGGCCACCCCAAGTGAGGACTCTGTAAAGAGTATCAGCAGGGCAAGGACATCGTTTTTTAACAACTCTCAACAATATTAAAAAGGACAATCTTCAAAAGGTCATTCTGCCCCCCCAGCTTTCCCACCTCTGACTGCTGCTGAGCAAGCCCAACTCTACAACAACCTCTCCCAATGCCGCACACAAGAGGAGCAGATCATCAAACCAGTAGTCCTGTCTGTTGTCAAAGAGTACGCAGCATCCTATGTGCCAAAGGCTGTCATGCTGGATCTACCAGAACCCCTCACCAACCTGTATAACAAGCAGGCAAGAGACCTCAACCTGGCAGAGTTACAAGATCGAGCAGAAGCACTATTTGAAGACATAGCTGTGACCAAAGAACAGGTACAGAACATTGTATTTTGTTTAAAATAACAGGAGCTAATAACTGAAATCTAAAATCTATCATGTACTGCATGTGTACAGTCTGTGCTAACTTAAAATGTTATGTGTAACAGTTTGGATTGTCATGTTTTCAGAGTGATATTGTAGAGGAGGAGACCCGAGCCCAATCCAAGTCCAAAATCTTGTTTGAGCAAAGGAGTGGTAGGGTAACAGGATCTACCTTCAGAGCAGCCACAAAGACAGATGTCAGAAAGCCTGCAGTGTCTCTGATAAGACAAATATGCTACCCAAAGTCCCATAGTTTCACCAGTGCGGCTACCAGGTATTCATGAGCATAGAAGGGTTAGGGTAAAATAGGGCATGCAGTGTGTATCTGTTCCTATGTGTAAAAATGTCATTTCCAGATGGTTAGTACATAATTAAAACATAATTAGTACATAATTAATACATCACATTCACTTGTACAATCAAGTGAATGTGATGTATGTAAAAGAACAGGGAGGGTAAATCCAGGAAGTACTATTCTAAAAAAGCAGGAGTGTAAAACCAAGTAGTATCTTTTTGAAAGTACAGGGAGGTACCAGTGTGGGGTGGCATTACTATTGTCCAAAACTAATGTTATTGTTGTTTCTTCAGATGGGGATGTCAGCACGAGGAATTGGCAAGAAAATACTATGAAATGCAGCATCGCCTCTCACACACGGATGTCATGGTAGAAACAGCTGGATTCAGGATTTCTGGATAAATGCACCCATTTATTGGGGCCTCACCTGATATGTTTCCTGCAGATGCTGTGGTTCAGGTGTTATAGAAATTAAGTGCCCATTTTCTGTAAAGGACCTTTCTGTTAATGAGGCAGAAAATTCTGTTGCTCACTTTTGCCTTGAAAAAGATGCACAAGAAAAAATTAGACTGAAGCGGGACCATGCATACTATCATCAAGTGCAGATGCAGCTATTTGTTACTGACAAACCATATTGTGATTTCATTCTGTGGACTGAAAGGGGAAGTACTTCTCCTTTTGTTGAACGCATCACACCTGATTCTTTGGCATTCTTTGACAAAGAATTGGAATGTGCTTGTGACTTCTTTAAAAAAATGTATCATTCCAGAGCTGCTAGCCAAGTACTTTTCTGCGCCAAAACCAGCAGCAGCAGCTGATCATAGTCAACAACAGTGGTGCTACTGCCATGAGCCAGAAGCAGGGAACATGTTGGTCTGTGCATCAGGTTTTTGTTCTGTTAAAAAGTTTCACCAAACCTGCCTTCCCATGAAAAGGGTCTCAAAACAGTGGGTATGTCCCAGCTGTCGAAAAGTAATCAATGCCCAAAAAAGAAAAAAACCTTAGTGAGGAGACTGTGAAATGAGTAAATAGTAGTAGTGTACTATCTTATTATGACCGCCGCGCAGCGAAGCGGTCATATAGGTTTAGTCAGACTTTTTTTTATTTTTTTCGCACGGCCAAATTTGGTCCTCCTTTTGGAGCCAAAAAGGTGATCCTCCTAGGCCCTACGGTTCTTGAAATATTCACAGAAAACTGTCTCCGGCCACCTACAGGCCAGTTGGTGTATAGTAACATAAATTAATTTATAGTGTGGCCCCCCATGAACGGAATTCCACAAAACTTGGCATGCATTCAGAGGGTGTCATAATGATCCTACACTTCCAATTTTGTGCAGTTTTGACCATGTTAGGTCACAGATACCTGCGATTCCAACACCTAATTTTTACTTTTTTGTTTTTAACTAGGTGGCGCTATACATGAAATGAGTGGTTATGGAATAGGTTGACATGGCCCCTTAAGATCAACATACAAAAAAAAGGTGGTCCTCCTAAACCCTACGGTTCTCGAGATATTCACAGAAAACTGTCTGCCCTATATTGTGTTTTTGTTTGAGTTTACTGCTTTCCAAAATTGTGCAGGGCTTGAGCTGGAGTTTGCTATCAAGTCTAAGTAATAACTAGATGTACCGCAGAGCGGTACAAAATATTGACCGCCGCCCAGTCCAGCACATGTTTTCCACAAAAATAAGTCACGCTAAAAAATAAATAAAAATAAGCCCCCCCGCTGGACTGGACCCCCCGAAAGGAGGGTAGGGCAGACACAGTTTTCTGTGAATATCTTGAGAACCATAGGGCCTAGGATGACCTATATGACCGCCGCTTCGCTGCGTGGCGGTCATAATAACGTGCACCTCGGGATGAAACTAGCAGTTTTTCAGCAGAAACATGCGAGGACCCGTCGAAAATAATAAGTGATTTCACTCGTCCCATATATTTTTTAAATAACTAAATTGTTTTACAATATTTGAGTCAAGCTTTAGTTATAGATAGCCTACAACTGAACATAGCCTACTGTAGCCTAAGCAAAATGGAAAGTAGCCTGTATTAACTTTGATTCGCTGTGCTGCATGGGCAATATATGCACATCGTAAATTAGGTCTATATGAAGTATTAAAATGATTGTTTAAAATAGTCTATGTTTTAATAAATATTGAAATAATGAGAGAATCAGGGGAGCCAGTTCATATGTCTTTGGTAAGTAGCCTACTACAGACACAAAGGTGAAGAACAGTCAGCCAGTAGGCTACTAGCACAACCAGACGGCTGTTTTAATTGCCAATACCGATAGTATGTGCGTCCCCCCATGGATGAAATTTTACAAAACTTGGCATACCCCCAGGGAATCATACACATACAATTTGGTGCAGTTCGGAACATCTTAACTGAAGAGAGGGGCGATTAAAGCATAATGATATTGCATTTTCATTTTTTACCGGGGGGGGGGGGGTGCAAATCACAAATGAGTGATTATGGGCTAGGTTGATGTGGGCCCTTGAGACCAACATACCATAAAAATGTCTTCATCCTCAGTGCCACGGTTCAGGTAGTTATTTAGGAACAACTGAATTTTTTGGGTTTCGGGGGGCCCAGTGTGGGGGGTGAGTGGCCCCCGGGGACCAAACGAAATTTTTCCGTAAAAGTCTAGTGGGGCTACATACCCACCAAATTTCATGTGTCCCGGTGTTTCGGTGTCCCGGGTATCGTTGACCAAAAATTCAGGAACTAGATGACAAAAAAAAAAAAAAAAAAACCCTAGCGGCGGTCATAATTATCTAAATTATCTTCTCCATTAGCACTCCTAGTGTCAATAGTGTGTAATGCCTCAAACACTTCATTTTGAGAGAGAGGTTGAAAAGTAAACTTAGAAGCATGGTTTGTATAATGCACACAATTGTGAACTATCTAAGTCCCTTTAAACTCTTTATCAAATAAATGCCCAGATTCAACAAAATGTCCATTGAAAGCAATCTCATTCTGTTCAGATATGAAACAGTCATCATATTTGATATGGGTGGGAAGATAATTAGTGGTTGTGTTTTTGTTTGAGTTTACTGCTTTCCAAAATTGTGCAGGGCTTGAGCTGGAGTTTGCTATCAAGTCTAAGTAATAACTAGATGTACCGCAGAGTGGTACAAAATATTGACCGCCGCCCAGTCCAGCACATGTTTTCCACAAAATTAAGTCACGCTAAAAAATAAATAAAAATAAGCCCCCCCGCTGGACTGGACCCCCCGAAAGGAGGGTAGGGCAGACACAGTTTTCTGTGAATATCTTGAGAACCGTAGGGCCTAGGATGACCAATTTTTTGCGTATGTTTACCTCCAGGGGTCATGTAAACCCATTCCATATGAACACATGTGCATAAACAGATACACATGCACGCACATACATTCACAGCAATCCTATGTATGACACATACTCACACAGTAGACATATATACGCATGCATGCACATGCACACACACACGCACATAAACAGGCAAACACACACATGCACACACACACCCACACACACATAAACATAAACATGTACACGCACACATGCACACAATTCAAGAATTTCTCAGAATTATGAACAGGCAAGATGGGGGTGGGGTTGTATAAAATGTATATTACATGTGAAATCTATGAACTAATCATGTTTTGGTACAGTACTTGTTGTCTAGCAGATACCAGTGAGAATTGAGTGTGCATAATGCAATTCAGTGAGACAGTTAGAATCATATATGCCTTTCAGCGTGACTTATTTTTGTGGAAAACATGTGCTGGACTGGGCGGCGGTCATATTTTGTACCGCTTTGCGGTACATCTAGTTGTTACAGTTTTTAATCAATGCAACTAACATTATGTACAGCGACGCAATATAAACCATAGCCTATGCAATTTATTATCCCGTCTGTTATGACATGTACAACAATGTTTTTCACAATTTGTGACGGAAGGTTTTGACTGAGCATGTTAGTAAGGGGGTCAGTCGTGTTTGTGACGCACAGACAGCCTTGTAGCCTATTTTGCTTAGGCCTCACTTTTAACGACAGTAGGTTGTGAGTGTATGTTGACAAAAAATAACCATGCAATTAAAATAGTCAACTTAACTTTGCTATAAAATATTATTTATTTATAGCACAAAACCATAACCAGTAGGCCTACCAGAACCTCGCATATTAGCGTCATTTGTGTGCGTCTATTTGGCAAGGCCACTAGCTGTCATGGATGCGTTGTTGCTAAAGGAAGGCAGGTGTCAAAAGTAAAAAAAAAAATGGAGATGGGCGGCTGTTGGAAATGGGGGAGAACTAACAAGCCATGGTGTAAAGAAATTAAAGTGCCAGGGGTTTGCTTTTGCGCGGTTTGCTGCAAGAAAATTGTTTATGGATGCAATAGGAAAACATTTTATTACGACACCAATCAGAAGACCGCCATAAGATTAACGTTCGTGCACTTCAGGACATCTTCCCCACCTGGTGCAACTAGCCACCACAACAGCTACGTTTATCTACTGACCGTTTTTACGTTTAGAAAGTAGGCTACACATGTTCTTTCATAGCGCAACAGGACCTGTCCCTCACCATATCGCAACCTATTTCAACCTTAAACAATCTGTTGCTGAAGACAAAAGCGCCCTCTCCAGATTGTCGTTATCAAATGTGCAGACCGCCTGCATGAGCACACACAGTATTGCTGCTCATTGGAAAACTGAGTTGTCTGTAAAACTCAAAATTACCATGTTTTCATTAAATGCAGATGAGGCAACAAATGGAAATATGAACAATATCTAGAATGTTCTGATTCGTTACTTTGATGAGGAAATTGGAAGTATTGCAAACTTGATTTTATAGATTTTACTTGTGTTGAATTGCATATTAACAAGAAAAAAATCTCCCCTTTAAACACTTTTGGCCTGAAGTAATTAAATAAGAGTGTAAGTTAAAGCCTTTCTACAATATTATATTAATATTGTCCACAGGATCTCTTGCCAAAACAATGCGGATTTCTAGAGCAGTCCGCTCCCGCCTCTACGCCCGGCAGTAAAGTGACACCTGATCAACAGCTGATCAACATCCAGACTGTTAAAAGTTCTGCTTCAGTGAGAGCACGTGATTTGAACATTGCTACAGCCACCAGATCACGTGACGCCTCACACCTTGGTACAGTACATCAACTCAGAACAATTCACAGGCTCTTAAAATGGCACTGTTCAACGTGAGATCTTTATCTAGTAAGACATTCACTATGAATGATTTTATTCTGTCTTCTAACCTTGATTTTTTCTTTTTAACTGAGACTTGGTTAAAGGTGGGTGAGCATAGCCAATTAGGGGAACGTTGCCCTCCCAGTTACAACTTCTTTAACTCTCCTAGAGTTTGTGGCCGTGGAGGAGGTTTAGCAGTTGTATATAAGGATTGTTTTAAATGTTGCCTATCTGCCACTGACAGTTTCTCAACTTTTGAGGTTTTTATGTTCAAATTAATCTGTGATGTCCCTGTGCTCTGCATTGTTGTTTATCGACCCCCTAAACATTGCATGGCAGCATTTTTAATGGAATTCTCAGATTTTTTATCTTCTGTCATTCTCAACTATGATAAGATTATTATTGTTGGAGATTTTAATATTCATGTTGATGATTCCACAAATTGTTACTCAGCTGAATTCTCTAATATTACAGAATCTTTTAATTTACTACAGCATGTGTTGGAACCAACTCACAAACATGGGCATACTTTAGATTTAGTTTTTTCTCTTGGCTTAGAGCTGAACAATGTTTTAGTGAAAGACCTATTGGTGTCAGACCACCACTGTGTCATCTTTGACAGTGTTCTCCCAGTTGCTGTTGCACCTCGCACACATATTGTTAGTTTTCACAGTTTCAATGATCACACTACCTGTAATTTCTCTTCTTTGTTTAACAAACTTAGTGATACCATGCCTGATGCTGGTGGGTTACAAGATACAGATGACATGCTTAACACATTTAATGAGTTATGTACCACCATACTAGATACTGTAGCTCCTCTTAAAACTAAAAGGAAACCTATTGTTAACAAATCTCCCTGGATCACTAATGAAATACGTAGCCTCAAAAGACTGTGTAGGAGAACTGAACGCAAATGGAAAGCCACTAAGCTTCTGGTTCATTACCAACATTTGAAAGAACTAACTTCCTCCTTTAACAAAGCAGTCAAAGATGCCAGATAACAGTATTTTTCAAACCTTATTGCTAACAATCGAAACAATTCTAGATTCCTGTTCAATACTATTGATCGCCTCCTGAATCCTACTCCCGCCACTGTATTGGCATCCTCTGCTGATGAGTGTGAAACATTTTTATCATTTTTTATTGATAAGATTGCTAATATTAGGTCAAATATCCCATCTCCGATGTCTCTTGCTAATGTTCCATGCCCCCCTTCTTGCCCTAATAACCTGAGCTATTTTAGACCTATCTCTATACAGACTCTCACTGACATTGTTGCAGCAATGAATCCTTCATCTAGTCCTTTAGACATTTTACCAGCCACTCTTCTCAAAAAAGTGTTTAGTGCTATAGGCCCTAGTCTGCTATCAATCTTAAATAATTCTCTTTCCTCAGGGTGTGTCCCTAACCTTTTTTCAAGACAGCCAGTGTCCAGCCCCTCCTAAAGAAACCTGGCCTTGATCCTTCCATTCTAAAAAACTTTCGTCCAATCTCTAAATTGCCCTTTATCTCCAAAATTCTGGAAAAGGTGGTCTTGATGCAACTTTCTGAAGTGTTAAAGGGCAATAGCATCCTGGAGAAATTTCTGTCAGGTTTTCGTCCTATGCATAGCACTGAAACTGCTCTTATCAGGGTAACCAATGATCTACTAATGGCAGCTGATTCTGGTGAGCACAGTTTTGGTGTTGCTGGATCTCACCGCTGCTTTTGATACCATTGATCATGCTATTTTAATTAGAAGACTAAGAGAATGGGTTGGCATAACGGGTCCTGCTTTGGACTGGTTCATATCCTATTTATCCAACAGGACATTTTTTGTTTCAATAGGTAATTTTACTTCCTCTACCTCAGCTATTACTTGCGGTGTTCCCCAAGGTTCAATTTTAGGACCAATATTGTTTTCCCTGTATATGTTACCTCTAGGCCACATAATTCGCCGCCATAACATATCATTTCACTGCTATGCTGATGACACACAGCTGTACCTCTCAGTCAAACCAAACATGCTTAACAAGCTAACTGTACTGCAGGATTGCATAGCTGATGTGAAAGACTGGATGTCTCAGAATTTCCTACAGCTTAACTCTGACAAAACAGAAGTCCTTTTCATTGGCCCTGACAAAGTCTATAATCAAGCTAAGATTTTTCTTGGAAATTTAGCCTCAAATAACAAGACTACTTCTAGAAACTTAGGGGTTTTATTTGATACAGATTTAAAATTTGACCAACATGTAAAACTCCTTGTGCAGTCCTGTTATTATCAACTGAGAAACATTTCCAAAATCAGATCAATGCTTTCTTTAAAGGACACAGAGAGAATTATACATGCATTTGTCTCATCTAGACTTGATTACTGCAACGCCTTATTCACCTGTTTAAATCGTCATTCCATCTCTCGTTTACAAACTGTTCAGAATTCAGCAGCCAGACTTTTGACAAAGTCTAAATTTAGGGAACACATCACCCCAGTTCTGGCCAATCTTCACTGGTTGCCAGTGAGTTTTAGGATTTAAAATCCTCCTTATTACCTATAAAGCATTACATGGTTTGGCACCTGACTATTTAACAGATTTATAAACCCCCTACTGTCCAGCTCGGCCCCTAAGATCCTCCAGCCTGGGACTTTTAGTTGTTCCAGAAAGTAAACTGTCAACTAGGGGTGACCGATCATTTGCAGTTAGAGCACCCAAGCTTTAGAACAGCCTCCCTTATAACATCAAATCTGCACCATCAGTGGCTGTTTTCAAATCTAGTCTAAAGACCCACTTATATAAAATTGCTTTCCTTAAATAGTGAATGATTCCACTCATGTCTCTGCTAATTTATTATCATTATTATCATTTCTGTTTGTTTATTTTGTCTTGGGTACTATACTGTATACCTTTTCTATTTTCTTTTTTATATATATTTAGTTAAGTTTGTGTTTGTAGTTTGGTAGTTTACTATTTTATCATTTTTATTATTATTATTATTACTATTATTATTATTGTTGTTGTTATCATTACTATTGTTTTGTTTTTTGCTTTGTTTTGTTTGTTTGTTTGTCTGTAGAGCACTTTGTGCTTTGTGCTTGAAAAGTGCTATATAAATAAATTGTATTATTATTATTATTATAATATTGCTGCAGTAGAAAAGGACAGCAATGGCTAATCAGCAATGATCAGGGATGGTACTAAAATATATTTTTGTTCATCAGGAAAACTCAATCTCAATCAAGAACACTCTCAATTCGCCTTATTCACATGGCGGCCATTGGCGGCTAAAACGAATGCTCCCTTTACTTTGCTGTTTGCGTCTTTTTGTACATTAAAAACCAATAGGTCGCGACCGCAAAAGGGGTGCTATCTCTATAGGTAGATATAAGTATAAGTATAAGTATATAAGTATAAGTATATATACTTTTTTAAACCCCCGTGAGCCTTATCACCCTACACACTAGCAACAAACTCATTAGCCATGTTTACATGGACACTTTTAATCCGATTAGAAACGGAATAACGACTCAATCGGAATTCTCATATAAATACCTCAATCTGAATAAAAATGCCTGATCCAATCAGAATTTTAATCAGAATGAAAGTGGTGGTGTAGTCCATGGAGTATAAGTATATATACTCTTTTGATCCCATGAGGGAAATTTGGTCTCTGCATTTAACCCAATCTGTGAATTAGTGAAGCACACAGTGAACACAGTGAGTCCACTAATCCCGGCGCAGTGAGCTGCCTGCTTCAACGGCGGCGCTCGGGGAGCAGTGAGGGGTTAGGTGCCTTGCTCAAGGGCACTTCAGCCGCGGCCCACTGGTCGGGGCTCGAACCGGCAACCCTCCGGTTACAAGTCCAGAGTGCTAACCAGTGGGCCACGGCTGCCCAAATATGAACAACATATGACTTATAGCCTGAAAAAAGTTCAGTCAAATGATTTTTTTTCACTTTAATCCCTGAGCGGCCGCTCCGGCCTCTGAATAAAAAAGCGCTCCACGCTCCAACAAAATTCCATCCGCTCCGCTCGCTAGCTCTGGTATGTTTAGATGTGCACTGTTTATTTTAGATGCACTATTGTGCTAGCCTGACGAGCCAGACCCACATTAAAATGTAGGGTCTGGGCACTCACCGTTCGCAGTGCTCAGTCCGAGGGGCGGGATAATCGGTTGTCTTTCAAATTCCCTCTGCACGCAATAGGACAGCGCTGAGTCCCATGCGTTTTCCCACCAGCGGAGCTAGTTGGCTAGTTCAAACTTTTGCCAACTTAAAACAAGCTTAACTCGTGTCACACTGTTGGCCAACAGCAACATCCATCTTCTTTGTTTTCAAGTAGCAGGGAATTCAAGCCAAACCGTTGCAACTGCCATCAATCATTATGTTAAGCCCGCCTAACGACTCTATACACGATTTGATTGGCCTGATAGAAGTTGAATTTTTCGAGCTCACAAGCCAACAGAGAGTTGCTAGACTAGCCCTGGAAGCAAATGTAATTTGCTGCCGCTAGGGTGCGTCTAGATTTAGGCTACTATTGTGCAGTAATCACATTGAAAATACTACTGTGTTTCTATTCAGGTACACGCCTTCACAGCAGGGAGTGGCATTCAACTCGGGAGCCAAGCAGCAAGTCATTCGCATGGTGGAGATGCAGAAGGATCCCATGGAGCCTCCACACTTCAAGTAAGGCCTGCTCTATCTCTCAAGATTTCCCATTCTTGACTTCTATGCTCTAAAACTAAGACCTCCAGCTAATTTTCTTTATTATATAATGTAGCACCTAAGATGTGTTTGGTAACATAGAAATTCATCTTTAAAGACATAGAGCAATGTAATTGTCCACTGAGTAATGCACTTTTTTCTTGGTGGATGCCTTAACTAGGCTTTGTTTACACCCGAATTCTTAAAATTGTCATCTAAAAAAACCCCTCTGTGTTTGCATGAAGTGTTCCTTGGTGATGCATCTCAAGTGGTTAATGGTTGAATATTCTCTCTGTGCAGGATCAACAAGAAGATTCCTCGTGGACCCCCATCCCCCCCTGCTCCAGTCATGCACTCCCCCAGCAGGAAGGTAAAGTCGGCCTATTCATGTGTTTCATATGGCGATACCCCTGGGGAAGGCTACACATAGCTTCTTAATGGAGACAAACGCTAGGTGCACAATATGTCGTTACATTTACTCGCTCACTCTTTCTCTCCATTTCTTGCTCTCTCTCTCTCTCTCTCCATCCCTCCCAGATGACCATGAAGGAGCAGCAGGAGTGGAAGATACCTCCATGTATCTCCAACTGGAAGAATGCAAAGGTTTGTTGGACTCTCTCTCTCTCTCTCTCTCTCTCTCTCTCTCTCTCTCTCTCTCTCTGGCCTCTCACTCCCAGAATAAGAATCTTCATTAATAATTTAGAAGGCCACAGATGTGCTGTATTGACAGCTGAGGTTAACATTGGCATGGCATACTCCTCTCTCTCAGGGTTACACGATCCCGCTGGACAAGCGCTTGGCTGCAGATGGAAGAGGCCTGCAGACGGTTCACATCAATGAGAACTTTGCTAAGCTGGCAGAGGCTTTGTACATAGCAGACAGAAAAGTAAGCAGAGCAGTGATTTTTATCTATGAAAAAGTTTATGTTGTGAATAGAATCAGTGGCACTCTAGTCTCTACTATTGGCATTATGACCTTGTTATATGAAAATCACACTATTAAATGTCCCAGAACTGAACTAGACCTGAATATCTGTGTGTAATGGTACATTAATCCCCTGCTATTTATATATAACATATAACTATCAACATGTTAATGATTGACTACATTTCCATGCACACCTTATTCCTGTTTTATTCGGAATAATAATTCAGATTGCGCATGACTCATGTAAACGCCTTATTTCAGCTGTCATTACCTGATTAATCTCATATAAAGGCAAAAGTTTGCACTTCTAGAGTGAAGACGATGTCAATTTATGTAATAAAACTGAAAGTTTTAATGTCAGGATGGACGATGGGTGGGAGCATCGTAATGCTCAAAGAGACGCAGGTTTTGCGCTCACTACTGACAGATGAAGAATTGGTGAAAAAAAAACTCAAAGCAGCCTATTATACGGTTAAAAGGCAAAACAATAGCGGCTCTATTCTGGCCAAATACACCTATTTTGCAGTCATGAATGAAATTCAGGGACGGAGCCCATGGAGATGCCATGACGCACTGATTGACATGTAAACGGGAATATTCCGTTGTCATGACGCACTGATTGACATGTAAACGGGAATATTCCGTTTCTGTTACACATGGAAACCTCTTATTCTGAATATTGGCATAAGTAGAATAGGATCCTTAATCGGAATATGGTGTGCATGAAAACGTAATCGTTACTCAATGACTGTGCATTTACATGTATTAGGACGTGTAGCTATTAAACTGAATTGACTGCAATGTAAAATGTGACCAAATAACTCAGTAGGGCCTACATGGGTTAGTAGGCTACAGGTGTTGAGAGTGTAGTATTACTCTGAAATGCAGCATCACTGCAGGAGTCTTTACCTAAGAATTGCTATTAATTGTCTGAAAGCAAGTGCCTCTGTTTGAATGAACCATTATGGAATTCCAACACTAAAGTGCTTGTCCATTTAACATCAAGTGGATACTATTTCACCAAGTATGAGCAGTTGCAGTTAAATGATTACAGGAGAGGCCATATGAAATGTAAGTTTTATCTTTCTTAAACAATGATGTTTTCCCCTTCAGGCCAGAGAGGCGGTGGAGATGCGTGCCCAGGTGGAGAAGAAGATGGCGCAGAAGGAGAAGGAGAAGAAAGAGGAGAAGCTGCGCGAGTTGGCTCAGATGGCTCGCGACCGCAGGGCTGGGATCAAGAGTCACGGAGACAAAGGTACACGACTGCTGCGCCGCTGCTTCCCTGGTCACACCACAGCCTGACCTCCTGTCGACACCGCGCGCTCATGCAAGCAAAACAAACAAACAGATATGTTCTCCACTGACCACTGAGGGGTGAGGGAGTGCAAGGGTTTACTTAACTGAACAGACACTTGAGAGTCCAGTGCACACGTTGTACCAGTGGTCAGGGAGTTCCACCATAGTCACACATGTACTGTATCTCTGTGCGAGGTTAAGAGGATGGCTAAATCAGTTAAGTTCATTTGCATTAGAAAAACAGAGATGTGCTTTGATTGTGACACTAGCTACGTTTACATGGACAGTTTTTTTTTTTGTTATTTTGATTAAACTATTGATTGAAAATGAAAAATCTGTCCTGTCGTTGCGGGTGCGTTCTATTCCGATCAGGTACTCTCGAGTGCTATAGAATCTTTGATCGGAATAACCATTGTTGCCTACTTTTCCTTGAAGATACAGCAAGCAATCTGATTTACCGTATGGACTCAATGGGGCAGCCGTGGCCTACTGGTTAGCGCTTCGGACTTGTAACCGGAGGGTTGCTGGTTTGAACCCCGACCAGTAGGCACGGCTGAAGTGCCCTTGAGCAAGGCACCTAACCCCTCACTGCTCCCCGAGCGCCGCTGTTGTTGCAGGCAGCTCACTGCGCCGGGATTAATGTGTGCTTCACCACACTGTGTGCTGAGTGTGTTTCACTAATTTACGGATTGGGTTAAATGCAGAGACCAAATTTCCCTCATGGGATCAAAAGAGTATATATACTTATACTCCATGGACTACACCACCACTTTCATTCTGATTAAAATTCTGATCGGATCAGGCATTTTTATTCAGATTGAGGTATTTATATGAGAATTCCGATTGAGTCGTTATTCCGTTTCTAATCGGATTAAAAGTGTCCATGTAAACATGGCTAATGAGTTTGTTGCTACAGTTTGTAGGGTGATAAGGCTATACTTTTGTTTGTGGTGTTGGCCCTGTTCACACTCCTTTCTCACTCTTTCTCTCTTTTTTTGTGTCTGTGTGTACCTTCATCTGTTGGCCCTGTTCACACTTTGTCTATCTGTCTGTCCATCCCTGTGTACATTCTGTTGGACCTTCTCTCTCTCTTTCTCTCTCATTCGTCCACCTGCTCCTTCCTCCCTCCTCCTGTCCCACTGACGCCCGGCAGGTGGCGAAGACGGCGAGACCAGGAAGCATGACGAGATCCGCCACGACAGGAGGAAAGAGCGGCAGCACGACAGGAACATCTCCCGGGCCGCGCCCGATAAGAGGTAACATGCATTTTTAAACCCACCCACTCAATCATTCATGCCTGGCCCCCCTGAGCCCCACTCCAGTCGGAGCCTCCAGGGCACAAATCATCAGCCAGGGGTTAAAAGAAAGAATATGTCCCCAGAATCCCCTAACCAGGACGTGATCACATTTGCTCTCTGAACTGTATTAAATGGATTCGTTTTGAGCGATGTTGGGGGGTTAATGTAAATTTGAGAACCTCCCTGTTCTGCCATTCAGGTCTCGTCACTTTCAGTCTGGGAGCTGCCAGACTTGCACTTTAACCCCATGGGAGTGGTAGTTGTTAATAATGTATGCAGCAAGCTCTAGTTTTAAAAAATGCAACAGTCAGATAATCCTCTGAAAATGACCATATCTTGCCACACACACACACACACACACACACCGTTTCAGAATAGGACTAATGTGTTGCGACTAGAGAACCATTACCCTGAGTACGGTTCTTGAGACAGTGTTTGCCCTATCCTTCCCATCGTCTTGAACACTCTTTGACTGTTTTCCTCTGAACAGGTCCAAGCTGCAGAGGGACCAGGACCGAGACATCAGTGAGCTCATAGCTCTGGGCCAGCCCAACCCGCGCACCTCCAGTATGGCCCAGTATGACCAGCGGCTCTTCAACCAAAGCAAGGTAATGCACTCTATTGCAGCCTGCCGCACCTTGTGTCTGATTGCCACTATCACTCTCACATGACACTTCAACTTTATGTGCTCACTGTGAAGTGGTGTATGATGGTGTTTGTCTTGGGTTTGTTGTCATGTTGAACATATAGTGTACGTAAGCATCCCAGACATTAGTGTACCGTGACCAAATGAGATCATGGTTCCTAAGACACAAATACAAGTGTCTGGTTTCATGCCTAGTGTGTGAGCTTGAATTTCAGGTCAATATCAGTTTGCCTTGTTTCTTTGCAACCTTTCCCCTTTGTTTGTGTCATGCAATCAACGTCCAGTTGTCCAAACTACTTATTAGGCTGGAGAATGTATGAAAGACTTGCAGACACAGTCAATAGCCTCTTTCCGATTAATTCATTGCAACAAATCTTGTATTAGGTTGTGACTTGTGATTGTTTTTATATGTTAAACATATAACAAAACAAAAAAATATATTGTATTGATGTTATTTAAACACAATTTCATTGGCACCAAAGTCAACCTGTGTAATGGTGCCATTTTGGGATGCCCACTGTTTTGAATGTCTGTCTGTGTTGACCCTTTCTTTCTTTGGACTGTGGCTTTGGTGATGATGACCAGTACACAGTGTAAGACCAGCCCTTAAGGGGAGACAGGTCAATGGCCCAGAACATCTACAGGCCTAGCAAGAACACGGACAAGGACATCTATGGGGACGATGTGGACACCCTTATGAAGAACAACAGGTTTGCACACCCCCTACTTCTCCTCTTATTCTTTTGCTTGGCCTTCCCATTTTAGGAATTAATTTTTTGGGAAACTTGTTGGTTTGTTTTGGTTGGGTTCCATGTAAAATTTAGTCACACACTCAGGATGCAATGTTTTTGTGCCACGGTAATATGAAAAATAGGGGTGTGATGAGATCTCGTGCCACGACATCTCGCGATACTACAATGTCACAATATTTCTCGTCAAGGTAAAAATCTGTCTCATGGAGTAGTGTTGAGCGTTAGCCAGCATGACTGAGGAGTCTGACAAAGTTAGCATAGAAGATGCCTCAGCCACTTGTACATTTTTTGTGTAGCAGCATTTTGGGTATCTGCTGGAAACAATAATACCACTCAATTACATTAGTGCCCGTCGCAATGCAAGTGTTGCAAACGTTTCCCAATCGAGAGCTGCCAGACTTTATTCACTTTGTGAAAATGTCTGGATATTTCCAGGCCAGAGATAATGTGGAGGCAATACAAAATAGTCTTGTTGATAATTTGTTGAAATGAAATGAGGTGACAATGAAATGAAATGTGGAGACATTTCAGTTTGAAATAGCCTGAATATTACATATTTTATGTGATACTATTATTTATTATATATATATAGGCTTATTGGAAAAAAAAGAAAATGTGTTCCAATTCATTGCATTTTTATGCTAGCCTAATAATTATTTTTGTGGTAGAAATATCAGTATCGGCAAGTAAAGTGGGAGCACTTTGTGAGATGATCTTGTCTAACATCACACATCCATCTCTTTCTGTCTGTCTCTGTCTCTGTCTCCAGGTTTGTGCCGGATCGTGAGTTCTCTGGTGCAGACAGCGGGCTTCGCCGGGACGGACCCGTCCAGTTTGAGGAGGATCTCTTCGGTCTGGACAGGTTCTTGGAGGAGGCCAAGCAGCACGGTGGCTCCAAGAGGCCCTCCACCAGCGGCCGCTCCAAGGACTACGAACACGAGAAGAAGCGCAGGAAGGAGTGAGCAGCACAGCCTAGCCAACGCCCTGGAGAGATGTCCACACCTCCATAGCATCTCTACTTTGTGTGTTGTTATACGATCTGAGCCCGCCCAAGGGAATACCAAGGACCTCTTGTGCTGCTACCTCGGAGTAGATCTTTGTTCGCTCCACGTGCTCCATTGTCACACGTGGCTACTGAGCTGAATCGTAAAATGTGTATTTTAAGTCAAAACGCTCTGTAGTTGTTTGTAAGACATATACAGCCCCCATCCCTATCTTATCATTCCTGTTCTTTTTTTTTTTAAGTATATTTTTTGGCCTTTCTATGCCTTTAATCAGATAGGATAGTGGAGAATGACAGGAAGTGAGTGGGAGAGAGAGTCGGGGTGGGATCCGGAAAGGACCACGGGGCGGGAATCGAACCTGGGTTGCCGGCGTACGGTGCAGGTGCCCCAGCCAGTCGCCTGTTCTTTTAATATTGTTTTCAACAGTAGGTATATTCTTTTGGATTCCCCCAATTAACCATGTGTTTCTGTTTAAGTGTTGATAGAATGTCTGAAACTCCTTCCCTCACCCAATAAATTTGTACATGGAAAGGCCACAACTGTGAAGCAATCTTTTCTCAATAGCAATATAACATTGACCAGAGGATCTTGTCAGACGTGAAATGGTCATTCCTTTCAAAACCTGTTGATTTGTGAAGTGATACTTATCCCTTTTCAATGATTTGTGAAGTATACTTATCCCTTTTAGACTGGACTATGTTTGACAATGTTTTAGAAGTTATAACTAGATAATGAGATTAATACAAAGTACTGTGCCTGATTTCTTGGTATGCTTGGGTCGAAACACAGTTGTGCCAAAATGTTGCCTCAAGCCAGCTATTGTTTGCCTAATTGAAGTTTTAAAAGATGCATGCTCCAAAGACCAGTGCAATTACACACTTATTGTTGACCATGTTAGTGAATTGTGTTTGCATGGCCAGTAATGAGCGAGCAACAGTGAAGACAAAGCTGTTTCCATATTACAGGGAATAGATTTAATCATTTCCCTTCAAAAATTTGCTCAATTTGCATTAAATGTCCTCTTGTAGACTGTACTATCCACTATAAAGCATTACCAATGAAAACCCCTGGAAAATCTTCTCTTGAATTTATGAGTTGAAAACTAGCCCTATTTCTTTTTGCTACAAATTTACGATCTGAGTAAATATAATAAATATTATAGTCAATCTCAGTAGCAGCCCTAGCCTAGAAATCTAGACGCGCCCCTAGCGGCTGCCAGGGCTAGTCTAGCAACTCTCCGTTGGCTTGTGAGCTCCAGAAATTGAAACTCAATCAGGCCAATGAAATCGTGTATAGAGTCGTTAGGTGGGCTTAACATAATGATTGATGGCAGAGTTGCAACGGTTTGGCTTGAATTCCCTGCTACTTGAAAACAAATAAGATGGATGTTGCTGTTGGTGAACAGTGTGACACGAGTTAAGCTTTTATTAAGTTGGCAAACGTTTGAACTAGCCAAGTAGCTCCGCTGGTGGGAAACGCATGGGACTCATAGCGCTGCCGCTGTCCTATTGCGTGCAGAGGGAATTTGAAAGACAACTGATTATCCCGCCCCTCGGACTGAGCACTGCGAACGGTGAGTGCCCAGACCCTACATTTTAATGTGGGTCTGGCTCGTCAGGCTATAGCAGCCCAGTAATGCACTAAATAGTGAATAACTATGGTGGTTCTTCATTAAGCTATAGAATGCACTATGCATCTACTGAAAGAGTGGGTAATGGATCACAGGGCAAGTCTTTTATAGTTTCCCATTTTGAAAGCCTCTCATGGAGGGGCATTTCTGAACACTGGGTAGTTGTTTATTTATGTACCAGATTATTAATTGGACTGGGAGTTCAGTCATCATTGTCGTCATCCTCTCATCCCTGTGGTACCAAATTACATTAATTAGGCGTCAGTGGCACCTGTGGCAGGTGCACAGGCCTAATGAATTCCCCAGAGGTGTCTAGAGAAATAATTAATAGTGCCTTCATGCCGGCCGTAAACTCGCAGTACTTTAAAAATCCCGATCTCCGAAAAAAGTGTGTTCATGAGATCAGCTCAGAAAGCAAATATAGGAAACGTGTAACGTTATTAGAACTGCTTACTATGGTTGAGTAAGAAGGACAATGTATCTGGCGAGTGTTTCTATCCGTATTTAATTTAGTAATAAATTATACCTTGTCTATTTGAAATGAGAGTGAGATTAGTCTCTTGTCTTGTTGCAAAGAAGGCAGCTGTGGTTGGAGAATATGACAGTGACGACAAGTCGGTGTCAGGATCTGGCCTGGACTGATGACTTTGTGCCACCCTGGTGGCCATTCTGTGTATTGTTTTCTGTCATGTGCTCTGTATTTACCTGTCTGGTCATGTGTATTTGTCTCCACCCATTCCCTTATATGGTCTGCACTTCCTGTCTCGTCAGTTTCTCTCCATTTCTGCTCACACCTGTCCCCGTTATTGTCTTGTTAGTCTGGTCCAGTCCTCTGTCATTCTGTGTATTTCTGCCCCCCTGTTTCTCTGTTCTTTGTCAGATTGTCTCTCTGTTCACCCTGGCGAAGTCCTGTCTGGCTGTCTGTCTGTCTGTCTGTAAGTTTGTAACTGTAAGTTCGTAGCAAATAAATGTGTTTGTCTGAAGATTCCGCCTGCATTGAGTCTTGCGCTTGGGTCCTATCTTGAGTATCCTGCCAGTCGGGTAACTTGGGGCACAAGACTTGTCTCCGAGCAAAAATCTGACCCAACTTTGCGATCAAGTCTTTTTTCCTCTGTTAGAGGTCAGAATTGTTTGAATATCCAATGTGGCATGAAGGCACTATATACTGTATTATATCTTGCCTTTTGAACATGTTCCAAACCAGACTTCCGGGCATAGGAACTACTCATTGCCTGGATGCTCCAAACACTATCAGTTCACATTTAGCAATGGGAATGGGAAAGGGAAAGTGTACTATGGGAAACTCTGGGAAGGTACTCTGGGAGGTACTCTGGTAAAAATGTTTTTTTTTTCAAGAGCTTCTTGAAGATAGGATGTCTCTGCTTTGGTGGTAGTGCTTGGTAAGTGTTCCACCGTCGGGGAGTTAGACTACAAATGAAAATAGTTTGGATGGCAGTGAGTGTAGGGGCGGCAGTGTCCGACGACAGGGCAGAGGGGTAACATACTAAGCCTTTAAGGGAGCAGATCCAGTTTTGTGGCTATCTGTCCATCTGTCACTCAGAATCTATATTTTTTACTGTAACAGTCTACTGTTTCTGCTCATTGTAAGAAGTCATGCAGAAGAGCCTGGACCTCCTTTCTTCTGAGGTGACTAAACAAAAGAAGAGCCTGGACCTCCTTTCTTCTGAGGTGACTA
Source organism: Alosa sapidissima (assembly GCF_018492685.1). Lineage (NCBI taxonomy): Eukaryota > Metazoa > Chordata > Actinopteri > Clupeiformes > Clupeidae > Alosa > Alosa sapidissima. The sequence goes on along the minus strand of NC_055962.1, from coordinate 22,798,161 downwards.
AACAAAAGAGCTCGCCTGGATTTGTGTAGCCTTCACAGTCAAAGCTCACAAAACATGGGAACTTTGATTGGAATAGGTGTGTTGCATTAACACCTTGCCCTGCGAGACTCAATAGTTTACCTCTTATGTGATGCATCCATGAGAAAAACTGCAGCTCTGCTTAGGAGTAGTATATCGAGTAGTCTCAGACTGTAATAAGAGAATTTGTTCTGGACATTTCTCTTTCTTTTTTTCTTGAAAGTAAGAAATGGGATTGGCTTCCCTGTTTGTCCAGTGCTTTGTATTTGCACTTTGCCCAATGTGTGGTCCTTCAGGTGTATGTAATGTATTTTTTTCCTCTTTCTTTTCCAAGCAAACAGACACATAATGAGTATACTCACATGTCTTGTCAGGGTTTTAGAAAGTGCTCAGTGGAGGACAAATGAGTTTTCTTATTCATGACGGACCAAGGAAATTGGTTCTTATGCAAGCTTTTGTGTGGCTTCAGGCACAAACAGCGAGCACATTGTGCAGGGCCACAATAGGAACCTCACCAAGCAAACAAAAGCAAAGACTGATAGGTTTGTATCAGTGAGCCGGGAAAACCACTGGCAATATGAGATTGACATTTCATTCCCTCACTTCCAACCACCATGCGAGTTGTTTTCATCAATTCAGTGAGACTATTATTTTTCCCATATATACCGTTATACACATCTTGTGTCACGTGCAATATATAAAACTGTATGAAAAAGTTCTGTGCATTCCGGTATTGAAAGAACTGAAATGTAAGCATCTGAGCTGTGCTGTGTCTTTATCTGAAACCATTCACGGTCAATACAGTAAACAAGCAATAAAGTTATGAGTGGAGTACAATTAAAGTATTTTGTTGATTCCAGACCAAAAGTGTCCAACACTGAGTTCACCACCCTGATCAGCTCTGTTTAAACACATTTTCAGTTAGTGCCTCTGTGTCCCTCTTATGTGTCCCTCCAGAGACTTTCTAATGAGGAGACACAGCACTCAAAAAATCCTCCATAGAAATGCATGGGGTTAGTTTGTAAAGCCAATATGGCCGTTGCCTACACATATCCCGCCCCTTCTGTGGCAAAACGTCAACATGTGAATACATTGAGCCAATCATGTGTTGTGCTGTGAATACATTGAGCCAATCATGTGTTGTGCTGTGAATACATTGAGCCAATCATGTGGTGTGTTTTGCAGACATCGTGCCAATCATGTGTTGTGATCTCGCCGCTGGAGCAAGATTGGTGTTGTTAAGCCTTGCACACGTGCATTTCTGCCGAAATAGATGCCCAATAAGTGCCCAAAAAGTGTTGCGATATGGCCGGCGAGTGGAGGGACTTGCCTCAAAGGACTTTGGTCCCTCTTACCAACTGATCACTTCACAACTGAAAGGGAAGTATACATTTCAGTGCAAACTGCAATCATTGCAATGCCATCATGATATATGCACAAAAGGTGTCCCTTTAACCTTTAATTGAAATTGATATTGGTATTGATATTCATGTCACATTAGGCACTGATAGAGTGTGTTTTCTCTCTATCTCTGCTCAAGATCTGAGATTTTCCTTGCAGCTATAGGCCTCTTCAAAGCAGAGGAACACTGAGATGAAAATCATTTATCTCCTTGTTTGGACCTTAACGAAAGTGATTTGTAACCTGCAAATTGATGGATTGCCTAGTGACGAACACAGTCATACATCTGGGCTGCTTGTATTATGTACTCTTTTTATAATTTGCCATTAAGATCATGTCATTCAAACTTGATAAATGAGCCAAGCAGTAATGGCTTCTTCTGGGCTCCTGATAAGATGTCAAAGAGCATGGGAGAAGAGATTGATCTGTGGAATGTTGTGTTAACATCTTGACCAGTCTGGCATCTATTGCATAGCCCAAGGTACATATTATATTATAATAGTGCAGGTTATTTTATGACAAATAAGCTGAATGCTAATGTTCTGTTGACTCTTGTGTAATGCTTTAATTCTTCAGTTCAAATATAGTAAAATATTTGCAATGTTTAAGGGCTCTTGTTCCAGTTTGTTGTTACACATTTGGCACACCTGTTTTTATACTTGACCTATGAATTGAATGGCTCATATTAAGAATGGTGATAAAATGTGATAAAAAAATGGCTTTAATCTCAGACATAGCAGAACAACTGGATGATATAGCATTATGTAATAATACTTCCTAGGCTATATACGAAGATATCATGCATGGGGTCTGATTACCACTGAAGTTCTAACATGACTCATTAGATCCACATTCTCATCTCATTAAACAACCCCAATCTCATTAAAGCTTAGTTCTACCTCCTACGCCAAAAGAGATTGCAATGATGGGAAGATTACCTGAATCTTTTCACATCCAGTAGCCAACACAAAATAGTAGGCCTACTGAGGGACCCTGAGTCATCCTTGAGTAGCTTATTTGTAGAATAAATGGTGAATGTTCCTCATAGTTCATAAATTATAGCTTTCTTGGTCATTTTTGAGGAATTTGACCACATCATTAATTGCAGATTAGGGACAGATATATCCTTCGATAGTCGCTGTGGCACAACAGTTACACCTAGTGGGTAACAGTAAAAGCAGCAAGACACTGAGGGCCCACATAGCTTGATGGTGTTTTAAGCCCCCACCGTTGTTCTTTTACAAGAGAAGATCCAAATATCATTCAGGATTTTTTTTATGAATTATGCAACCAATGTAGCCTAACTAAATAGAGTTGTCTTCTTCTCTGTCTTCAAAAGGCAATCGTTCACATTCCTACACAACCATGAAAAAGCTTGGTTTAGGCCTACTATTTTTTTTCTTTATTTTGTTTTCTCTGTGTTTGAACTGGGGGACTAATTCATTGCTAGCACATTGGTGGTGGTTTTAAAATAGGCTTTTGAGTAACAATTGGTTGTCTTGGATTGTCCTGCCATTTTCTTCTGTACCACCTGTTATTTCTACAAGACACTCTCGCTGTCAAATTAGTCCTTGACGTTTTGATAGACAGAATTGAGTGTGGATGAATACTAAAAACCTACAAATAATAGGTATGTTAGAGGTTGGTGTTCCATTTTTGCTTGTATCCTATGGAGCTGTCTAAGAATTCATACAAATTAATTTGACTTCTAAAATACATAAATAGCTGACATGTGAAAAGTATTTTCCCATTGAAAAGGAGCCTCTAGTCTTGGCCAGTCTAAGCAGCCTTACTGGTTAAAGAAAAAAAATTGTGGCAACATGAGAATTTAACACAGTACTAACACAGTACTTACTGAATTTAACACAGTACTAACACAGTACTTACTGAATTTAACACAGTAAATGTGTCATCATTTTTATATATTTTATGAGCGGAACAATAGGCTTTGCCTTGCATGTTCTTAGTCATTCATTCTTCCCAAGGTCATTTTTTTTACTGTCCTTGGAAATGATAAGCAGCTCCCAGGCATTGCCTAATCTAATGCAAGGCAGGTAGGCCTTGTGGAACTACGACAGGAATGGTGAGTGGCAATCCACACCCACGTTGAGGTTATTACAGGTTATTCCTGATGACTTCATTTCATGACAGGCAGCCAGCCTCCTCTTGAATTTTCCACGCGAAACCGCGCCCTTGTGTGACGAAATTACATGCCATTCGTCGTTAGCTGCTCTGTCGTCCTGAGGGGCGTTTTTGTCCACTAATCACATGTTTCGTCCCGTAGTGGGCGGTGGTAGGTTATTTCCTTTCACTCAACTGAGTGGAAGCGGCGTTGAAACTTCACTGTTACATAAGTAAACCGGAGTCTCTTGGGCGAAGAAGGGGGTCTCGGCTCATCATCATGACGGAAAGCTCCACGAGTAAACTGCTAAATGGAGATAGTTGTCACCGAACCGCTAACGGAAAAAAGGCAGCTAGAAACGGCTTCGTAAAGAACCACTGTCTTTTCCAACAACAGCAGCAGCTGCAAAAGTACCGCCGCACGAAGGAGAAGGTAAAAGGCCCTCGCGCTACAACCATACAACAACGGCAGAGTGGGTGGGTGGGTGGGAGAGGGAAGGGTCGTGGTATGCATACCCGGAAATACGGTTTTGGCTCAATGTTTTGAATGTTAAACGATGGTGATTTGTTGTAGGTAACTAGTTTCGTTCATTGTACACTCTTGTTATTTCAAAAAGTTTGTTTATTGGTAGCTATCGGTGTAACGTTGTTTCGATAAATTCATGCTAGCTTTTGTTACTAGCTGACGATAATATGAATGATTCACTGAACTTAAACGTGTTTTTAGGCTACTTAGATTAGTTATATTAGCAGATGTTAACATTTGTTAACCGACCTAAAAGTGTCTTAACTGTTTGAAGGTTATGTGGTTAAAAACACACAATTCCCTTCGTTGTTGTTGTTGTTGTAATTGTAACGTTACGCCTCGTAACGTAATTTGATAACAGCATACCGTATTTGCCTGTGGACAGAACATTAAGTTAGTGCTTCTGAAATGTGAACAGTAGGAAGACCTCATCAGTCTGTTGCAAATTGACATTGACGGGGGTTAACTCGATCGCCTAACTAACTAGATCGCAATTATTTTAGACCCTAACAAATAGCACCTGCTAGGTTACTTTGGATACGTGCTGTATCTCAGTGAGATTTCATTCCAAAACAGACATTTCTGTTTTATGGTGTTGAATAGTGCTGTCGATGCACAATACTTCGATAATGACCCACTGTTTTTAGGTTGTATTGTGTTGTGTGAGTTGTGTTGGTGACAGGGCTGTTTACATTGACACCACTGTGGAGAATACGTTAGCGTAACCTGAGAGTGAAGTTCTTTGAAATCTTTACGTTTCCTCCCAGGCGCTCCCGGGGCAAAGGGAGCGGCTCTCCTGGGAACAAGTTTCTTTTAGAAAAGGCCCTTTGGCTCATCTAATCCTGTGTGTTCCCCGACTGTTGGAGCTCCTCTTAGACCTGCTGACAATATTTTACAACAGTGAACACAGGCGTAGTTATCAGTCATGAGTGGTTACGTGATCTTTGTTTTTGGTGAAAAGACAGTGCTTCCTGTATTTTTTTCCACCCTGTATTCAAAGTTGCCTCTGTCCCCTAGCCTTAGCCTCAGGAATGACGGTTATGGAAGACTGGAAGAGTCTAAGATTCCTCAACTGTGGGACATTTTTGCATCAAGCCTATAGCAGCCTTTAAGAAGAAACACTTGTCTTTGTTTCCCGATCCCAATTGTAGCCTGGAGTGAAACGTGCTGTGTAGTGTCGTGTAGGCTATGTTAATGTTAAGCTCAATTGAGTGCACACACCAGTCACCCTCTCAGTCATCAGAGGCATTTCAGAGAAGGGCATGACCACAGTCACATGCAGTTGCTAAGCAGCCCAGCAGCTCTTAATGAGGGACTGACGGAGGTACTGACTTTGTGTGTTTCTTGTGCTTTGGCCTCATTTGATTTGGGAGAATTAGAGGGACAAAAAGGGCCAGTCTGTCCCTCCGTTGAGGGGTTGGTAGACCCTGCAATGTAGGGGCCGTGCCGAGTTATCTAATAGTACAGGCTCCAGGTTAGGCTTATAGGCAAACCTGTTTTTTGGGACCTGGCTGGCCTTGCTGTATTGATGGGCCGGTGCGATGTCATTAGAATGAGCGCAACTTCTCCAAAAATACAGAACCAGTCCAGCACCATCATGAATCTCTACATAACGTAGGTTACTCGCTGCTGATAATTTCGTAATAGCTGTAAAAGAAGACAAGCGGACAATCAAGCTATTTTGCCGAACTGTAACTCATCACCTGCTAACACCTCAGTGCTGTGTACACACATGTCTACTAGAAACAGCCTTTTGAGCACCCTTTAATGTTTGCACAGTAGGTTTCTTTTAAATCAGTAAGGGGAAAAGTGCTCAAGTGTGGATCCACTGTCATCTCCCTGTTTGGTGTGAAAGAGGTGTTCTCACCCCCTGTGTCTGTGACTGAACATTGCTGAAAATAAAATAAAGATAACATTCTAAAAAGTTTCTGAGGAGCATGAATCAAGCATGGAGGACCCAGTTGATAGAAATGAACTTTGGCTAACCATTTTAAACAGTGCTGTCTTTTCATTTGCATCTGTGTGGATGTGTGTGCTTGGCACCCCATGTTTATGCTTCCATGGGTATCTGTGTTTGTGTCTGTCCATTCAGAGCCAACATGTCTCCCGAAACGCTGCACTGTACAACAAGCCATTCGTGGAGTCCTTTGAGGAGACCCCTCTCCTGGTCGCCGTCCTCACGTACATGGGCTATGGAATCCTCACCATTTTCGGATACCTCCGTGACTTCCTCAGACAGTGGAAAATTGAGAAGTGCCACATTGCCAGGGAACGTGAGGAGCAGAAGGTACCACACACACCCAGTCAGCAATCACCTGTTGCACTAAAGATCTCTCAGGAATTTACAACTAGCACCATTGTGTGGAAACATGACATGATTGTTTTGTGGATTGTTTAGTGCGCATCATAGCATTGTACAAGAGACCTTTTCCCAACTTAGCCTTGGTTAGGTAATGTAGGCTAAAGTAATGTTGGATGAGGCAGTTTACTTGCTTTTTTATACTGTGAATCGCCACCAAAAGTCACATTATGATTACATTATGAAAACACAAATACAAATCCTTTAGATTCTGATTACGTTGTATGTATTTTGTTGTCTTTCAGGACTTCGTCCCTCTCTATCAGGACTTTGAGAACTTCTACACCAGAAACTTGTACATGAGGATCCGGGACAACTGGAACCGGCCCATCTGCAGCGTCCCGGGAGCCCGAATGGACCTGGTGGAGCGGGTCACCCATGACTACAACTGGACCTTTGAGTGAGTGGCATGCATGCCTCGTTAACTGAGACTCCGATTACACTGATCAATGGGATTAACAACAAGGTGGCTCCCTTCAAGGGTTTCTGAAGTTACGGGTAGAGAATTAATATCTGGCTTTTATCAGCCCCACCAGGCTTTGTTTGTTTACACTGGACCTGTTCTCTGCAATACAGCTGAGCCTTATAGAACGTGTGGTGGGGGATGACTTCTCCTAATCCCTCTGTGTTTAAATTAACAGATAAATAAAACGGTTACTCCGGATAGTCCCAACTATTCCGGGTTACTTACTTGGCAAGAGTAAATATTTGCTTACAGGGGCAGTGCAGTGACCAAGCAAATAATGAGGATGAATAGACTGCAGTGTGTGTTCAATGGAAGACGTAGCTTGTACTTTTAGCATCACAGTGGGGATGGCTGCTGATCACTGGGCAGTATTTGGTATATAAATAATTGAAAAATATACACACATAGAATTGTAAAGGTTAGGTTTGTAATATTTTTTTTTTCCTTTTCCTTTTTTGTTTGTTTGTTTGTTTGTTTGTTTGTTGATTTCCACCTATAGACACACAGGCAGGGTGATTAAGGACGTCATCAACATGGGCTCATATAACTACCTGGGCTTTGCGGAGAACATTGGCACGTGTTCTGACGCAGCCACCAAGGCTACCCTGCAGTACGGAGTGGGAGTCAACAGCACCAGGCATGAAATGGGTAAACGCCTTCACTTCTATCTAGCCACCATAGGTTCATGGCACCATAATTTTATGTTTACTTACTGTAAACATTGACTGTGTTGTTCACTCACAGCATTGTTGAATGAATGTTTTAATGACATTTCTACTAGTTAACTTTAAAATTAAACTTTAATCTACTACTTAAATGTTACCTGACTTGACTTTAGTTACTAAATCCAGAATAAAATGAATGAATCAACAGTATTTCCATTCTAGCCAGGATGTATCAGTTGCTTGTCATGCCACTGACCGAGAGGTCTCTTATGAACATGTTATTTTATACATAATGCTAATTTGCTGATCATATAAAGTTCAGGGGACTACTAGATCTGGTACTGACTGTTCCGCTTGCTCCACAAACAGGAAACCTGGATAAACATGTGGAGTTGGAGAACCTGGTTGCCAGATTTCTGGGCGTTGAGGCTTCCATGGCTTTTGGGATGGGCTTCGCCACAAACTCTATGAACATTCCTGCTTTGACAGGAAAAGTATGTGTTCATTCCATACCTTTGTTATCAGAGGGCTTTGAGCTGGAAAACAAGTGCTCAAAAACATAATCCTCAAATGAATAATGGAATGATTGCTTCCTCTACATGTTATGAAAGCATGCGGTTAATGGCTGTTCAGTTGATTCAAGAGGGTGTAGTGTTCTACCTCCTGTTTTCCAGAATAGGCTTCAAATATTTCAGATCCAATCGTCATCACGGCGCCTCACACAGCAGGTTCATGGGAAGTCTGCAATGCCCTCTGAGTCACTCTTTCACTTCCTGTTTGGCCACTGTTACTGGCACTGTTAGAATCAGCAGCCTGACCATGCACATGACCATGATTATGCGTATATGCACTGTATAAAGGTGGAAATTCATTTTTTGGCAGGGAATGACAAAACAACAAAACATTTTGTGTTAATATATTTAAACAACAGGAAATTGATCAATAAATGAACCAACACAGTAGTATTAAAACAAATACATGACCCACCTGCTGATGTTGCGACACAATGGATTTGCTGAAATAGAACAGTGATTTGTATTTTTATACGAGTATTGTGAAACATAGGAATGATGAAGCGATACTCAGCAATGTCTGGAAACAGGTGGCTTCCGTCTGTCATTGACGTTAATAACATCATGGCAGAATATGAGCCTGCAGTGACAATCATTTGTTTATTTTCGGAGCAGGAGATTACTTTACGGGCCTGTACTTTGGTAGCGCACAGGGAAATGGCACTGACTCCTTTTATGTGCTGATAAGCACCCACACACACACAAGGATGAGGGGTGTAGCACAGAAAGGTGCTCACACACTATGCACTATGCATACTAAACACATATCTCTCGCTCTCTCTCTCTCTCTCTCTCTCTCTCTCTCTCTCTCTTTCTCTTTCTTTCTCTCTCTGTCTCTCTTTCTCTCAATCTCTCTGTCTGTCCTCTCTCTCTCTCCCTCCCTCACTCTCAGGGTTGTCTGATTTTGAGTGATGAGTTGAACCATGCCTCTCTGGTGCTCGGGGCAAGGCTGTCTGGATCCACTATTCGCGTCTTCAAACACAACAGTAGGCCTCCCCTCCTCTCTTATCCACTCTTATCTCATAGTCTTATAAAGTTATCCAGTCACATGCTTATGGCAGCTTGTTATCTCTGGCTCATGTGTGATGGCTCGAATGCCATATTCTGGGCAATTTAGTGAGCTGGCCCAGCCTTGAACGTAACCATCCCCTGATAATGAAAGGCAGTAATGGTTGGAATGTGAATGTGTTTTTTCTGGGTGGAGTTGGACGTGGACACCCCTGAATTGGAGTGTTTTTGTTACTGAGTAACTCATTCTTTCTCTCTTTCTTTCTGTCTCTTTCTCTCTGTCTCTCTCTTTCTCTCTCTCTCTGTCTCTCTGTTCTTCATCCTAGATATGCAGAGTCTGGAGAAGCTCCTGCGAGATGCCATAGTACACGGCCAGCCCCGAACACACCGGCCCTGGAAGAAGATTCTCATTCTGGTAGAAGGAATTTACAGGTACCCTACTAACGAAGCCAGCTACTCTTGGAAGTGAGGGTACAATGAGGCGTTTTATTACCAGAACGAGTCCTCAGTTCACTCAATTCCTTCTTTTTTACCTGAATCAATTTCTTGACAAATTATATTATTTGAATTATTTTTATTATATATTTAATATATATTATTATTATTTGATGAACTGTTGCTAGTCATTTGGCACACTGAGCCATAATGTATTGGATGGAATTATGGGTAATTTGTGCCACTGAAGATTTTCAAACAGATTAACTTGATGAAAGCATATCCTAGTGCGTGCCACCATACATACACTACCTGGAGTATGCAGGACCCTCACCACCTCTTCTGGCTTGTGTACCCGATAGCATGGAGGGCTCCATTGTGCGTCTGCCTGAGGTGATTGCACTGAAGAAGAAGTACAAGGCCTATCTCTACCTGGATGAGGCCCACAGCATTGGGGCACTAGGACCCAGGGCCAGAGGCGTGGTGGACTACTTTGGCTTGGACCCACGGGACGTAGACATCATGATGGGGACCTTCACTAAGAGCTTTGGAGCAGCAGGTGGCTACATTGGTGGCAAAAAGGCAAGTAGACTAATAGTGTTACAAACAATGTTCTGTAGCTGCCAGGCTACAAATCAATATCTTTTAGCTTCCCTTGAGTAGGCTTTGGGTTCTATTCATTTCAGTTGTATGATCAATAGTATAACTTTATAATTGTCACTCATCATGAATATTTAAAAGTGTTTTATGGTTTTATACCGGACAAACAGGACATAACAGTATGTCATAATATGTCAACCAGAACATCACAAAATGTCATCCGAGAGCCCTTTTTCATCTCTGAATATAGGCTCATGTAAGATTTTTACTAATAATTAGTTATTTGCTGTTGCTTTGTAGGAGCTGATTGACTACCTGCGCACACACTCACATAGCGCAGTCTATGCCACCTCCATATCGCCACCAGTCGCCCAACAGATCATCACTTCTATGAAGTGCATTATGGGAGAAGATGGCACTAATCTTGGTGAGCTTTGATGGCTGGTTCCTTCACACTACACATTTGAACATTCTGTCTACACGCCATGCCAAGGAATCTGTGTTTACAGACATTTACTGACCTTTAGAGCAGTGACTGGAGGTAGGACATTTGGACATCCGATGGTCCCTCTATGCTGGCCTGTCTTGACTTGGCACTGTGACAAAATGTCAAAGTGTTCTTGAGCAAGATGCTTAGACCTCATTTTTTTTTAAATATGCGCGCACACACACACACACACACACACACACACACACACACACACACACACACACACACACACACACAGTGATGGTGTTCAGGAAGTTTCACAATGAACATGCTGTGAGATCCCATTGCATTTAATGCGAAGACCACAAGGTGGCAGAACATCCTTTGGAAACAGTCATGTTTGCACACTGTTTGTTTGCTGGGGACACAGTGGCAAGTTTGAGTGTTCATTTCAAATTACAGCACTTGCCAGAAAGTCTTAACGACAACCGATAAAGCAAGTTTATTATAAGCACAATTTGCAGTTCACAGTGGCAGTCTCAGTGGCTCCTTTGATTGTCCTAGAAACCACACATGCCAAAGTAAACATGCGTAATGTTCCTTTTGATCTCTGTGCCTTGTTTGTGAAGTTGAGGCAAAGGTTGGCATCAAGAACTCATTTCCTTTTCAATATAAGCTTCTCCCCTCCTTTTTAAATGTTCTTTTCTTTGCCCTTTTAACCAACTCTTGGCTTGTGTTGTTTCGCAAAAAAATCTATTGAAACCTCCTGTGTATGACTGAGTTGAGCTACAACCCAAAACTGAAAAATCGAAAGAAATTTGATTTATCTCAAGGTCAAGTCATGTGACTTGACAGGTTCACTTTCTGCTTTAAAGTTTTGGATGGAGGGGAGAATTGGAGAGGTAATGGATCCAGCATGAGTATTAAATGTCCAACTAACATCTGTAGTGTTGAGTTTTCCAATTCCAACACTCAATGTGCTTGTCTGATAGAGCACATAGTCACATCCATGTTGATCTCTAGAGTGCTATGGTTTCGCTTTTCTTTCAACACACGTTCCATCTCGATTCAAATGTCATGTACTGACTTATAGAACTGTCACCTGCCTTTGTCTACCCGTTGCTATGCTGTCTAGTTCGGAAGTGTCAGTGTTAAATGTAGTTTCACATTCTAGTTTTTGGGTCAAGTTTTCTTCTATACCCAAAACCTTTTCAGATTCTATATGCCTTAGAGCTTGGCTTTTCAAGATTGCAGCATGTCTAATATCTAGGAGAAGTTAAATAAGGATTATGTACTTTTACTGTCTGGATTACATGTAGAGGGAATCATACCTGCTTTACCGAAAGTTGAGAATAAAGTAGGAAAAAAAACAGAGAAAGAGGAGAGCATTGACCCACCAGCATCATAATATCAAACTCAACTTTTCAGTAAAAATGTTGGTGCAGGTTGTACACATCCTACCTCCCACAAGCAGCGCTAGTACACATCATAGAATACTTCTATCCGCCCCGTGCTGTACAGCAGGGGCCCCCCCACCCCACCCCTAGCCCTCTCCTTTGATCAGGGCCCTCCCGATGGCCGTCCGTCAAACAGACAGCGACGGCGCGGCGTCCCTTTGAAACCCATCTGGACGCCCCTGCCTGCCACGGGGGAGGAAGCTGTGCTGAGCCGCGCTGTGCTTCACAGCCACATCTGGAAGCTCTTTGCCTCCGTGTCGAGCCCCGGGCCCCATCTCTGAAGGTGTTGAAAGAGGGAGGGAATGAGGGAGAGAGGGAAAAAGAGAAGGCGGAAGACTTGAGGAAGAAGGATAGGCTGAGAGAGAGAGATGTACATACAAGGAAAAAGAACAATCATATTGTACAGACATGGCCATTGGCTCTCCTTCACTCACTCTTTGACTTTCATCCCCTCTCTCTCTCTCTCTCTCTCTCTCTCTCTCTTTCTTCCTCTCTCTCCCTCTCTCTCTCTCTTTCTTTCTTTCTTCCTCTCTCTCTCTCTCTCTCTCTCTCCCTCTCTTTCTCTCTCTCTTTCTTCCTTCCTCTCTATCTGCCCTTGGATCTTAAACGTGCCAGCCAAATCCCTCTCTCTCTCTCGCTCGCTCTCTTGAAGTCGACCATCTCCATGTAGACCCCCCTCTGCCTTTATGGCTTTCAGATGTGTCAGAGTGAGTTGATGGGGAGCGGTGAGGAGCTGGCCGAGTTGAGAGATGTTCTCTGATCACGAGGACTACAGGGAAGGGCAGGGAAGTGCATATGGGTGTGAGAAAGGGGACAGCTCCTTGGAATACCAAGTAGGGCTGTAACAATGCACCAACCTCACGATTCGGTTTGTATCACGATTTTTGATACAAACCTCGATTTTTCTTTCTTTTGGGGGGGGGATAGACATTATTAAATACAATTTCAATAGCCTACCTTAGAACACCAGAGGATTACAACATGTCTGATATTTATGACCGCACACTTTAAGCAGATTAGCCTATAGCACAACATATCTGATATTTATGACCGCACACTTTAAGAAGATTAGCCTATAGCCTAGGCCTACTATTCCTATTCCTATTCCTCTTGAATTTCCCCTTGAGGATCAATAAAGTATCTATCTATCTATCTATCTATCTATTACAACTCTACCTCTTTAATTCAGCTGTCTGGTTGAAGGCTGTAAATATTGTGAACAAAGTAACATAGTTGGCTAGTTTATCATAGTCTACTGGTTCTGCCTTTTCACACCGCAACACAGGTTTGTGGATATGACTGTCGCGATTACGGTTTTGAATCGCATATCGTTACAGCCCTAATACCAAGGGATGCACAAAATCTGAGCATTTTTATCTAGGCTAAGTGTGAATTGTATTGTATTTCGTACTTCAATTTGAACAGATGTATTATACTTTTTATAGTCCATTCAAGATGTCTTTTCTTTGTGGCCAGATGTGATGGTCCATAGCTGCACAGTATATTTGAGTGATTGCTCATGTCAGGCTCTTTGTATTGGCTCTGTTTGAAAGGCCATCTGTCATTCATTCTGTCTTGGTCTTGCATGATGACTATGGTGGTATGGCGATGAGGGCATGACATAACATTACTGTGGCCAGGGTGAAGGACAAGTCAGATCTCCACAGTGGGATCCTGATGAGATGCAGGAGACACACAGAGTTTCTGGTTGAATACACTGGTGTGTGGTGTGCACTTGACAGAATGATATAGTTGGGACGTTCCTTTCAAAAGATCCGTTTTAGACAAGCAGATCAAGCATGGTCGCCTCATGGTCTGCTTCTCCATCATACTTGGTTAACAGTGGGTTCATGTTGTGGTTGTTCTGATCTTGGAGGGGCTTAATGGCCCCGACACACCCGCACCATCCAGACACTCCGCTTAGCTCTCTTCCTGCCCCAAGAGCCCTCTCCCTCCGGGGGTCCGTCTGTCTGTCTGCTGTCCGGAGGGGGAATCCAGAGCACCTGGGCCTGTGTGTGTGTGTGTGTGTGTGTGTGTGTGTTGCTGTCTCTGATCGCCGTGAAACAGAGAGGCCTCCTTGGTGATGAAAGTACAGGCGAGGAGTGGGCTTCCTTCTTCATCATCTTCCCCTCCCCCTCTCGGCGGCACGCGCGGCTATAGAAGTCTCCGAGTCTGGGACGCAGAGAGCAGGACGTTCCATACGTAGCACTAGTTATCCCAGTGGAATGTCGTCTCAGTCTTTTTCTCATTGGTGCTGCTCATCAGAGAGCAGGACGTTCCATACGTAGCACTAGTTATCCCAGTGGAATGTCGTCTCAGTCTTTTTCTCATTGTTGCTGCTCATCAGAGAGCTTGACATTCCCTTTTATGCTCTTGAGAACAACAAAGATGCTTTTGAGATTTTCTTCTTGTTTCCAATTTGATGAGTATTACATCCTACAACTTCCAACTGATCAGATGTTTGTTTTGTTTTGTTGTTTAAAGAAAGACTTTGTTAATGTGTGGTTATATGTTCTGTATTTATCTGTATTTGCTTGTTAATCCACTCCTAGGTCGGGACCGTCTCCGACAGCTCGCAGAGAACACTACGTATTTCCGGCGGCGGCTGCAGGAGTCGGGCTTCATCATCTACGGAAATGAAGACTCCCCAGTGGTGCCCCTGATGCTCTACATGCCTGCCAAGATTGGGTGAGTCTCAGAGCAGTCTGAATCTGGACTCTCCGTCTGGAGATAACGGCTCGGCCAGTGGGCAGAGAGGCACTAAGATGGCTTAATGTCTTTCTCTCTCGCTCTTTCTGGTTCTGGTATTTATTTTTATTTTTTTGGGTTTGTGCTTCTGAGTATTTTGCATAGACTGATTTTAAAGTTTAGTTGGTTCTTGTTGTATTGTAATAAAGTCTCATTTTAAAATCTCTGGTTCCCTCTTTCTCTCTCTCAGAGCGTTTGGACGGGAGATGCTGAAGAGGAACATCGGCACAGTGGTGGTGGGTTTCCCAGCAACACCCATCATCGAGTCACGGGCACGTTTATGTGTTTCAGCTGCTCACACCAGAGAGATGCTCGATACGGTGAGTCCGTTAACCTATGAAAGGCCATTTCTAGGCTCGTGGACAAGGAAAGCAGGAAAGCAAATTGTAACATAAATATTACAAGAAGGATAAATACTGATAACCCCCCCCCCCCCCCCCCCCCCCCCAAATGGCAACCTTCCAAAAGTGCCAAAACGAATGGCTTTGGCAGCCACCTTCTCCCAAAGTCATTGCCTCTGATATCCCTCAATGAGATGACATGGGAGTTGACATGCCTCAGTCATAAAAACGGCTATTACAGATAGAGAAAGAGCCTTCATTTTGTCTGCCTTTTGCACGTTTTCTTAAAGCTTATGGATACGGACAAAATGGAGCAACGTTTGAAGTGGAGGGATCTAGAGAGCATAAAGAGAGCAGAAATCGACCTTTATCTGACAGAGAAACATGCACTCAGTTGAAAACCAATTTTACAGTATAGCGTGAAGGCACCATAGTCAGATGGTTCTTAAGAGTTCCCACGAGCATCTTGTCTACGGCTACAATCATGTGAACACAGTTCTGCTCTGCCCAAGTATCCCGATATCCTTCCTTGATCTAAAATTCCTCTTGGTTACAGTATATATAAAAAAACACACAATCATAGCAATGCTAATGTGTCCCAGATCTGTGGGATCGTTTGCGCTGGGTGTGTCCAGCTTAGCTCCCAGCTCGGACAAAATCCAGCGGCCGACCAGTTTCTCAAACGCAGCCTCGCCTTTTTAGCGCAAGCTCTCCTCCCGTTGTCAAGACAACTTTGTCAAGACAATCTCACCAGTCCAGCTCTCCATGTGTTTGTGATAGCTTTTTTTCTCTGGAAGGGTGGAGGTGGGGTCAAGTTAGGACTTCCATCGGTGCACTGAAATCATTCTCATTTGAGCGCTTCATAACGTCTCTTCTTCTGTCCTATTTGAGACGGATAGATGGGCCTGTCACCAGGCATCTCCACAAACCTTGCAGAGTGTGATGAGGACTGTGACTCACCCCTGCAGAGTCCTCTGTTCGTTTTCAGTTTGTTCTCCTGATGACTCAAAGCCTTCTGCATGCCTGTTGAGCCGAATGCAGAGCCCCATCTCATCTCATATATCTCCTTTTTTTCTCTCATTGGTGTCTCCTCAGGCATTAAACGCCATCAGCGAAGTCGGGGATCTGCTCCAGTTGAAATACTCACGACACAGGAGGCCATCACCTCTCGAGGAGGCTGCGTTGTTCCTGGAGAGCCAGGAGTGATGGCAACCACCGCAACAACAATACAACAACGAGGCGAGACACAACCATCCACCACTAAGCCGTCAGCGCTGACGTCCATAGTTGTCCTCCCCTCTGTCTTGTCCCGTCTTTGTGTTCACATGTTGTGTGTCACACGCTTGTTACTTTTTCCCTTGTGTTGGCCAGGTTGCCTTGGATGAGTGTCTCTTATCTGTCACATCAGAGTTTTTGTCTTTTTTTTTCGTGTTTTGTTTGTTTGTTGTATGACTGGAAAGACATTTATATCATTATGATCGCAAGAGAATTTTAATAGAAGATTCTCAGGATTGTTAGCAACACTATCAACTTTCTGAGAAAAGAGCTTGTACATTTCATGATATCTAGTCCTTGGTGTTCAAATTGTAGTCCCACCAAATTTCATGAGTACCACTTCAATTTTCAATTCAAAGAGATTTGTTTGTCATGATGGGCATCATGACATTAATCGAATAGTCGTGAACCTTGAGCATGAATCCCTAATGTTACAGGCCTCAAATGCCCTAAACGGCATAAACTCTTTTGTATTATCATTATTTTTTACTATGTAAACATTGCTTTCATTCCATCAAAGCATCCACCATCTCGGTCTTAACTTGAAACCTTTGTTTTGGAATTTCCTCTCTTACTGTAAATGTTTACTCTTTGGCATTGACCTTGAACTTGCAATTGCCTTCTACTACTTGACCTTGTTGCCGTGGCAACCCCAGAGCAGGTGTGTCTGGGCTTCCTGTCTGACAGCATAGAGTAATGACAGGCCATCCCTCTTATCATAGAGCTGAAAGCATACAGATTGCAATGAGGAAAGTGGAATTCGTCTTATACATTTTATGAGTCTTAATGCCTTTAATAGAAAAAAAAGAACTTTTGCACTCTTCAAATGATGATAAAGCTGTGTATGAGATATTTGTCAGTTCTGCAGATTGATATCTTAGGCTTCACTGATTATTTTTACTTTGACAGTCCTCACTGAAGTAGTTGTTAGGAAGCGTTGATGTCAAAATGACGCGCTCCCATCTGAACATATGACGATAACGCATGTGCGAGATGCTTGTCCGACGTACAGAGAATCCTTTAATTTATTGACTGAGGTTTTGAGTTGTCGTTTGTCATTCTGTCCCCTCTCTTTCTGACTCACTTGTTCTTAATTGCCCAGAGGCAGCTCTGAAGGTTTGCGTTAGCGGTGCGCGTACTACTGATGAGCGTTTGGACATACGTAGATGATGTAGTCACTGAATCGACTAGTTTCAGTGTCACTGTGGACCTTAATGCTACTGTGCTGTTATTATTTTCTACAGAATACCAAAGGGCATTCCAGAATCTTTTACTTGTTTTGTTGTCTTTGTCTCTTTTTTACATGACATTTCAATATTCACTGTTTCTGTGAATTTCTCATTTCTGCCAATGAGACTGATATGGCTAAAGTTACATGTTTGTTTTGTCTCCATAACTGTGATTTAATTTTTTCAATGTGACTTCATTAAATACCATTTGTACCAAAATGACAAATAAATTAAAAGAATATTTAAACTCTTAAATAGAAATTGTGTGTCTGGATTTCCCCCTTTCTTTAACTTAAAATGTGCATCGTTTCCTTGTGCTCTTTGTCATTGAGGTCAATATCCCCTAGATGTCGCCATGTGACTTAAATCGTAACTTTCGATTTCAGCCTACTCAATGATAAGTTTGCGCACTGCATGGTTAGTAAGTCATGGTCTGTGGAACTGTACACTGAGACACACATTTATTTTGTGAAACGAAAGGACTTGTTTGTGAAAGTGAGAGACGTGAAGGAAGAAATTTTATCTTCACATTTAAAATCTGACCAACCAATGTCTGATCACTGCTCGCTTAGGCCAATTTTTTTGCATTTGGGTAGTTATGTGAGAAGTGAGGTGAACAGTTTTAGGCCTGAGCCTGGCTTTGCGACTATATTGTATTCAAATTAAACATATGAATCAAAAACAGCAATCGCATAGCATTGTAGCCCTGTCGACACAACTCCATGACCTTCAAGAGTGGCACAGTGTGATGCGACAGAGAACGCACCAGCAGTCAAGTTTCATCCGCTTTTCCTCGGAACGTGCGTTTGAGGGGGGGGAGGGGGGGGGGGGGTTGGGCAGTCGAGTCCCTACGCTACAGTGAAGTGTGCCATAGCTTCCTGCGTGTTTTCTTGGGACACCTAATCTATGGTCCTCCTCCCTAACGTCACGACCCCATCAAGTTCGTCGTGGTTGGCCAAGCAGCGGTGCCAGACAATACACTCGGGCAAGAGATGTGTTAGAACTGGAGCATCTTAACTACCAGAACATCTCTGGATAAAGGGGGCTCAATTGGATAATGGATTAACGCATCGGAGATTAGAAACGTTTGCAGCCTGCTCTGAACTCCAGATGTCATTCTATTGGAAGAAATCAGCCGGCGACGAATTAGTTGACTAAACACGCACCGGTGCGGACCAGAAGAGAGCGTGGGTAAGAGCGTTGTTCGGAGACTTACAGGGTCTACTTAAACCCAAAGCTGCTTGGAATGAACTGAGCCTTTCCCAGCAGTGTACACTGACCAAGGCGCACGTACCCGCTCTTAAGGGGTTGCACATGGTCAGGAAGAGCGCTGTGAAGTCGCCACTGCTGGACGAAGCTGACAGACTGCGCCTCTACGCATCAGACGAGGTCTCTCCACGGTCAACTGAACAGAATTAAAATAATTAGGAAATTTACTATTAACTCGTCTAGGCTAGTCTTTATCGACCACAACTTTTGGCAGGTTTTTTTTTTTGTTGTTCTTATAGTTTTTTTGTTGTTCTGCAACACTTTATACTTGGACGAAAGATTGCATTTTATCCCCTGTGTTCATTGCCTAGATGATCATGTATTTTCTTTCGAAGGTGACATTTTTCTCCGGATTCAGGCAAGCATCGGAAACTCAAAAAGTACTGCGTTGATTTGCTGCACGAGCATCAATCACAGAGCCAAGGTGTCTTGTTTGTAGAAAAGGCAGACATGTTTAATGTAAAAAGGAAAGTAATGTTACTCTTGGGAGTTTTTTTCATCGGCTGTGCTGGGATAGTGAGAGGCTTCCCCCGATATCATCATAGCCAAACCAGCAAACTACAGGATGGAGTTTCTCCCGAGGTAAGTTATCAGAATAATCTATGGAAGCCTCTAGTTAAGTTATCGTAGTTGGTGTACATTAGGCTACATGTAATATTTTTGAAAATATTAAGTAAAATTGTGAAAAATAGTTCCAGTGCAGATACAAATACACAGGTCATAATATTTTACCATGCCACCATATTTTGTGTTTTTATGATTAATCCAATCAGGCCTTTTTCAGCCTCATTAATGATTTTCTTTCAACATTTCCTGGGGACATAAGCTATGTTATTAGGACGTATTTCATAAGTTTGTGCTACTCGTGTACATATATTTGGATGGATGTAAGGTTTGGAAGTCATGCTTCAAGGGGTCCAAATCAAAGTCCCCCACACCCACCCCCTAAAAATCCACTGGATCAAGAAGATATGCCAAATTTCAAAGAAACTGACAAACCTCCCTGCCTGTCTCTTCAGTGTTTCGACTCAATTCCAAAAGATGTTGGTACTCAAACATGTTGAACAAATGTGATCAGTGCAGGAGTAACACAGGTTGCGCTGGTTCTGTGGACACCCTTGACTAACTAAGGACTGATGACAGTGCACATTTTCCATGACCTGGCTGTGGTAACGGGATGGAGGTGGTGGCGTTGGAGGTGATGATGGTGCTGGTGGTGGTAGGGGGAGGTGTTGAGGGGTTGGACGTGGTGTAGTACAGTATTGCAGTACAATACTGGGCCCTTACATAACCAGGGCAGAGAGGAAGAGAGGGTGAGAGAGAGAGAAAGAAAGAGAGGGCCCTCTCAGGCTTCCCAGCAGGTCAGAGGTCATTGTGTTGATTGTTTATCTTTACCCCATTCTGCGTTAACATGGAATTTCCTGCTCTGCGATTTGCCTTGAAGTGTGTGTGGGAAAGGGGGTAGTTAAAATGGCCTACATAAATATAAAAAAAATCCATCCTTGTTTTATTTGTGTGTGTGTGTATGTGCTGTTGTTGTTATATTCCAAAGGCAATGGTGAAAGGGTTTCCAGTGTTTATTGTTCTCATGCAATGGTTTGGAAATGACCTGGTATTGGAAGCCTTTGATTTGTCTGCTCCCATAAATCTAGGCTATTACTGCTGACCCCAGTACCCCCATCAGCCATGCCTTATCTTACAGCATGTGAGCCATGCTATTCATCTTCGGTGTCATCAAAGCTGCCACTGAGAGACTAGTATGCAATGCTTTTCCACCCATATGGAATTTGAGGACGAGAATGTAGTGATCGAGCAAGGGGCAACGGTGCTATTGGACACCTAGGTCAGATTAAAATGGTTGTTATATGGGTCTTATTAGTCACTTACCCAGTAATATGTAAGTGGACCTCAGTGAGGTTTGTGCCTTTATCACACATTCATACTTTAATGATGTTCCATCAATTTATCATGCTTGGAGGGATCATTCATTGTTTTTTAACAGGAACTTTTTATTCCCAAATGACGATCATATGTGTTCATGTTTGGATATTTCAAATGGGCTATGGCTAGTGAAGAGAATAACGTGTTCCAACGGCTGGTGTAGTCCACTTAGTTCTTCCACTGTTCCAGTTGACCCCCCCTTTTCAACTTGAGATGGTAACGAACAGCATGTGGCCCTTGTCCAGATTTTTTTATTTGGTCATGAGAGGAATTTGTTCAGAGGAATGTCCAGAGGGGAATGAAACAGGTTTTGGGGAACAGTTGGGGGGGGGGACATGGTGTGATCGTGTGTGGTGTGGGTGTGTGTGGTGTGGGTGGGTGGCAACACGACCAGAGTGGACAGAATGCCAGGAGAGAGGAGGAGGAGGGGCGCCATAACTCACGCCACGCCGCTTAGCCATCTTGGTGGCACAACAATTCCAGACACGAAGCAGGCATCTCAGAGGTCCCATGCCACCAGAGCCCTCTCATTAAGCTGGGGGAAATCTGGCACCAGTCCCCACATATCAAAGAGCCGCATGCCAGGCAATGCCATGGTTCTATGGTGGGGGAAAGGGAGTAAGGAAAGTGCCGTCCCTTTGTTGAGCTGTGGGAGAGTAATAGACAGGACAGTGCTTCTCTCGATCCTCACGTGACTTCCTATCAGCTCAGCTCAGACTCATCTCTTAGCCATCATTGTTATTGTCTGGGAAACTAACACCGTCTATCATCTTTATTTTCAGGCAAATCTGGAGATGCCTCCCAGGGATGAGCATCATGCCCACGGGCCACTGCATCACCTGAACCAGGTGCAGAACGTGTTGCAGGCGCCGCACCGCCACAAGAGGAGATGGTCCCAGCACCGCTCCTCTGGGGTCCTGCCCAAGCCCGAACCCGAGGAGGAGACCAAACCTTTCGTCCTGGATCTGAAGAACTTTCCGGAGCTAGCCAACGCCGACATCAGTTCTCAGAATCCAAACATTCAGGTGAATTCAAATCAAGAGATCAAGACATATTCTATAAAAGGGAGTCCTTTTGTTTGTCTGAGCAGGATAATAGGATTTTTGCAATAGGATTAATTAACGTTTTTGCTCCAAATTGTGGAACTGAGAAGGCCATGAGGAATGTTGTGGTCACTAAACAATCCTTAACCCCCTCCCTTAATCTTTCCATTGGCTATTAACCTCGCCAACCCCTGACAGGTCCATTTCTTGCATTCCTCCCTGAAGCATTCCTCAGTTACTTAGAAGACGCCCATACCCCCAGTCAGACTGCGTTAGCGCAGAAGTGTTCGAATTAAATTCCTTTCCTCTCGGCTTGTGACTTCTCGGTTAGCGTCCAGCGTGAGTCACCCCCCCCTAATGGGGAGTAGTTAGGCGTGATAAGCGATCACAGCTCGCGCACAGACAGAAGGAACTGCGCTTGATTGACTCGTGTGGTTGGTGCGGTGGAGTCGGAGACCCAGCAGGTTCTTTCCAGACACGGCAGGCAGGAAATCATTTAGATGCACTCTGAAGGCTTTCTATTTTCTTCCTTTTGGCTCTTCAGCTTCTTTAACTGGAGTCTTGTTTTACCCTGCGTAATGTACGATTCTTTTTAGAGGATCTCATGCACCAGATTTGAGTAAGAAAAACGGCTGATGCAGAGCATGACTGATGCATGATGTTTTTTTGTCTATCCAATATAAGGTAATAGATCTATTCCATCTGAAATAGCAAACTGACCTAAATGTTTCTCCGTCTACTGCATATCACAGGTGACCATTGAAGTGGTGGATGATCCTCAGATGGAAGTGGAAATGGACTTGCCCAGAGAGACCAAGAACAAGTGGCCTCCCATGCAGTCTTCTTCATCTTCAGCATCAACCACATCCTCCTTCTCCTCCTCATCCTCCTCTTCAGCCTCCACCACATCTTCCTCATCCCCTTCATCCACTGTGGACTGGCTGGAAGGGAAGAAGCTCTTTTGGCCACTGTTCTGGGGATACACGGACACAGACTCCTCAAGCGAGGACGGTACTGGCCGCTCAGGCCTGGAGGACGCGCCCGAGGAGGAAGATTATCTGGTGGAGTACGACAGTGGGGAGCCCCTGCCCAGCGGGGTGGGGGGCGGCGGCAGCGACTGGGATAGCCACTGGAATGAGGGATGGGACTCCACGCAGGGCTACTACGGTGAGCAGACAAAAGAGTGAGCGTATGAGTGGGTCAGTTGGCTGGTTTGACCTACAAGCCTCCAGAGCCAGTAGTGCAGCTGGACCTTGTTTAGCTGGAACCTCCGCACTTGTAACATGCTTAGATCCGGTAGTGAGTGGAAGTATTTGGAGAAAGCCTCAAGCTGAGGGAAATGTTGACAGACTGGTATGTGTGTGTTCCAGGTGATAGGGATGCTGCCTAACCTCATGTGGCCTATTTCTCTACACTTGAGCAGTGCTACCGATGTCAGCTTTAATGTGGAAGCAGAGTAAATTGGGGAAGGAAAATCACAGAAATATTTGCAACATTTGAAAAAAGTCTAACTTGGTAGGGGAACAGGAGAGTGACAGTCAGGGGAATAGAGAGTGCAGCTCTCTCTCTCTGTCTCTCTCTACTGAGAGCATGCAGGCTCCACCATTGGGTCTTTGTGAGTGCGGCGGCTCTTTGAAGTCGACACTGGTCCTGGGCTCCAGCGAGAGCCTGTCTTTTGAAGGCCCCGCTCCGATGCCTTCACTAATGGCAGCGTGAGGCTGTTCCCTCTGACAAGAAAAAATTAAAAAAAGAAGACAAGAGAGAGAGAGAGACAGACAGAGACAGAGAGAGAGAGAGAGAGAAACAGGCCGCGGCGGTACTTGTGTTCAATTAAGGGAGTGGATTGGGAACACGGAGTGACAGCGGCCTTTCGGCTGCTCTTTTCATCCTGGTGGAGCCCACAGTCCCCCCCCCACTCAGAACTCTGAGGCCCCTGCCCCCCCCCCCACTCAGGACTCCGAGGCCCCTGGCCCCCCTGGCCCCGGCTCAGCGCAGCTCGGAGGCGGCGCGTCCCTTTTTGAGCTGGTTCAAGAATTCAGCCGAGCCCTTTTTTCGGGGCCCGCGCATAACATTACGCCTCTGTTGTTTTTTTGTTTTCTCCTGATTCAACTTCGCTCTGGTGGGAAAAAAGGAGCGGCATGCCTCTCGCCTCGCTTTCTCTCTCTCACTCACTCTCTTTCTCTCTCAATCTCTTTCTCTCACTCTCCTTTCATTTGGCCACAGACTGAGCAGTGAGAGATGCCGAGGGTTTGTAAACGAACAAGAGGGACGTAGAGCTGTTTGAAGGAAGCGCTTAATACACACCATCCATTTTGCTTGTAGCTTGAGGCTGAGTTGGTGCCGCTAGCTGAGTGTTTCACATGGCTCTCTAAATATGTAACTGAACTGAACACAGAACTTTAACATTTGAGATTGGTCTTGTATCTGTGTTTGTGTGTGTGTTTAAGTTTGCTTGTAAACAACTGTGTGTGTGTGTGTGTGCGTACGTGTGTTTGTGTTTTCTTGTAGCCATGCACACCTCTTTCTGGGTATGTGTATAAATTTATTTGTAAACATCTACGTTTGTGTGTGTGTGTGTGTGTGTGTGTGTCTGTGTTGCATGTAGACATGGACGTCTGCAAGTCTCTCTGTGTGTGGCAGGCATCTTTGTGTTTATAAACACTCTCTACCCCTTTAAAAGTAGCCTTGTGTGAGCCGCAAAACCGGCAATACACGTCACACACAGAGCGGTCAGACACGAGAAAGCAAGCGACTTAGACACATGTGCACCAGTGTTGCTGTGTCCTCCTATAATTAAAATACTCCAGGAAGTCTATTCCTGTGTGTGTCGCACACGGCAGCGACTTGGCACTCACACAAAGCCAAAGGGCCTGGGCATGCCGTGTGTGCATGCGGAGAACTAAAAAGACGCCATCTCATCTCTGCATATCTGTAATCAAGGCAGCCCAGGCACTCTGCATCTTCACCAATCCACCAAACATCAAACCCGCCCCCCTGCCTTGAAAGTCAAATATTGAGACAAAGTGCGTCAGTAATCTTGACAGCTTTTCATTACTGGACCAAAGGGAGGGGCAAGGTTAAAACAGTGGAAAAATCTACCCACTTAGATGTGGGTTTTGTTTGACATTGGATTTAAAAATCAGTTGTCAGCGTATGATATGTGGGTCACGAGAGGAAAACAAACACAAACAAGGGAGTAGCATGGACGCGCGGCTCTGAGTCAGTAGTGAACCTCAGCAGTAGTGAGCTAGTCCTTCTTCATTGCAGGATTGGGGCCACAATGACAAATCATAGTGCAAGTCAGTTGTCCCCAGCAGACCCAGTGGTAATCAAAGGTTAAATCTATTTTTTGCCTCAAGTATGCCCGTTTGGGAACGGCTGCCAAAGCCCCTAATCACTCTTTTGAAGTTGTTTTCCTTTTCCTGGAGAGCCTATTAAACGAGTGTGGTAAACAAGCCTTTAAAAAAGGCATTTAAAGGGAAAGCGCACCACTTAAAGAGCTGTGAGCTTATGAGTGACAGCTACCCGCTGACCAAACTCATTCATTTACTGTATTCTAGCGGGAAGACGTTTAGGCAAATCATTTCACACAGATTTTTTTGTAATGATTTAACAAACCATAAATGTAACACATCAACGGTATCCTCAGCATTAAATGTCCAGCATTTTCTTTTGTTCGTTTCCAGAGAATGCCGGTAACGAGGAGTGGAGTTCATGGTCCTCCTGTAATGTCACCTGTGGTCATGGGCACCAGATCCGTACACGGTCATGTGGTTACTCGTGCACGGCAACAGAGACCAGGACCTGTGAGCTTGAGCCATGCCCTGGTTAGACACCTTTTTATCTATCACATAAAACACACTTCCATAGTATCTTCATCTGTTTTTGCAATTGAAATAAAATGAAATTAGAAACTATTAGATTGATTTAGGGCAAAGGATGTTTGCTTTGTCTGTCCCATTTATGAAAATTAACTTGAGATTTTTTTTTCCTATGCAGATGATTTGAATACGGTGTCAGATTTGTTCCCATTTGAGATGGTGAATGGTTCAGAACCTTTTGGAACAGGTTAGTGACCTAGATACATTTTTCACACACAGATTTCACTCAATGACATTTTTTTTACACCCTTTTACTTTTAAGACACTGATGGGTGGTACCGTAGCAGATATTCTTCATCTTCTGGGGCAGTTATTGACAAAACTGATTTCTCCTCCAGATGTTGACAGTTGTGAGAAGTGGCTGAACTGCAAGAGCGACTTCCTTCAGCGCTACCTCCAGCAGGTGCTGTCAGAATTACCCAGCTGCCCTTGCATCTACCCTGAGGGCTTAGCTTATACAGCGGTCAGCATCGTCGACGAAGGCCACGGCCGGACCTTCCGCTGGCGCGATGCCAGCGGCCCAAAGGAGCGCCTGGACATCTACAAGCCGTCGGCGAGGACGTGTGCGCGGTCGGCGCTGTCGGGCGAGGGCACGACACTGGCGGCGCAGCACTGCTGCTACGACGAGCGCGGGCGGCTCGTAACGCGGGGGAAAGGCGCCGGCACGCCCAACCTCATCAGCACCGAGTTCTCGCCCGAGCTCCACTTCAAGGTGGACGTGTTGCCCTGGATCCTGTGCAAGGGCGACTGGAGCCGCTTCCACGCCGTGCGGCCGCCCAACAACGGCCGCGGCTGTGCCGCCAACCCCCACGAGGACGTGTTCATGAACGAGCTGGAGGAGGCCCGAGAGTACTGAGCCACCGAAACCGAACCAGAACCGCACCGTACCAACCCAGCCTGAAGCAACCCGACCAAACCCAACTGACCCGAGCCGGACAGAACTAGGAAACGCTCAAGCAAGAGCTAAAGGAGCCTTGATGGAATTGAATTGCCAAATCAATCCAGACTGTATCAAACAATTAAAAGAAAAACTCATCTTGAGTCAGATTAACTCTATCCAACCCTTTCCTTTGTTCTTGCTCAAGGCTCAACGCAAGAAATAACTGGCAAGTCACCAAACCAACCCAGCCTAGCATTAACCAGTCCAACACTGACTTAACCAACCGCGTCCCAAAACTAGTTCCTTTCCCTTCACTCCACCAGAAACTACATTCCTATGGTGTTCCATATCACAGTCCTCTCTCACACAGTGCTTCTACCAACTACTAACTTAAAATGCACCCAAACAAGGACTTTTGTAGATGCCTTTGTTGGTCTTGCTTCGATCATGCATGCATGCATGGGCTTGTGAGCACTGTAACTCTTAGATCATGCACATTAAGTTGTAACCTTGACAGCTCATAAGCATGACACTTTCTTGTTGTTGTTTTTCTGGTGTTGTGGCTGGTGATGTGTCTAACTCAAACACCACGCAGTAACTGTCAGTGCCTGCATGTTGTGCTCATAGTCCTGGCAAAACAGCATTTAGAGATTGGACAATACTTTGCCAATGTTGGAGGTTTTACAGAGTTTGTAAATTATAGCTCTGCACACATGCTCTCTCTCTCTCTTTCACACACACACAGAAAGTATATTTTCATATCAATGCCGCTGCTAAGATGGACAGAAAGGACATCAGATATGCTATGTGATGTGATGGGGTGATTGCCACTGATATGTAGACGTGCACTTGATATTTGATCAGCCGTGAGTCCTTTAAAGTTTTTTTTTCCAACTCACACATTTGAAGAGTGGAATTCCTGACGAGCCTCTACAACTCTGCAGTGGGTTTAAATGTTGGACAGAGTTCCTAGCTGAGCAGCATCAATCCAGCCTGATCAAACACACAAGCCTCTGTTTGTGTGACTGGGGCAAGCCGTTCGACTGTGGGAAGCTTGAACATGGGGAAACTATTTTGGCTCAGAGCTCTTCTCTGGCCAGCCGAGCCCAACATCGCCACAATGTGGGGAGGAGAGAGAGACCGTTGTTTAAGCTTGTTGTCTGTGCTAATGGTAGTGCTCAAGCAGGGCCCTTTAATTTGGTGACATGACCCACCCAGGACACGGTGGACCGTCCACTCATGAAAACATCAATTCCAACATCAAATATCGAAAAGTCCCTCACAGATGGGTCATTTGCTCCACTACTGACATACCAATAGGAAACAAGTGCTCTTCTTTGTTCTGAAGTCTGTTTTTTTTTATTATTATCTTCAAATCAGTCACAAGCAACAGATTGTTGGTCTCTCAACCTCAGTGCTTGGGGGGACACCTGAAGGACATTTATTTTCACTGTTAACTCAGGGGGCGCATCTTACTACAGTTAGAGTCAATGTACCTCTGCAATGGAGCACTAATGTTACTTAGCATCAAAGGGGAAGGATGAATGTTAGAGAGTAATATACATGGCTAATTTAGTTGGTATATGTGATGGTCTCAGAATGAATGTTGACATGCAGTTGATACTATTTGTGCATTTACATGACAGCCCTTTTGCAATCTGTTTACATAACATGCAGTCTTTGACGAGCAATTAACCTGTCATTCATTGTATATGTTATGTTATATTATTATAATGATTATTATTATTCATATATGTCATATACATCGCTTGAGGCCTGTATAAAACTTGTGGACTGTTTGCTCCAGACCTCTCATCAGGAACATATGATTTTACGGTGTGTGCATATGTGCATCACATTCACTTACTATGAATGGCACTTTATTTAAAGTATATATAGAAATGAACATGTCTATGAGTATGAATTGTTCTATGTTCATACAGCAGTTCTGTTATTGTGAAGGGATGACTTGCTGCATTCTTTCTTATGAAGTGCTCCACGTCATTTAAGTAATTCCATTGATTAGTGGTAGGGTTGTACCTGTACAGTATTTATTGTCTATTTTGTAACGTTTTAAGCTTTGAACTGATGCTTCTGTCCAGACGGTGCACTACTCGAGACTGAGATCCACAGGTCAAAAGGGAATTCATATGCCTCATACCACTTCAATAGCAATGACTGTATTGTGATCAAAAGAAAACATTTTGCTTCATTTGTGTATCATGTGCAGCATTTTCCTGACTTTCACTGCATTACACAATTTAAAGAAACATGTTGTGATAAATACAAAGATGTGTATGAAGATAATCTATTCCCTTGTGTATTTGTTTTTTTTATATACATTTGTAGGGAATATACAGGCTGTAACTCATCTGCCAACAGACAGAGGGACTCAACCATAATAACCCAAAGGGTCTTTAGCTGCTGAGTTCAACAATTCCCTCATACCATTATCTCAGGAGATGTAAGCATCCAATGAAGCATGTCTTATAGGTGCTAGCTGAAGGTATACAAATTGGTTTTGATGCAATTTGCTTTCCTTAGTGCCATTCAGACCTTAAGCAGCACCATTCAGGGACTGCTGATCTCCCCAGTGCACCAAAGCAACAGCTCTTCACAATCTGTTTCCAATTTTTGCAGCCCCCGTACTCAGAGAAAGACAGGCAATATGTTCCATTTTGCGTTTTGTTTATCCTCTGACAAACCTGCTCTATCTTCTGAGGAGTCAGGAGGCAGCCAGGGACGCTGGATCAAAGGGCCTTTTGTGTTCTAGCACTCATGGATGATGGATATTAGTTAGTGTAAGAGGAACCCAGGCCATGAGTATGGAGCAGCCTTATTCCTCATCTGGATCAGTGAAAGGGGGTCTTGAAAACATCAGCCCGTCACTATTTAGGCAAACAGATTTTGTTCCCTTTGATAGACTCCAGAGGATCAAGAGAGAGAACAGATAGCAGACATGAACTAAGGTTTGATGATGGGGCTTGTCCCTTGAATGAAAGGGAAGGAATAAGGAAGCACACAACTCTCTTCAGTAAAAGAGATGACCCACTTCAGTTTATTGGTCAGCTCAGTCCAGATACCACATTTGACTGAACATTTCCTTGTTAAAAAGGAGGACACCACATCTTTCTGAGGCCTTTGTACATTTAATTATGCATTTTAAGGTAGTATTCCGCAGGGGAATTTCTTGTAGAAAATGTGTAAAAAATTGTTTTATCCAAAAGCCTACTGGCATTTACATAACCCTTTACAATGGCCAGTGGACTATATCCTTATAGGCTTCCGGCATTGGGGCACACAGATATCAATCCTCTCCTGCAGTTAATCATAAGAGTCAGAGGAATCTTAGACTTGGATTAAATGGCAGGGATTAGGCGGTCAAGGGGCAAGGTAATGTGAATCCACAGAAAGTAATCCTCGATATTCCTGGAGATATGTTCTGCTCTTTCATCCTAAAGCACGGGATTATGCTAGAATATCAGTTGCAAATATTGAGTGAAAAACTAAATAACTTGCTATTTACTCAAGACATCTTTAGCTTGTATTGTTATTACTGTTGTTGATGCCATTGTTGATGTTATTATTCTTGGCTACAGAGATTTTTGCTTGTGCTGAGGGCTTCAGTAAATCCGACGGTGCTAGTTGTTTGCAGTGGCAGCTTCATACATGTGAACGTTACTCGAGGCAGTGTCACTGGTTCATGAATGCACCGGGCCATGAGGAGTCAGATGCTGACTGCAGATGAGCATCCTTTGAAATAATGCCACAGATGTTGACCACATCTGGACTGAGGAAAAACAGATAAATATTCCACACATGTGAATACAGAGGAGGAAGGGCATGTTTAAGGAAAGTGCGCAAAAGAAGAAGGAAAAAATCAGGACAGCATAAAACAAACTATATGTTATAAGAACACAGGAAATTGAAAGCCTGCTATTTTTTTATCTCACAAACATCAATAAAGAACCGCATGTTTCCAAAGATCCATCGGCAAAAACCATACAGATACAGTAACAAAATAAATAAGTGTGTTCAAGAAAATTCTAAACTCCAGGGAAATCACCAGGCTAGCGTGTTGTTTGGTCCCCGGTAGAGTGTAATGACGTATACTTCTGGCATACCAGTATACATATGGTCAATCAGTTCCTGCTGGTTGCCCAGTGTTTAGGATGCACTTTATCCCCTTTTGATGGTTGTTTAGAAGAGTGTCCATTAGGCAAATGGAAAACTCTTGTGAGGCAGATAGAGCAAACCAGTTGTGTTATGAGCAGGTGCTGTCAGCATGTCTGCCCAGGGACTAAAAAGCAGCTACAAGGTTGGTGCTGTTTGAGTCCAGGAGCCAATCAAACAACATTGCACATATCCATGCACCTGAAGCAACATTGTTTATTGGATTGAATATTATATGGCTTTGTCTAATTACCCTTTATAAAAACAGGTTTTTTGTGTATACACAGATTATACAGTGGAGTGGACTATGGAGAAAACTGAAACTGAGCCTCACCAAAACGTGATGGTCTGGATTAGAGTTGGGAACTTCACCTTTAATGGAGAGCTTTCTGTTGATGAGGGGGAGGGCTGTGGTGGAGGTGGTGACACAGTCTGTCCAGGCCCCAGCCAGGGTAGGACTTACTCCACCAAGCTGAGAGAAACCGTCTTTTTTTTTTTTGATAGGATGAGTGTGTGTGTGTGTGTGTGTGTGGTGGTGGGGGGTGATATAGCCCAGACTCCCACCAACCCCCCCCCCCCCCCCCCCCCCCCCCCCCACACACACACACACTTCTCAGTCACCCCGCCACTGTGTACCACCCACTGAGCCAGAGGTCCCCCATGGTGGACAGATGAAAGCGATCTAGACGACCACACGTGCTGAGCAGCATTGGTTGCACTCACACACAGGCACACACACACACACACACACACACTTAAGTCTCCGAAGGAGAACAGACAGCGTTAGTGCTTGTCACTTGGCTCAGCCTGTGAACGTATGATTTAAGACTCTCTCTCAGAGTTTCTCTCTGCCTTCCTTCTCTCTCCCTCTCTTCCTGAGTGCAATGGCATGTGTGGTACCACGTCTTAGTGTCACTCTTCACAATACATGTCACATGAATTAAACTGTTGCTGTATCACTGTTGATATGCATATGGCATGCTGAAACATATTATGAAAAGAAACCAGATACTAACAGGTCTTCAAAAGACTACACACCACATTCTACAAGCTACACTATACTAAACATCACATTCTACATTCCAGTTAAATATGGAAGAATAATGAATCAGAATATGACTTGCACCAACTTTACAGTGTTTGGATGTGAAAGTTCATGACGTCATATAATGGTCTAGAGTGTTACGTGTTGTTGGGTCTTTCCCCCCCTCTCTATGTCAACAGAAGTTGTTAATTTTCTCCATCATTCTTTGAGATGCAATCATAACAAAAGGCCATTTCAAAGTGCAAACCCTGATAGCAGGGAGAGGAACCATTGCTACTGCGAGGCAGGGAGCCAGAAAAAACAACATCAAACAGAAAATGACCTCTGCCTGGGACGTCAAGCCCAGCCACATTCCCAGAATATGATTGCTTTGTTTTGTGAGATGAATTCACATGGGAGTGCTGTCTGCTGGCGTGCTTTTTTGGGATGATGTAGGCCCTATGTTTTTGCATGCCAATGTGTTCGTTCCTTATTTTGCTATAGGCACCATTTTGAAGAATAGATTGTGGATGTACTCATGTTTGTTTGGTGAAAAATCTAAGAGCTATATTTATCTTGGATTTATACTTCAATTAGTCATTAAAGACAACTGAGACACGTGTAAAATGATGCTCCCAGTTTACAGAAAGTCCCACATTACTCATATGTTGGCTACTTGCAATAGCCTACTGTCCAGGGCCAAGACTGCCCCCTATTGTTTTACACTCTTTTGACCTCACACACACATTTTATCATCTATACAGGCCTACTGCCTGAGGAACAGCCTGTTTCAATCCAACCTTCCAACAAGTAAATAATAATAATAGATAGATAGATAGATAGATAGATACTTTATTGATCCTCAAGGGGAAATTCAAGGGTCTCAGTAGCATACAGACATAACACACAACATGCACTTACAGCAGAAATGGTAAACATAAGTATAAGTATAAACATAACTAAACTCCACTGTACAATAAAGACAGTAGAAGATAAGAAAACTAACAAAACTAAATACTAAATACACTATATAAATTAAATTAGGAAAGTCCAATGTGCTTGAGGGTGATCAAGCATAAGACGCTTGTAGTGGCAGGGCCGGGACTGGTGAGGTGCTAAAGGGATTGAGTGTCATGGTGAAGGTGCAAAAAGTAGTCCAACATTAGTCCAACAGTGCAACAGTGCAAGAGTAAGGTCTAGAGACCAGCATAAATAAAAAACTAATTATAATGATAAACATATTATTATATGCTTTACAATGACCAATTCTAGCTCATAGGATATGTGATATAGTCCAAGCCTATCAGACAGATAACACATAGCTCTTGGAATTGTGTTTCAAACAGTAACAAGATCGAGTGATAGTCAGTTACCTAAATAATATTAAATCATGCTGTCTTTATTGTTTATTGTTGTCTCTTTATATTGTTTTGCGAATAGAGTATTTCTAATCATTTAATTTACTAAAATGTATATTACAATTTGATAATATTGAAAAATATATGTAATAGCATTTTTGTGATTTCTAGAAAGCTCCACCTCTCAGTCACTCCCACTAAGCTCAGTCAAAGAGGTGGGCCCAATAGCATAATTAGGATCCTGGCATATTGGTATGCTAACCAGAGTATGCAGGTCAAGTGGGGGAATGTAGTCTCTACACCATTTGGCGTGGGTAATGGGGTACGTCAGGGGGGTTTACTCTCACCCGACCTTTTTAATATTCATACGAATGATCTATCTGACCAACTAAGAGCCAGTAACACAGGATGCATGGTTGGCAACACCCTGGTAAACCACCTTATGTATGCTGATGATTTAGTTATCTTTTCTCCATGATAGCTTCAGCGAAAGTTCTACTAGGAAGACTCGTAGTGTAGCCTTTACTCCTCCCATGCTTTTCACCAATCTTAGCTTTGCCTGCTTTTCGGGAAAGCCCTGCAATCTGATCATTCACTCATTCAATCAGCGCTAGCCTATAGGAATTCAGTGGGCTCTTTAAATATGTTCCACCTAACACTGCTTCTGCTTCTCAGTACGCCGACTTTGACGTCCTTCCGCAGTCGTCTTTGTTACTCTACGATTTAAATTTAAACCTTACCTTGAAAGTCTAGGACAGGGGTATTCAATTAAACTTCAGCGAGGTCCAGTTACGGAAAATTTCCTCAAGCAAAGGTCCGGAGCATCATAATATATATCATTTTAATCATAATATATATATATATATATATATATATATATATATATTTGAATGGATAGATGATGGATAGATGGATGGAGGCCTAGGCCTAATGTTTAATGTGAAATAAAATTAGTAGCCTAAAGGCAACATTCGAAATGAGGAGAAATAAGGAAGATAAGAGTAGGCCCTAATTGGGGAGAAAAACTGAGTAGCCTTGGCTATTTTAAGATCTTAACGTGAACTTCAAATAAGATTTGAGCTGAGACAAGGATGGATCAATCAGCAAGTTTAATTCTATTTTTTTTTTAAATGTTGACCCGAAATCCTGGAAACCTTTAAGGAACATCACGTTGTTGGGCAGTGAATGGATGTGTTAAGATTGTGGTGGATCAATCATATTGCCCTCTTAATTAAATCGTAAATATTCTGTGGTCTCAGTTCACTGTTGAATGGGTAGGCCTAGCTTCAAATTGGCGCTTTTAGCAATCGCCTATCTCAGAATATGTATGAGTCAGTACAGGGCAGTTCCGCGCAAAACTGTCACACCCTTGAACTCGCTTGAACTCGCGAACCATGTCTCTCGGTTCTCCTCTGCTCGCCATCCAGTTGTCCGATTCGGATGAGGACTTTGTTCCTCCAACCCAGCCCAGGAGGAGCATCAGGTCAATCCAGGCCAAATCCGACTGGGTCCGCTTCTTTGACGGAGGCAGGGATTCCCTTCGACGCCGGCCTGCGTAAGGGTGACCTCGTGCTCCTCGCACACAATGCCATCGGCAGTCCCGCCCTCCCCGTCGTGGCAGGTCCGTCGGACCCCGCTCCTGCTTCCGCCGCTGATCCCGCGGCCGACCCAGAAGAGCATGGGCGGCCTCCGAGGAAACACAGAGCCAAGGCCAGGCACGTTGCCCCGGCGCCGCGTGGGAGGGCACCTGCCACTCAGCCCCCTGCCCCAACCACCCCTGCCCCGGTCGCTCCGGCCACGCCTCAACCAATCCTGGATGCTGTTCTCTCCCTCGCCGCATCGGTGAAGGCCATCGGTTCCAGGATTCGATCGCTGGAGAACCGGCGCCCGGCTCTTTCGTCTTCCCAGCCTCCCACGGCGCCTCCGGCTCTCGCCTCCCTCCTGGCCCCGAGCTGCAGCACGGCTATTCCACCTGCAGCGTCTGCCGCTGTTTCCCTCAGCGCTCTGGTTGTGCCAATCTTCAACCTGGCATCGGCTCTCCCTGCTCCTCTGCTGGGTAGGAGCTTCGTTGCTCCCTCTGCGGTTTCCATCTCTCCGCAACTCAGGCAAGACATTGTTCAAGGTAAAGACGTTAATCTTGCTTCCCTCTTGAAAGGTGGCTTCTGCCAAGAAATTCTAGCGTCTCACCCGTCCACACCTATTAATGTCTCCGTTTTGTCATCTTATCTCTCTGCCCATCCTGACTCTGTGGTTGTTGATTTTTTGCTCACATGGTCTCTCTCAGGGGTTTAGGGTTGGTGTCCTGTCCCCCCTCTCTGACTCGTATGTGGCTAGGAACTCCTGTCCAAGGAACTTAATAAAGGCTATGTTCTCAGTAGTATATAGTAGTATAGTATATACTTTTGATCCCGTGAGGGAAATTTGGTCTCTGCATTTATCCCAATCCGTGAATTAGTGAAACACACTCAGCACACAGTGAACACACAGGTGAGGTGAAGCACACACTAATCCCGGCGCAGTGAGCTGTCTGCATCAACAGCAGCGCTCGGAGCAGTGAGGGGTTAGGTGCCTTGCTCAAGGGCACTTCAGCCGCTTCTTACTTGTCGGGGTTCGAACCGGCAACCCTCCAGTTCCAAGTCCGAAGCGATAACCAGTAGGCTCCGGCTGCCCCTAACCCTAATATGCCTCTCTCGAGCTGTTCACGGATGCTGCTCCATCTCTCGGTTTTGGGGGGTTGTATAAAGACGCGTGGTTCGCAGAAAAATGGTCTGATGAATTTCTGGCATTCGCCTCCAAGGCCGCTTCGTCCGCCCTCTTCGAACTGTATCCCATCGTGGTAGCCTGTGTACTCTGGGGTACTCATTGGTCAAGAAAGCGCATCATATTCTTCTGTGACAACGAGGCAGTAATGGCCATTGTAAACAAAGGTTGCTCTCGCTGCCCTAAAATAATGTCCCTTTTGAGGAGGCTCACCTGGCAGTCTATTACTCACAATTTCATCGCAAATGCCATTCATGTCCCCGGATATATTAATGTCCAAGCTGACGCCCTCTCTCGTCTCCGTTTGCAGGAATTCCAGCCAGCAAAGTGTCTACTCCGTGCCCTCGTTTTGCCGAGCTGATCCTGGATTAAATCCTCTTTCCCTCAGTTCACTATTAGGGAAAGCCAAATCCTATATGTTAAAAGGCGTCGCTAAGTCCACCATCAAAGCTTACAATTCTGCCTGTTCCTGGTTCTCTATATTTTGTCAGCACCATCACACGCCCATCCTCCCAGTTCTCATTTCTACCGTCTGCGCTTTTCTGGTTTATTGCTTTGATCATCGCGGTCTCAAACTTGCGTCAATTCCCAAAACAGTCGCCGGCTTACAATTCCACGCTAGGCTCCACGACCCCGGTTTCCCTAGTCTGTTCTCGAACCCACAAATACGCCTTCTCCTCAAAGGCATCTAAAATTCTTCCCCGCGCTCCACTGACTCGCCTCCCTATTACGGCGGATATTTTAAACCTCATGGTGGCGGTGCTTAACCATGAGGTTTAAAATATATCCATGCTACCACTCGGTGTACGTCGATAGCCTGCTGGAGGCTGTCTTCCTGTCGGCTTTCTACAGCTTTATGCGATGCGGAGAATTCACTACTAATTCTCTGTACGACCCCACGCATAATCTCTCTCTTTTCTTCTATCCCACTTACTTCACCATTTTTCTTAAATATTCTAAAACTGATACTTCTGGTTGTGGTACTACTATTTCTATTGCAAAAATAAACAATGTATTGTGCCCATTCACTTCTATGGTTATTTACCTTAAATTACGGCCACACACTTCACCTGAGTTTTCCCTATTTATCACGCCAGATGGTCAGGCAATGACACGTCGCTGGTTCAGCAGCCATCTAGCTAACGTGCTGCTTAAATGTAAACTCTCTCCAAAGAGGTTCACTTCAAACTCATTCCGCATTGGCGCAGCCACGACTGCCGCCCAAAAAGGGCTATCCATGACATCCATCAAAACGCTAGGAAGGTGGTCTTCTGATGCCTATACTTCATACATCAGACTAACTCCTCATGATGTTTTCGATGCACATTAGTTGCTCTCCCATGTTGTTACAACCCTGTGGTCGTATATATGTATATAAAATATCTGTTCCTTGTGGCTCCCTTGTTCATTCTTGTGTTGCAGATTGCCTCTTTGCCAGTTTGCTGATTGCCGGTGCAGCTTAATTGACCGATTGCAGTCATTGGATGTTTCAGGCTAGCCTGGCCTTGGCCTGTCTACGTACTTCCGGCCGATTTCTTTTCCCTACAGTACTCCGTCTGGAATAGGTTGATTCGCGCTCGTTTACTTTTGGCAGTTGGGCAGCCGACTCTGCCTTAACAATCTTTGGACCAACCAGCAAACAGAGGGCGTCCCTG
Source organism: Alosa sapidissima (assembly GCF_018492685.1). NCBI lineage: Eukaryota > Metazoa > Chordata > Actinopteri > Clupeiformes > Clupeidae > Alosa > Alosa sapidissima. The sequence goes on along the minus strand of NC_055962.1, from coordinate 22,760,526 downwards.
AGAGCGATTACCTACCCAGGCATGGTGTTTCAATTACTACGTCCCCGCCCCCGAAGCAGATTGCTTGGAATACATCAACATAGGGAGCGAAAAGGGCTTATACTTATGAAATCTTTGAGCAAATGTGAATAATAGTTTAGCCTATTAACTGAAGTGTCACGAACGAAGTCACAGTGGAGTAGGATGTTATATCGTCAGCTAAACTTTAGTCATAGATTTGAGTAGGCTACATGGTCGCGTCAAAATCGCTATTTTTCAAACACTAAGGCTCGACATAACTTGAAACTTTGATCGAAGCATCATCAGTGTCTCTACATATGAACTAGAGCATTAAGAACATTGTTCGTGTACACATAGTTTACTAAAAAGAAGGATTTTGGACAACTCACTCGTTGCAAGATGGCAGCGAGCAGAAAAGACAAGTGAGTTGTTCAAAACCTCTCTTTTAGTAAACTGTGTATACCAAAAATGTTCTCAATGCTCGAGTTCATGTGTAGAGACACTGATGATACTTTGATCAAAGTTTCATGTTGTGTCGAGCCTTCATAGTGTTTGAAAAATACAATATTTTGACGCGATTGTATCAAAAAAAGTAGTGGCCCTATAGGAATCCCATTTAAAAGGTCATTTCACCCGAAAACGACAACGCATACAAGCTTAAAAGTGGCGCTTTGGACGTACTTATGCATTTACATGAAAGTTTGACTTGGGTACATTCACAAAACACTATATGATAGTGTTTCCTGGCTCATCACGATGTACTAGCTTGCTAGTCACTGGGCGCCCAGATCGTGAAGTGCTTATGGTCCAGGTTGCCCGGCCGCCACATTGGTCTAGGTTGCCCTAGACGCTGGTCGCCCAGCTCGTCAAGCTTCTAAATCCCACTATAGCAAAAGCATGCTGCGGGCCCCATTACAACCCCTAGGTTAAATGGTTAACACCTAGCCACTTTAAAATTCTGTCGGTGTCCTGGCACAACCTCATCACCCCTGCCCAGACATGCTGCTTAAAATCTTGCATGTATACTAATGTCTTTCCTCCTCTCAGAACCAGGTTACTGAATCACCGCCCTGGTAGGCATCACTCATCCTTTTGGGGGTAGGCTCCCCGCCCCTGTCTTCATCCATCGGCAGGAGACGAGATCCGCTCATCGCTGGACGGGTCCAAGACGGGTCCTACGCCAAAGACTGTTACCTATTCAGGACTCTTTATCTTGCTTGTATCCAAGCCGTTCCTTTACTAATTAAATGGTTAACTGATTCTATTCTGTCTACTGAGTCTTTCTGGTAGAATAGCAGTGCTGGGTTTCAAGAGATGCTGAACATATGTACTGACTAAGTATGGTGTCAAATTTGATGTTTGATGACACCACTAACCACTCGGTGAGTTGCACAGTTTTGAAACTGAACGTCAAGGGTTGTTTTAGGACATGTTCGAGCATGCCTGTAGGCAGCCACTCTGAGTAGTCAAAGGCGATTCAAAACGAGTCAGAAAAGTCAAGACAGGACCAATAGTCAAAATGTCGGTGTCCACCACTCTAGTTCATCCAAAACAAACCAGAAAAGGGACTCAAAGTGCGAAATACCGGAATTTTCCTTTAACTTCAGTTTACTCAAAGCATGTAATACTTTCAACTGCTTGACCTTACATGCATACGGTGCCTGCATGCTTCTCTCTCGTTCACTTACGTTATAGCAGCTCAATAGAGGTTTCAAAATAAAAGTCTCTCTGTCTTACCAGATAAATCAATGTACAAATTACAAAATAAAACCTAAACAAATTGTCTTACAAACCCAACATAATGGCAAGTTACAGTTCGCGGAATGTTTTTTGAATGTTTAAAACTCGAGCAGAGAAAAATCGGTTCCGGGATGTTCACGGAAACGTACTTTCAACCATGTTTAAAACTCGAGCAGTGAAAATTTGAAGCCTTCTTAGTGGGCACTGAGTATGATTTGACTTAGGACATATCAGCTCACAATAGAACAGAGTTCAAGTGCATGTATCAAATCTGATAGTCATTCATTGATCATATACATTCATCATGCCTTCTGCGTGTAATCATTGGTACTTACCTCATGCCTGTGACAGCGATAGCTATATCCTCCTTCATGTCACTGCTAAGAATCGGCTGTAGCCTATATCTATACCGGGTTATACCTAGTACTTTCACGTTTACGGTGAAGGTTACACAAAACAATAGAGAACGTCTCCTCCTTTAGAGAACGTTCCCAAAGATGATTGGCTAAAGAGGTGTCTTCCATTTGCATATGGGGAGACACCTGGTCAAGGATTGGCCAAAATTACTGAGGAGGTGGTGTTCTAACACCAGCTTTAGCGGGTATAAAAGTTGGCTCCCAAGGGAGTGAACTTCAGAATTTGGGCATCTTCTCACCAGAGGCCTGGTTCCTGGATTTCGCTGCAGAGGATATCCATCCATTCACATCTCCTGCCTGGCTGTACTTAGTCTCTGCGTGTTTGGAGCTTTATACTGGAGGATTTGTGAATAAAGGCCTTTAGCGGCGACTTCTCATCTCAGACTGTTCTCCATGGATTACATTGTTTTTCAGAGTGTTTTAACTGGAGGTTCTGGTAGAGGCTGTTTTCCACCACAACAGCAAGGGAGGCATCTTGTAGCAGGAAGGCCGCACAGGTGTTGTATCGGGTAAAGCAAGTTAGTTTCACTGCAGTTGAGGCGCCAGGTACAGCGAACACAGGGGGTGGCCCCAGTGTTGCATCAGGGGAGACAAACACAGGGGGTGGCTTTCAGGTATGCCAGTAACGGCAGTTACTCTAACCTGACCACAACGAGTAAGCGCAATGCCAGTTTTTGTAACAAAGCCTTACGGTACAGATCCACTAGCACTTCACTTTGTCATGTCGCATTCCACTCTAGTCCTATGGGCGACGTCAAGCGACTTTAACGCGCCCGCAAAGTATTCCAGGAAGGCAGCGCTGCATTTGAAAATATGTTGCGCGTCAAAAAGCTGGGCGAAGCCCATCTTTATGCAGTTGAATCCATTGAACACGAGGCGACTCTCCAATGAAAGGATGAGGTTGTAGGTCCTTTGTTCTACCACAACGGTGTCTGTGAAACTTTGGTTCCGCTTACAAGACAAATAATGTTTTAATGATCTCTTCCACGACCACCTATTAGTCCATAAAACAAACAAAACTAGGATTTGAATGAATATATTGACTGTTGGTGTTTCTGGTGAGGATTTGAGATTGCATTGAGTAGTTTAAATAAAACAAGATTTCGAAATGGCTTGCATAGTTTGTTTAGGCCAGGGGTATTCAATTAATCTTCAGCGAGGTCCAGTTACGGAAAATTTCCTCAAGCAAAGGTCCGGAGCATCATAATGTTTAACTTGCGTGTTTAGGCTATATGTATGTATGTATGTATAATATTATGATGGATGGATGGAGCCTAGTTGTAGAAGATTGTAGGCCTAGGCCTAATGTTTAATGTGAAATAAAATAAGTAGCCTAAAAGGCAACATTCGAAATGAGGAGAAATAAGGCAAGATAAGAGTAATTGGGGAGAAAAACTGAGTAGCTTTGGCTATTTTTAAGATCTTACAGCGAAGCTACACCAGGCGCGTAACTGAAGCGTTCGCGACCCGTAAAATCCATTTTAGTGGATTGGTCTATTTTTTTCCAGGGTACGCGCCGCTATCACGTCTGGTGTAGCTACTTCCATTGATTATAGTGGAAGCTAATTGTTGCAGCAGACGCAACACGAACGGAACGCTTCAGTTACGTGCCTGGTGTAGCTCAGCCCTTAACGTGAACTTAAAATAAAATTTGAGCTGAGACAAGGATGGATATTCCACAACTGGTTCCTTGAACCCATTAATCAGCAAGTTTAATTTATTTTTTTTCGTTTTTTTATGTTGACCCGAAATCCTGGAAACAGTGATGTAGTACTCGAGTCCGGTCTCGGACTCGAGACCGGTCTCGAGACCGATTTCTGCTTTCTCGGACTCGACTCGGACTTGTTCCTTCAAAGACTCGGTCTTGACTCGGTCTCGGACCACAGTGGGAAGAGAAGGACTCGTAATTTCAGACCGAGTCCTCGAGACCAGCGCATTTTTTTATGTTCATATATAAAAAAAACTGAAAATGAAATTTCACGGCGGCCACGTCTTTGCCCCTTTCGTTGGCCTTGGTGCCCCCTTCTTTCAATATTCTGCTTTGCGTCCGTTTAATAGCGATTTTTATTTAGCCTATAGCCTGTCAAAATAATCTTAGCATCACAGCACAAACTAATTCAGTCTTACACAGTGGTGAAAATGACAGCAGCATGGCAAGACAGAAAGTGCGTCCAAACGCACCCATTCTTCTCAGTTGAAATACTCGCAATCGTTAAGCCTACTCATCACACAGACACATGTATCACATCACATGACATTTTTCTCAGCTTTTAAACAATGTTAGCCGCTAATTGCTGTGGTGAACGGTTCGCGAGAAAAGTAAATAATATAATTAAATTTAATCATAACGTCTACATAAGGTGCTATACCCATCTCCCCTACCCATTCATCTCGGTGGAATACTTCACAAACTCTTAGTTCAACACATGACAAACCATATATCAGAATAAACAGCAGACCTTACCAGAAATAAAGCAGTCCCCTGTACAGTAAGCTGTTCCAGCGTATTCCGGTTAAATTAAAAATGTAATCTGCAGCAAGGTCTACATTCATGTCTCCAACTTTGGTCTTTAGGTTTCAAAATCTGTTTAAATCGTTCTTCATGATTTCATAACAGGCCAAATACAAAATAAATGTTACAAATATTGCCTAGATATAGGTAAATATTAAAATCAGAGGATATACAGCTGAGTAAGAGTTTGTGAAAGTAGTCTTAATGATCAAAAAATGCTAAGCATGCATCTAGGCTATCTGAGTTTCTTAAAGCTGAGCTGTGCTTAAATTGTTCAATACATGATTCCATAACAGGCCAAATATAAAATAAATATAAATATTAAATATAGCCTTGATGATTTACAGTTCTATTTAATATGTCATGTTTCATATTTTTGTAATGTTTCATACAGTGATGCAGGTCTACTGCTGTGAATAGGCTAAATAGAACTTTGATTATTTTTATAGCCTACTACTGTATAGTTAACTTTGGCCTTGGTGCCCTGACATGTGGCCTTTGTGCCCCCCACCAAATATGCCCAACTGAAGGCCAAGTGGCCTTGCCCCTAAAATGGTGAAATTCCAAGCCTGGGCCTAACTGTTGATTATTAATTGGGGTGATATTAGATCATGAATATGAAAACTGACATGTTTTTATGGTCTTGGTCTCGACTCGGTCTCGACTCCTAAAGGACTAGGTCTCGACTCGGACTTGCTTCCTCAAAGACTCGGTCTTGACTCGGACTCGACTGTATTTGAAAACCAACGGACTCTGTCTCGACTCGGTCTCGACTCCTAAAGGACTAGGTCTCGACTCGGACTTGCTTCCTCAAAGACTCGGTCTTGACTCGGACTCGACTGTATTTGAAAACCAACGGACTCTGTCTCGACTCGGTCTCGACCCTTCAAAGACTCGGTCTTGTCTCGGACTCGGCATAGACGGTCTCGTCCCCATCACTACCTGGAAACCCAGGAATATCACGTTGTTGGGCAGTGAATGCATGTAGGCTTAACTAGATTGTGGTGGATCAATCATATTGCCTTCTTAAATCGTAAAATATTCTGTGGTCTCAGTTCACTGTTGAATGGGCCTAGCCTACCCTATGCTTGCTCAAAATATATGCTTTGTCTAGTAGAGGTGCTTCAAATTGGCGCTTAAAATCGCCTGTCTCAGAATATATAGAAGAGGTCCAGGACAATTCCGCGCAAAACTGTTACATCCATATTTAGTTGGCGTTATGGACGTGACAGTTTTGCATGGTATTGCCCCCGTATCGTTATATAAAGCTCTGTTCTCGCTGTCTAGCTTTCTCCTCTTTGAGCAATCGATGATTTGAAAATAACTTACTTATCGTTAACTTAGATATCCATCTGATTGTTTCTCGTCGGGAAGTTCGGTCTGGACTTGTTCCGTTGTGGAGCAACTATGCCCGAACCAGAGCTGTTTAGACCAATCAAATTGGGCTTTTTACGATGATGGACAGATGAGCAACAGTGCCTCGTCTAACACGTCATTTGAGCACGCTTCAGTTGATTTTGTTTGCAACACGAACCTGTGGCTAGAAGTTAGACAGATGGCTTCTAAGACCCTGTTTACACGTAGGAGAAATACATATATTTCCATGCCGTTTGGCCTTTCATTTACACAAAAACGGAGGTTGAATCACTGAAAACAATTAGTTCTGAAGACAAAGTGGATATATGGGAAAACTTCGGTTTCACTTTCATCAAGGGAAAACAGTGTTTTTGCATTGTGACATGTTCAGGCAGCAGGCAGCTAGCGGATTGTGAGGTGATGTTTGTTGTATGTAACAAAAAATGGTTTAGCTTGAAACCGATTAACATTAGCCTAGAAATCTAGACGCACCCAGGGTAGTCTAGCAACTCTCCGTTGGCTTGCGAGCTGGAAAAATTAAACTTTGATAAGGCCAATCACATGGTGTATAGAGTCGGTACGTGGTTCAGCGTGAATTCCCTGCTAGCTTTCTTGATAACAAAGAAGATGCCGTTGCTGTTGGCGAACAGCGTGACATGAGTTAAGCTTTTGTTAAGTTGGCAAAAGTTTGAACTAGCCAACTAGCTCCGCTGGTGGGAAAACGCATGGGACTCATGAGTTGTAGCGCTATCCTATTGCGTGGAGAGGGAATTTGAAAGACAACCGATTAATATTGATTAAAAAATAATATTGTGCACACCTGCCAGTTTTCAGAGAAGTTTCCCCATGTATATATGTCGTCAAGATCATGCCAAACCTGTCAGTGACAGTGTAAGGAGAAGCTCAATCCCACGAAAGCCAATCAGAATCCCGAAAACAGCAACAAATCACTTCCTATTTCTCTTTTGAACTGTATTTGAAAAGGCCAAAAGCGTTTGCACAAACGTAAAAATGAGTACCACCTAATAGCATCCATGATCAGTAGCCAAACAAACTGTAAACATATGGCGCTCACATGACGTTAGGCATTTTCTGGGGCGTAATGTGACGTTTGAGAAACTAAAACCTTGTTTCTCCCAGTTGACACGACATCACATAACCGGCGTTATCAGTAATCCGGAGTTTTTAGAAATAATCGTTTTCTCTGATAAAAACAGAGTTTTCGTGTAAATGAGAGGCCAAACCGCAAGGGAAATATCTGCGTCTTCCCTTCGTGTAAACGGGGCCTCGATGTGGGTCTGGCTCGCCAGGCTAACCTTCTGGTAGAAAAGTCTCAGTTAGCCTATTTATAAGCGGAGCTATGTAGGCTACAGCTTCAGAAAAGATGTTGGGAATGAAGAAGATAGGCTACATTTTTTGGGCGAGGACAAAAGAAACACATGTAAGACAGCATATAGCGACATAAGTGGCAGTATAGCTTAGGTAGTGATAAGGTTAATGTTACTATGGAAACATTCACGGAAGGAACGTTTAGAACTATGATAAAGTTGTTATTAATCAGAATATGCTGTGTGAGATAAACAGGAATATGAACAGAATATTTTATTAACAACTCATGTAAACACTATATTCACAATATTGTCTTATTTTGAAAACGGTCAATACTCTGCAAGTCCTGCACAAAACGCACCCAAGCATTGTATTGATTGAAAACCATGTCACCTAGCTGATCAATCATATCTGAGGAGAGTTCTTTGAAAAAACTTGTTTCCTGGGAATGGGAAAAATCCACTTCAGTGAGATAATGTATCTGGTCCACCAGTAGAAGGCACAATGAGGTCTTTCTTATTTGCCATAGTAACTGGGACAAGGATATGGACAAACCTTGCCACTACACCACATATAACATTTTCAAGATGAGGGCAAGGTGGCTTCTCAAAAAGTCGTGTATCCATGCAGTTTCCTATTTTGGCAGCCCATCTGAAGATGGTATGGTCTCTGGAGACCATCCAGTTTATGTAGGATAATGTCTCCATGAGGGATTCCATCTCTTTCGTGTTAAAGTAACAGTTGACTTAGCTCTTCTTGGTAACTTTCACACTGGAGATGGCCAGTCTTTTTACCACATGATCCACAAGATGCCAATTATGGGGTTGGAATATAAATTCAGTGTCTTCTGCTAGCTGCAGCAACACAAGTGCTACAATATGGGCAGTAGCAAGCATGAACAGTTTTAAGATGGATGGTGGTTCTGAAGACTGCGGCAGTTGCTGAAAAAGCTTGCCAACTTTCACTGACAGGTGTTCAGTGATGACAGCCATAAGAGTTTCATTCCTCGTGCTTAGGAAGTGCTTCAAGTCATCAAGAGTAAATACACCCCATCAGCATATCTAATCTATTTGTATATTACACATACACACACTCTTGCTTACCTGGCCTCAGATTCAAAAACACACACACCAGTCTTTTCTTGCATGGTTTCTTAATACATAAAGCCTATTGTAACGTTTCAGCCACTCTTGGTTCAGACACGCTTTAATAAGCAAGTTCGGGAGCAGGCTGAGGTTTCAGGCCGTCAGCTTACCGATCTTTGGCGTCCCTCCTCTGCTGCCTTGTCGCGGAGCTGTCCTCCGCTGCTCCCGGCTGCTCCACTCCGCCACGGTCGCGACGAAGGCTCGACCCCCTCCTTCCTTCTTGCTACCGGCTTCCACACAACAAACTTATTATTTTTTTTTAGGGCACCAACCTGAACAGGCGTTAATTTCATTCACTGACGCAAAATGGAAAAACGGTAGTTCAATGAAATTCAATCACCTGAACGTGTATTCGTATGTTTGTGTTTAATGTCGTTGAAGTCAACAGGAACTTTTTCTTTGGATTACACAGAAGGCATCTGAAAATATATTTATTTTCGCTGGTCTCGACTAAAGTGACGTACTTTTGAAGGTATGGCCATGGTGTAACATGTTCATGCTCTTCAACGGATCTTAGGCTCTCTGCCATTCTGTCTTTTCCCTTGTGTCTGTATGTGTGTGTCGCTTACTGTCTATGGTGTGTCGTCACCGTGAACATTAGTCTGTAGGCCTACGCATGCGCTTGTACCCGGCGTGTTGTCGTCGACAAAACTAATTTATGTGTTTGATGGCTGTAGGGAAACGCTGTTATGATGTTAGGACGCTACTGCGCTACTTGATCAATAAAAGAGCTTAGCTACTGAAAAGTTACTTGGTTTTGTAAATAGCGACGTTACTGCCAAGCTACTGACAAATGTAGTTAAGCTAGTAGCACAACTGCCCATCACTGCCTCCCACACGCACCCAAAGGTCACAACAATGGTCATTCAGAGGACGCCCACCCTCTTCCCCACCCCGAAGTCCCCACACGCCACCGGGTCCCAGAGGGGGCGGAACTAAGCTCTTCTCCCCGAGCTGCCAGTCGGCCAAGCCATCCTCAAGTCAAGAAAGGGCCCCGTCTCGGAGCCGCCACCAGCCTCGCTGATATCGCGACCCCACTGCTGCGCCTCGACATCGGCAGGCAGGCCCTCTGCCAGCAGTCGCGTGTACTCTCCTGGTGGGGGCAGGGGCTCTGGAACTTCCCTGCCCTGTAACAGCAACCCAGCCAGCGAGTCCTCTCCGGGGCCGGTCTTCTCCTTTTCGGTAAGGCCACTTCCGGGTCAGCTGCCCCCCCGCCGTCCTTCAAGTTGTCCTCTTCGATGGAGCCCTCCGCCGGAATGCAGTCTTCTCTCGGGCATTCCCTTGCAGTGCGGAGCCAAGCCCCAATGACGGCAGCCCTCCAGCGGGGAGAGGACCTAGAAAGCTTTTCAGTAGCCCTTACAAGAGCTCCCGAGCCCTCTTCCAGGGACACAGACAGAGATCATAGCACACGCTAGGGAGGTCAAGAACACACGTAGATCACACACACATGGTGGGATGCAGCCACACCAACACGAAGGGTCACACACGAGGTAGCACTAAAAGGGGAATCACGCTTCACTAAAACACGTACATAAACAGTAAATAACGGCACACACAAAAAGAACCCTGGGGTCCTCCCAGAATCCCCAGCGTGCAACATCGTGGGAGCGGTAGCACACAGTCTCTTACGCCGATGCTACACTATTTATCTGAAGCATATGAATAGTATTATCAAGGCATATACCAATCAGATGCGCACACACACACACATAACCAGTACACACACCTCAGCAACCACACACACATACACACACACACAGGTGTCCTCTGTGATCTCGTTGTCATTGGAGTCTGAGGAGGAGATTATTATTTTGTATCGATGCTTAAGTTTGGCCTGGGGACACACGTGTGCCCGCACACACACACACACACACACTTCAAAAGTGTCTGATGAACGTAATGGATGATATCCACGGCCAGTTCTGTAAGATGCATGGAGGACGTACGGAGTACCACTGGGGTCTGTCTTCATGATGAACAGGTGTCTGGTGACAGTGTCTGCCACTACCTCTGACCGGGCGATAAAACGATAGCGATATGTATCGCAATAGACATGTAATCGATATCAATAAAAAAATACGTTCGATAGAACATTCATAATTAAAAGCAACACACACCTCCTGCCTTACGTTGTCCATAAATAAATAGGCTAAATATATCTTGCATTGTAGTATGTGAAACTCTACCAGAGTAGGCAATAGAAGTAGGCCTACCTCAACACAGACTCCTTGCCCCGTGCACTCTTTCTCTCTCCCTCTCAACAGGCGCATCCCTCCTCAGCATGCACATGTAATCCAAACATTAATCGTGTAAGACGACTGGCTAAATTGCTATTAAATCCGGTTAGCATCATTAGCACGCTGCACGAATTTGTTCAAAACTGTTGCATTCAAATTGACTGCTAAATTCTAATCATCTCAATCCCGATGCAAATGGGAAAGTATTTTCCAAAACTCAAACGAGCCTGTCCCAAGGAGAAAAAGTATTCATTTGAAACTTAAACACACGTAGGGAAACTGAACTGTCTAACTTAACCCACACAGCAGTAGACTCCTAGGCGGATCCGCCTTCAAGACGCCAAACCCGCGTGACTGTCGCATTCGTTTTGGTGCCGCACAGAGGATCAGCTCCGCCTCTAGGCGGCCCCGTAAATTCTACTGTCAAACAGCCGATCCTGAGTGGACCCATGTCGGATCCGCGGGCGCGGACGCGCATTTACTGTAACGGTTGAACATGACTGTACACCAAGAGCCAAGAAGAGTCATACTAGTGGATATTTTCTTTGCTGGGACACGGTTGCGCTGAACCCTCTCGAGTAAGTGATATTTATGAATATATTGTGACATTCACAATAGCTAAACATTGGCCTTTGTGGTTTTATAATCATCATGTTTATTAATTGTAATGACGTTGTTTGATATTAGGACTAACGTTAACGTTAGTGCAACCAGAGACGTTTGTCATTTTGTGCAACAGTTTGTGCAAAGTTAACGTTATTGTTAGCTGTGATGCTCATATGAGTCTGTAGCCTATCTGATTTAAAATGGGATAGCAATTTCGGCAGAATATGTTATGGTAGTGTGATTTAAAAAACACACATTGTTATTTAACATTAGTCTGGTCTTGTCTATTTTAATGTGTCGCTGTTGTCCATATAGTGCTACTATGCTAGCGGCATAAAGCTGCTAGCTAGCATGCTGCTAGGCGCAATTGCATAAGTTATTGCTAATGTCTATTAGTGCTATACATATATTGAAATCACGTTTGCGATGCAAACCTTGATTAAGGTGATATTGGCACTGGTATTTCAGTCAATGAAGTCAGTGAAGCACTCTGCTATGATAGCTACCTACAACTTTAGCATGTTGACTCACTGATAATGGTTTAGCCCTAGCCTCTAGCTAGCTGTGCATTAACGTTTGCATTTTGCCAAGTTTGGTCTCATACGTAACTTTAGTGTCTATCTGCCATCTTTGTAATGAAAGCCTCGGCATTTTAATCACTGTTTAAGTCGGTTCAGACAACTATTGGCATCGGTTTGTGATTTATTATGCTAACGTAACTTGGTCCCCATCTTCTATTTTGTTTGTTCTGCAGCGTCAACTTTTATCGGCTGGATTCTAGCATCTAACGTTACGATTGCCTCTGTTGGGTTTGCTTGATCAAGTAAGATACTTTCTGGGTTGTTAAAATGTAATGTGAACACATTCCAGTAGCATTCCAAAATAGACCAGAGATGCTTGTACTATATATATATATATATATTTGGAAATTTTGGGATTGCAATAACCATAATGATATCGTTATGTAACAGCCATCGTTTCGGGGACTCTGATGACAGTGAAGAGCCAGAAAATGGTGACTTTGCATCTCTGAGGTACCTTCCAACTCGCCTGGTATATCAGTTGAAGCCTCAAGCCCAAGCCAATTGCACTGGCAAAGTAAGTAATAATCTCTTAACATTGAAATAACTAAATCATAATATTAATATTAGAGATATGGTTAACATTCTTAGTGCTAAAGACATTCCCCTCTCTTTGTATCTATTCCTCCAGCTCCACCATCTCGCCGAGTGCCAGGCAGCTGAGTCACTACCCCTCAACCTGGAGAAAACTGTTAAGGTAAAGACTGATCTCTGAAATAATATTGAATACAGTGGCCCCATCTATATTAACAGCAGTAGTCACTACATTTCAGATCAACAGATTGCATCTGCATTACCATCTGAGATTTTCTGCATACTTTATCCATTACTTTCAAAATCTCAGCCAAATATTTTGTCAGTTAAAACATCTGCATTCATGCAATATTGCCTGAAAAGTTCATTCATTATTATCAGATTGTTTTGAAACACATTGATTTCAATGTCAATCCATTCATGGAGTGCATACCAAAATATTGAAACATACAAATTCATGTCCAGCATGACCAGAGATTTGTTTTTGTTTGCCATTGTTTGGCCCTGTAGCTCTCAGCCTACCATGGTTAACAGATCACAACCATTTATCTCCCTTAGCACCTCACCATGGGGCAGGACCGCAACACTCTTCACCACCTCAACTCCCTACACCTGCACCTGCATTTAACATACGGAGAGTTACTCAAGGTAGGGACTGATCTCTGAAATATTAGTGAATAGAAAGGCCCCCTGTGTATTATCAGTCATGGTTAACAGATTTAATACATTTTTTTACAATTTAATACAATTTTACAATTTAATACTACCATTTAATAAAAAAATGTTCCCCCTCTCGCACACCGCCCACCTCACTATGGGCCAGGAACGGCAGTCCCTCCTCAACTCCCTCCACCCCCACACCAGCCCTCAACGTGCAGCGAACAGAGGAGCTTTGTAAGTCATGTTTCTTTTTAAATTTAATCTCCTTAATACCTATCTCATATATTGTATTGTGTAAGCATACTTGGCTCTGGATGCTACATACCATAAACATAAACATATCTGTCTGTTTGATTACAGGTGCTGTGAGGAAAAACATGGTGACACGGTCTGCCACGGACACTGAGGTCACCAAACACGCAATCAGGTGTTTCAACCGGCGGTGGATCGGGCAACGAGGAGATGTGTTCCGCCTCCATCCACACAAATGGAGTAATAGGAGAAATAAGCATTAAACAATCTTTTTATTGAACTTCTTGTCATTCACCAGTTATTCATTTTCTGATATTTTAGCTGTGCATAGCGCAGTATTTCATTGAAGTTGTAACCTATTAGATAAAATATTTCATGTCTGCACTGACCTAGGCCTATAAAGCACTAAATTAGGTTTTGACCACAAAATGAATGTAAAATAGCCTAGGCAATGTAGGCTACTTAACAAAAACAGAATAGCTTATAACCTGTAACTTTCCATAAATGTCCATTTTATATTTCCATTGAGTAGTGATCACGTTTGTACAGTAAATTGATGTCTTGACTTAAACCTTTTCTGTTAGGTTTATTGACAGTATTGTTAAGTTAAAAATACGAGGCAATGCAGATTAATCGTAGGCCTATATTGCTGTAGTAGCCTAGGCTAGGCCTAGTGATAGTTTTACTTTCATCCTATAGTTGCCTAGTTTTATCCTACAGCAAGAACAGAAGGAATTTTGAAAATGAGATAAACGGGTCCAAAACGGACCCGGGCCAGATGAGCATTTGAGTCCGTTGCGGGTCCGCGGCGGATGTATGTATCGATTTGCGGATCCCAAACGGACCCGCCGCGGAGGTAAGGTTTTAATCGCGGATGCGGAGTGGATGCAGTGCGGAGCCACGGCGGGTCCGCGATCCGCCTTCGTAGCGGATCCGTTCCTGAGAGCATCTGGACTCCGATACGGGTCCGTTTCGCGGGTCCGTTCCGGAAGCCGTCGTACCTCCGCGGCGGATGCGCCGCGGAGTCCTTTTGCTGTGTGGGAAGCTTTAAGCTAACGTTAGCCTACTTTGTTTACAATATTTCCAGGCTTCAACCAGTGCTGCTTTTCATTCAGACGTATCTGCACATCTATTTATTTGAGTGTTTTTCATGATTGTGTTGCCATTTCTTTTCCCTGTTTGCTTTGATCGATAACTGAGGTGATTAAAATCAGAGGAAGGTTAAGTTTAAAATAAAAGTGTCTATTATGTCTATGTGTGAGCTCACTAAGCGCGAACCAGCCAGGATGCTAACGTCACCTACGGGAGCCCAGATGACCAATAATAGCCTTGCTAATGAGCTCGCGATTTTACTTCACCAGGCGTGAAAAAAACCTCGGAATCTGAATTGAAAACAACGTTTACAACCAAATACATTTGTAGAAATTATCTCCATAGGCTACAGGTTCGAATATTAAGAGATCCCTAAAATTCGTTCGAATATCTTTAATTTTAAAAATAATCGAATTATATTCGAATAACGAAGTTCGGAGTCAAAGCCCTACCCCCTACGGTGCGTTAGCTTCACTACAACCGGACATGCTAAACATTCTTCTTACGGGAACCTAACGTTACGTACGAGGTAGTCGAGTCTTGTTTTGCCTTTTATTGTTTATTTAGATTACACAGAAGCTACAATATCGGCACAGGGTATATGTTATATGAAGTTATGGTATTTCAAAAAAATCCTAAAATGAATGGGCTTCTAAGGGGTTAGCAGAGAAGTGGTCCCTCCAGCTTACATTGATTCTTCTACTTCCGGGAATTCGCCTCCCCCCTTGAGCTGAACTCACAGGTGACCTGATTTTATATGTAGTGTCTCTCTCTCTCTGTGTGTGTGTGTGTGTGTGTGTGTTTGTTGGGGGGTGGGGGCAGGGACTCCACAGCGCCCCCTTATGTCATTGAGTCTTAAGTCAGTGTTGCCAACTCAGGGACTTTGTCGCCATATCTAGCGAGATTTCAGACCCCCCCAGCGACTTTTTAAAAAGCGACTAGCGACAAATCTAGCTACTTTTTCTGGCATTCTTGGAGACTTTGGATACTCTGATGTGATGTACTGTCCCTTTTTACTCTTCTGAGTGAGCAGTGAGTTTGGCTGTGCTGTGAGAGTCTCATGCCTGTTTCGTTTGTGAATTGCATCACGTTCGCCCAAAGCGTTGCCCCATGATTATAAAAGTAATGACTGGCCTATGTAGTAGCCTATCAGCCCATGTTATTACACGGAAGTAGATGTTCTATAGATCTAACAGCTCAGACAACGTTATTGGAAGGTGCAGCAACTTCGGGTGAGATTGCAACCAGAGCCAACGAGACGAGAGGAATGATTACAGGGAAAAAGGGGCACGCTTGCCAGTTGCCAGCATCGTTCAACAACCACATTGAACAAAGGAAATAGCCTAGGCTACAACTTCATTCACAAGCAAATCAGATAGTTCAAAATCGACAATACAAGTTAGAAAAACCTATAGCATTCGTTTATGTAGGCTCATTGTCAATGCAGGACAGACTGTCGGCTGAGGGGGAAAAACGATGTGATGACGTAATTGATAGGCAAATTATTGCATGACGTCATCTAGCGACTTTTGGAGCTGGCTTTAGCTACTTGCCATTGGAAATAGTTGGCAACACTGCAAGTAGTTTCATTCACACAAGTTGGTAGGCATGTGGACAACGAATGGGTTGGGTGGTCATGTGCGTCACACCCAACAGGAAGTGAGAAAATGGCACACACACCAGTTATTGCACTCACACGAACGGCCATAAACTAAGCTTTCCAACGATATGTATATCGAGGGTATTGCAAAAAGTATCGCTAAGATAACCGCATCCAAAGTTGGCATGGTTCTCCTGTCACGATACACCAGAAGAGGAGAAAATCACCTTTTTAAGTAAATTGTCACATGCGATAGTGTGAGGGCACAGCTATGATTAGCCTTACGGTAGCGTGACTTTGAAGCGGATGACTGACTATGCAGTTTCAACTGTGCAATGAGTCTTTTTCTGCCCCCTAGTTAATACCTGGGACGGTCGTAAGGTGTCACTAAAGAATATAATTAATGAGGAAGTTCTGTGTACACAGATTGTGTATAGCCTAGCCTACTTTTCCCCTTGGGGATCAATAAAGTATCTATCTATCTTATGTGCTAGCCTAGCCTACTTCAATGGAAAACTTATCCTGGTCCCTAAAATGACGCCAGGATATTTCTAAAAGTTCGTGCTTTTGACCGTTCGTGTCCTGAAAGGCAAGTCTTTCACATTTATATTCGATTACATCTGCCAAGAACGATATAGAGCTGACACACTGCGTAACGAGTAAATGAGTAGCCTAATGAGTAAATTAGCTCTACCGTATTCCCTACCGTAAAACCTTATAGCGGCGTGGACAGGGAATGACTGCTAATGTGTTGAATCTTCACCTAAATAAAGTAAGGGTTTAACAGTCAAAACGAATGTTTATCTGTGAAATTTGTTCACAATATTAAAGTGTAGACTGTATACTGTCGAATTATGCGAAAACATGAAATTCGACATTTTAACCTGTACGTTTGTTTATTGTGGATTTTCTCAAAATAGCACCGTGTGCAAAACGACTGGTTTCGCCTTGCAGGGTCACATTTGACATAGGCACCACATGTAAGGTGTTGGATTCCGAAATGTCACGGGGTTGCAGAATCGCAGGTGCTCGGGCCCGCCATCACCTCTTCCGGCTATATTAAAACTGTATTTCAATAGCAACATTAACAGTTATTCAACAAAAACACCAGTAGGCTATTTTAATTTGGTTGGTTTTCCTAAAATGCACTACAGAACTTTCTGAAACTCCTACAATGTTAGTGCATTACTGTTTTTGTTTTGCTACATCAACTAAGTCGCTTATGAAGGTTTTTGTCTGATGCATAATTCACCTTTTCCATGTTTTTCATACTCTTTCACGTGGTTGTAGCCCTACATAGACTACGTGGAATTTCATTTACAGTCTTTGTCTAAGTAGGCCTACCTTTGGTATAGATATCTATCTGTTGTTACGCAACTGACAGAATGGCTTTTAGTCTACAGTATCTGTAGGCTATGACTGGTTGGCTCACTAGAGTAGAGGCTGCACAACAAACACGTCAAGAGAAAATGACTCTTATTCTCAAACTTACCGGATGGGTTGGAAATGTGTTATTGCTACTACTTGCAGTTCTTTTTATAGCATTTGTTTGCTACTTACTTTACATAAAACATGTTCATCGAAAGTACGATCATATCCCAGGACCACCAAGAGATAAGTAAGTGACGCATTTCACATTTAGCCTACAAAGAAGTAGAGCCTAGCCTAACATTACATCTATTTACGTGGAAGACCGCAGTTCTAGGTTCTTGTGTTGATATGTTTCTGATTTCTTTACAGCTTCCTACTTGGACATTTGCCAACTATATTGGCAGAGACCAGAACCCCTGGCCGTCATATCAATCAAAGATTTTTAGAATGGTAAGCGCAAATTTAATGGTCAAACTTGCACGTTCGGCTTTTGTGTGTGTGGACGTCTTATTCTTTTTTTCTTGACGTGTTAACTGCTAAGCTACTCGCTTACAACATTTCGTCAGACTTTGGCATTGTTTTAAAGTGCAATGAGGACAGTTCTGACGCTGGTATCTATTGCCTACTGCAGGTTTACAACGTTGTAGGCTTAATGTCAAACGTTGTAAGGCCTAATGTCAAACGTTTATAGACCTATAGTTGTGCACAATTTCAACCTTTTTGCCCCCAACACCTTCCTGTGTCCAAGTGAATATACCAAGGCGACGTGATAATCTGTCTGCATGTCATCATGTGCCATGTAACCTAACTCTGATGTCCAATGCAATTAGTCAAGCTCTATAAGATCTCTTAAAAACACTAAACACACATCATTTCCATTTTTGCATTCCCTTACATCCATAGACAGTCCAATGGGCATAGTCGTTCAATGTGAACCTAATTTTATTAGGCAATGCACGCTACTTGACCAATTATTCAGGGTATTGTGACATTCTTTAAGCATTCAACCATTCTGGAATGAGTCTCATTTATTAATACTTCTGTTTATCAGAGTTTGAAAACTGAAAGGTGCCACAATTCCTTAAAATGATTGTCAAATATTCAATAATTCTAAATAGACGTGTGGGTAGTCTGATCGGAATCTGAATGGAAATGGCATCTAGCTGTCTAACCCTAATCATGTGTTCTACTTATCTTAATGTTGTAGGACTGACAAGTATGGCCCTGTTTGCAGAGTGAACAGCCTGCATAGTGTATTTTTCATTGTTTCTTGTCCTGAGGCAACCAAGGTAACAAACATTTTCTCATAGCACATGTCTCCAGAAAACAGATTTTAACTGTTAAACTTTTTATGCTCACAGGAATTCTTAATGTCACCGAAGTATCCCAAAGACCCTTTTGTGTACAAACGCCTTTTCTCCTTATTTGGTAGAAGGTAATGTATTGAAAAGTCTCATCATACTGTGCATATTCAAATACAGCCTGAAAAGCTAGTTCTTCGCCTAAGGCCTGCCCACCTCACATTAGCCAGCTTCAGACCGTCGAGTCAGGCCAGGCTGACACGGGCTAAGGTCATTTGGAGGCCACCTAGGAGGTATTCCAAGTACGTGGTTTGGTGACAAACCTTGGTAAGTGAACTCAGAGTAAGTGGTTAACCTCCTAATAGAAGAGCTGTATGGCATTCTCCTAACAAAACAATGCCATAGGGCTCTTGTTATAGGAGGTTTACCACTACTCTGAGTTAACTTACCCAGGTTTGTCACTAAACTACGTACTTGAAATACCCCCCTGGTCTACAAGCCTCATATCCCTGAGGCCATTGCGTTCAGACAGTCAGGCTATTACACCTCAACACATCCCCGCTTTTGGTCGCCAATACCGCCCATTTTTAAACAGGATAAGCACATTAGCAGAAAGTCGCCTATCCCATGCATAGTTCTCAAAAGTATTCCACACTATTGATATAGCAGTTGACATCATAAAGCACACTGGCAGGAATAATTTAGCGGGACGCTTGCCTATGTTAGTTAGCTCATAAGTTCACTTTTTACTGTGCTACATGTCAAGTCAAGTCAAGTCAAGTTTATTTATATAGCACATTTCATACACAGAGGTCATTCAATGTGCTTTACATAAACAAAACCAAACAATAATAACAAATAAAAGCATAGAAAGGCAATATAGTCAAAGAATAGTTAAAAGGTAAAGATCATAATAAAAAGAAAACATAAAACACAAGGTAAAATCATTTAAAAATAAAGATTAATTAGTAAGCAAAAACAAAGGCAAAAGTAGTAAAAAAAAGTAATAAAAGACAAAGTAGAATAATTATCAAGGCAGATTCAGAATTTGTAACTCGGCACAGTTAGCAGAAAGCATCTGAGAACAGTTTGGTCTTAAGTCTAGATTTAAAACTGGCTACAGTTGGGGCCTTTTTAATGTCATCCGAAAGTTGGTTCCACAGCTGAGCCGCATAGCAGCTAAAAGCTGCTTCACCATGTTTAGTTCTAACTGTAGGTTTTACTAGCAGGTTTTTCACCTGGGACCTGAGAGGACGAGAAGGTGTGTACTGCTGAAGCATGTCTGACAAGTATTTAGGTCCTGCTCCATTTACTGATTTATAAACAAGCAATAGTGCTTTAAAGTCAATTCTGTGACTTACTGGAAGCCAGTGCAAGGACTTAAGAATTGGAGTAATGTGATCAGTTCTTTTAGTTTTTGTTAGAGTCCTAGCTGCTGCATTTTGTATCACCTGAAGCTGTTTAATGGCGACCTCTGGACATCTTTAACACGGACGTAACCATTACCGCTATCCCTAAAAACTCCACACACAACAACGGGTTGACCCCGCCTTCACCTTGACACCTCCTCTAGCCCCTCTCTAGCACCAAGTGGCCGAACGTTTAGGTTGGGCCTGAAATCAGTAGCACCAAGACAGCCCCCAGGTGGCACCAGTTAGCACCTGCGGCTGAAGGTGTGAAAGGCTATTGGTTTAGGTGGCTGCCCAGTATGTACATATAAAAAAACAAGTGAAGGTGGCTTGGACTGGGCCGTACTTTTTTTCCAGTCAGTCAACAAATTGTTTTAGGAACATGCAAGAAGAGGGTAGCCTATAATTTAATTGGCTATTGAGTTCACATATCAACAGCCTTTTGCCAGAAAGGAGGACTGTATATTTAGCATATATGACTCATTGGGGGCCAATAGAAAGCACCAAATCCAATCATTCTTCAGTTATACGTTATGCTCCTTTGGTGTTGTCAGTGCATGACTGATCACAAAATCACACAGTTTTAAAACTTTTCATTAGAAGCGGTGGAGCATCAGAACTTTTTTGTTTGACTCCCTAAACTACATTGACAATCCTCACCCACATTCACCATAAAGACTATTCACAGCCCATTGTTTTCAGTTCACTGCTTGCTCAAATGATATGCCACCACCATCTACGATTAACCATGTTAACACATGAGATTGATTTAATTAGGGCATTATTTTAAACCTGTGGCTTGTTTGGTAGACTCTGACTCATACCGAAGGAAAAGGTTGTCATTTTTATTCAACCGTGTGACCGTGGGTAGGCCCGCGAAAGGGCAGGCAGCGATGTAATCACTCAAACTACCTACGCATTTCTCTGCTTGACAAACCAATTGAGGCTATTTTCACATGGAGAGGAATCAACTTAGCCCAGCAACATACATAGCGAGATTGAACTCCACTGATATAACTCGATTTCAAGGCCAACTGCAGCAGAGTTCATTATACTCTAACAGTGTGGTGTAAACATGGGCAATGAGTTCATGCTATTTATTTGCATTGCTCTATATATCTGCATACCTGACTGTCAGTACTCTCTTTCTGTGTCAATCTTGTTCAGTGTCATCCTCTGTTTGATGAAATGAAACAGTTAGATGTGTAGGAGACATTTCGGGCCTGTTTTCCAGAAGCCTAGTACAGACTAGAGGCTCTTTTTCAGTGGAGATCTTCAATGGAATTCTTTTTTAGTTTTGGACTATTCCTAATCCATGTCTAGGAAACCATCCTTTACAGTTATTTCAACTGCTGTGGACCCTTTAGAATGCAATGGTAAACAATCTTAACTGCTCTCTGTTAGATTCCTTGGAAATGGCCTGGTGACCGCCATGAACCATGATATGTGGTACAAGCAGCGCAGAATCATGGATCCTGCATTTAGTAGTGTGTAAGTAGTACAATGTGAATCATTCACCCACTCGTTTAAAACAAATATCTACTGCAACTTATGGTACAGCTAGTTCTGACAAATATTATGCCTATTGCTTGGGTATTGAACCCATCACGTTGATGACCATGGTGTCTAACAAGTTATTTTTCCAATCGACTGCATAGTAAGATTGCTTTATTTAGTGTAAATGATTCTGAAGGGTTTGTTGAGCACTCTAAAATCTATGATGCCATGATATTTAGATACTTACGGGGTCTGATGTCTACGTTCAACGAGAGAGCGGAGCGCCTGATGACCAAACTGGATGAGTATGCTGAGAGCCAGCAGGCTGCACACATGCACAAGCTTGTCAACTCCTTCACCCTGGATGTGATCACAAAGGTCACTTACTGCCTCTTTTAGCCCTATGTGGGAAATAAAATCTGTCCGACAGTTTGATATTTGATTAGTTAATATTTTACCTCTTGATTTAGTCCAATATCTTGATGTCAAGGAGTTTGAAATGATGGAGCACATTTACTCCAAACTAGTGTGCAGAATATCATCCAAAAATAACAGTGTTATTTACTAAATTAACAGTAAATTTACAACATCTTACTTTGCTAACCTTCTTAGGTATGTAAACTAGATCAGGGTCTTTCACAGATTTTTCAGTAACATGTCATGATTGTCATGATATCCATGAAGGTTGCTTTTGGAGTTGACTTAGACTTGCTCAACGTCATGGACTCCAAATTCCCACAAGCCATCGAGTTATGTCTTAAGGGCATGGTGTATTACATCCGAGATCCAATCTTTCAGGTAAGATATCACAGTTGCATGGGAGAAACCAAGCAAGTAATATTTCCTGGCATTGCACAGCAAATTATATAACTGTTGAAGACTTATGAAATTGCATTGTCACAAGTAAATAAGTAAAGCAAATTCTGGACTATCGTTATGGACCACCCGTACACGTGTTAGTAGGGACAGGAAGAGGCCTTGGTAAAGGGAATTACAATAATCTGTGATGTAATAAAGGTGTGAATAACTTCCAAAATACATATCTTGTTATGGCAGAAAATTAAGCAACAAGCCCTGAGAGGCTGTAGGTTACACTGATTTTAGAACAGCTAAGGGGCATTGTGAGGCACGACGCGCTAGAGGTGATATTAATTTCAACAACATAAGACATTTGTTTGTCAAGGCAAAGCTCAGAATCAAGGATAACACCCAGGTATCTTCGCATGTGGCTTGATATAAGGGCTGAGGAGACCTAAAGTGCCTGCAAGAGACATTCTGGATTTGGAGGAAACAGTGGATAGATTGGGTTTTGTCATCTTTATTACAGCATAAAAGTAACAGTAAAAGAATAAAGAAAATTAAGAAGACATCTGAACTGCACCGGCATCTCTCCTTTTCTCCAAAATATCTGTCCTGGCCTGGTTGCACCGGATTGTCGTCAAACGACAGAAGCGCGGAGAACCCTCCTTTGTCTACTCAAAGTAACAGTATTCAGTGTGGATCACTGTCTAGACCAGGGTTATTATAGTTAATGAAAACTAAGTATATAAGTATATATACTCTTTTGATCCCGTGAGGGAAATTTGGTCTCTACATTTATCCCAATCCGTGAATTAGTGAAACACACTCAGCACACAGTGTACACACAGGGAGGTGAAGCACACACTAATCCCGGTGCAGTGAGCTGTCTGCAACAACAGCGGCGCTCAGGGAGCAGTGAGGGGTTAGATGCCTTGCTCAAGGGCACTTCAGCCGTGCCTACTGGTCGGGGTTCGAACCGGCAACCCTCCGGTTAGAAGTCTGAAGCACTAACCAGTAGGCCACGGCTGCCCCTAAAACTTCTTTCAAATCTTCTTTCAGTATTGGTACAAGAACAGGCAGGTGGTGCGGGAGATCAGGGAAGCTGCACAGCTTCTCCGTGATACAGGAGCTGCCTGGATAAACGAGAGAAGAAGGGCTATACAGGCTGGAGACGATGTGCCTATGGACATTCTAACACAGATTCTCAAATCCGCAGGTAATTACAATTTGTGTACGTGTCAGTATTAATATACTTTGTGTACATATCAGTATTAATATACTTTGTGTACATGTCAGTATTAATATACTTTGTTTACATATCAGTATTAATATACTTTGTGTACATATCAGTGTTTATATACTGAGTATGCTGCAACTTCAACTGGCCCAGCACATTCGTATTAGTGTGTGAGAATTTAAAAAGATAAAAAGTTGTTTTTAAGGGCTGGCTATGTAACAATCTATCTTAACTTTGTTTTATCTTCACAGAGGAAAACAAAGATGATGATGATGAAGAAATCATGCTCGACAACTTTGTCACATTTTTCATAGCAGGTGACTATCGTGTTACATTGAAAATAAATTTAATTGAGCAATATAATCACCCATGTTTCTATGCATCAGTCAGCTGATTATTGTGTATATTAAGGCCAAGAAACAACGGCTAATCAGCTGTCATTTGCCATCATGGAACTTGGAAGACATCCTGAGATACTACAGAGGTATGAAGGCGTTATAAGTAAGCTCATACATAATACAAAGGTAACTAATGGTTTTAAAAGTGTTAAAGACACTAATAAATGTGCTCCCCATCTCAGGCTGAAGGAGGAAGTGGATGAAGTCCTTGGGATGAAACAGGAAATCAGCTATGAGGACCTAGGAAATCTCACCTATTTAACCCAGGTCATTTACACTATACCTGTTGGGATGACATAATACATTATATATTAGTTGGGATGACAGTATACAGATTCCAAGAAACATTTGTCAATTAAGAATTAAATAGGTCTATCTAACATGACCACTAATGTGTAATTGCACAAAATAATATAAAATCATGATTTGTTGCAAAATATTAATATTATTTTAAAAGAGTATTCTGTTAATTCTATTTAGTGTGTTAATTTTATTGCTATTTCTTACATTTAAGTAATTTGCCTTCACTATAAACTGTTCATTTTAATGCTTAATATAATGTTTATTGATATCATTGTATTACACTTTGGACGGAAGTGTATGTTAGAACCAGAAACATAAACATAATTATCATAGATTATTATTCATAGATTATTATTTGAGTCTGGATTATCATGCACTTGGACCTTGTTGGCTAGCTGCTAAATTCTCAACTCTTTTGTCTAATCACACTGTTTTAATTCATTCTGTATCTTCATAAGTTCTGAAGATATGTCTGTAAATGTCCATAGGTGCTGAAAGAGACTCTGAGGTTATACCCAACTGCTCCTGGCACCTCTCGCTGGCTGGTAGAGGACACGGTCATTAATGGCATTAAGGTCCCAGCAGGATGTAGTGTTATAGTGAGTGTCAAGTTCTTATTGCCATCTTGAAACATACTTTGGCATGGATTCAGTTTCAGTCTTAGACTGAGAGACCATTGAAAGTTTCATTGAAAGTCACAAATTAGAAATTCATTGAATGCCTCGATGGAAACCTCTTTGAAAATTCTCACAAAGGTTTTATTGAAAGTCTTAAATGGAAGTCTCAGTGAAAGTCAGAGTTGATAGTCCAATTACACCATCCTGAATGATTTTATATGACAGACTTGTTTTGTAACGGATGTTTTGTAACATTTTCAACTTGTTTTTGTAGTTAAGTTCGTATGTGAGTTCAAGGTTGGACAAATTCTTCAAAGATCCAGAGAGATTCGATCCAGAGAGATTTAACTTGAATGCTCCCAAGTAAGAACTCGGTGTAGTTTATAATTGAATACACAATAAACTTTGAAGCAAACTTTAGAAACTAAACAAATTATTTTGTACTTTATTCTCCAAGGCCTTATTTTTGCTACTATCCCTTTGCTTTGGGTCCACGGTCCTGCCTCGGGCAAAATTTTTCCCAGGTGAAACACACGCACACACACACACACACACACACACACACACACACACACTTCAAAGTCACGTTACATAATAAATATCAACAGTCAATCAGTGTAGACAGTTGTATGCAAGTGTATACTTATACTGTCTACAATGCACTATATATCCTGTCCTGTCTGTGCACCACCTGTCTATACTTTGTATATCACATCGCACTTTTCTGATTTTTTGCACTTCTGGTTAGACACAAACTGCATGTTGTTGTCTTTGTACTTGTACTCTGCACAATGACAATAAAGGTACCGGTGGTAACCTAATATAATCTAATCTAATAAATTCCATGTTTGTGTACAGATGGAGGCAAAGGTCGCATTGGCTAAACTGCTGCAGAGATTCGACTTCAGCCTGGTGCCCGGGCAGTCTTTTGCCATCCTGGACACTGGGACACTGCGCCCGGAGGGCGGGGTGATGTGCACCATCAAACACTGCGGCAGTGCATGACCCTCCAAGCCTGGACAAACACTGCGGCAGTGCATGACCCTCCAAGCCTGGACAAACACTGCGGCAGTGCATGACCCTCCAAGCCTGGACAAACACTGTCTTGACAGACTGGCAGGCTGTTGTGGAATTATTATATATATAGATAGATAGATAAATATGCACCATCAAACACTGCGGCAGTGCATGACCCTCCAAGCATGGACAAACACTGCAGCAGTGCATGACCCTCCAAGCCTGGACAAACACTGTCTTGACAGACTGGCAGGCTGTTGTGGAATTATTATATATATATATATAGATAGATAGATAGATACTTTATTAATCCCCAAGGGGAAATTCAAGATAAATATAATTTTATATGTATTCAAGATATATATATAATTTTTAATAGATTGACACATACAATGATGTATTTAATTATGTAATTATGTAAGAAATGTAATATACAATGTCAAATAAATGTAATTAAAGATGGCTATGTCACAAACTCCTCCATATGTGATACACTAACACTTCTGAATAGAACTCTTATTAATCAACCATCTTTCTATGTATTTTTATGTGGGTGGTACTTTTATCTAGTTTAGAGATTTTTTTTAATGGCATTTGATCATTGAGAGTTGATTTGATTAATGATCATTGAGTTACCAGCCAAGTCTTCATGTTTTCATTTCCTGCATTGGGCACTTAGTTCTTGAATGTTTTATGCCTGAATTAATGTATGAGACTGAACAATTTAATTGAATTACCCAATTAAACTTAAAAGTGCACTATGCAAGATTTTCACCTTTATGAAGCCAATTTGATGGTTGACAAACGTGTAATAGGCGAATCTTTCACCTAGCATAGCTATACAGCATAGAGGTAGCGAGTCGCTACCAAGAAAACCAGGAATGCAACTTCAAGAATGCAAATCTCGTGAGAATCTTCAAACATTACCTTGTCAGTAGATAGCTCTTTGGAGATCTGCTCTGTTGATAATCCTTCACTTCCACAGCAAAAGCATTTTCATTGTGTACAGGGGGGATAAGTCACAAGAAGTTTGCTTTTTACAACAGCAGAGTAAAATATAAATATATACAGACTCTAGAGGGAGCTCTACAGTCGCCAAAAATACCTAAACCTGCATAGTTTACCTTTAATAATATGTCTACAGTATGTCTAGATTTATTTGTAATAAAATATATTTACAAAAAACATTTAAGATTGATTTTCTTGTTTTCGTATAGCTGTATTCTTAACTGTCTTCCTATTACAGCTGTGTTTGTCTTTGGATATATAATAGACAATGTCAAATCCACAAGTGAATGGGCCTAACACTGAAACTTCACCAGTGTCATTATGTGTCAAATCAGATAAGACGAGCAACAGCGATTCATATCCTCCCTGCTCCTCGCCCTGATGTCAGCTTGCCTATGGGTTACCAGCTAGCCACTATCTGAAATCAGTCTGTCGCTGCTGCACATTCACTGTGCAGTCATACCATTGTAAGTTTATAGTTCAATTTTCACTGGTGAAAAAGCTGTAAACAGGCCCCAGCGAGGATCGAACTCGCGACCCCTGGTTTACAAGACCAGTGCTCTAACCACTGAGCTATGGAGCCAGTCAGTCCGCCCTGGTGGTATGTTTTGGAATTAAAACTGTAACTAATAATGGTAATTTATGACATACTTACGAGTCTTGGTTTCATTTTCAAGTGTGTATAAATTACTATTAGTAAAATGCAATGATAAATCGGGATATTTAAATTTCTGATCGAGATTGTGAAAATCCGTAGCCTAATGTAAAAGAACTGTCAGCTGTTTCCGAAGACCGATTCAACAACAATGTAAATCTCACCAATGCCCACTAGATGGGGGTGTTCTCAAGGGGTTTGTAATTTCATCAACACCTCGAAATAGGCCTACAGCAAAAAAACAAAAACAAATTGAGAGTTTGTTGATATCTTAATACCTAAGGATAAATTCATGCAGAGATCACTGAATTTAGCTTTTAACTAGCAAAATGTTGTATGATATATATTTAGAATATTCTTAACTGACGAGTCGTGGTGGACATAGTTAAGCCCATCATTATGTATGCCAAATGTGGGCTTGACCAAGAAAAAAACAGAAATACATTTTCTTTTTTTATTATTTATATCTTGAATTGTCTTTTGTCTCAAGCATATGCCAATTTGGCATGGCTAATAATAATATTGGCTGAACTGTACCATATTGTAGACTTTTACACATGGAACAGTCATTAATTGCATTATCGTTATGTCTTGATGAAATGTTCCAGTTAGGATTTCATAGTTTTAATGTTTTTTTCTTCTAGTTACCAGGCTAGTTTGTAGGCCTACATGGAAACAAATTTCAGTTCAGTGAATGTATACTGTTAATGTTCCCTCAGTTGGGGAAGTTCTACTTCTTAAGCCAGCCGTCCACATAGTTTTCATGGAACACCATGCCTATATCTCCAAATTCTAAGATCACTCTCTCAGAAGAGGAAGGAAAGGATTCAGTTGTCAGTGCATACTACCTAATCCACATATAGGCTATATCCCAGTAAAGATTAAACATGGTTATATACTGTTCTATAAAGATAACTGTTAAGACATAACCTACCTGTTGGAACACATTATTATATTCATTACATCTGCACTAATTGGTTAGAGAGCAGGTGTACTTTTCAGTCAATTTTTGCCTACTGGCCCTTTAAGAAGGCAGCGCCAAGCGAAGGATAGGCTTGACCATACTTTTCATCTGAGTACCTGCTCAGACTCTTTGCCTTCGTCTTGATTGGCCGTCTTGGCCAAAATCCTCTTGAATGATTTCAAACCAATCCTTTGGAAGCGGGGGAGGACTGCGCTAATTCCTAACCGGGAAAGGATTCAATCCCCCTACGTTTACCCCTCACGGAGGAGAAGCCTGAAGGCTGCTTGAGCGTGTATGGTCTTCGGAGCGTTCCTTTCTTGCCTGGAATGAACATGGAATTTTCAAAAGTGCAATCACATTGCGCCTTCGTGATTTAACGTTTACAGTGGGATACTCCAACGTGGATTTTACAAAAAAATATTTGCTGATTTCATGTCTGGTAAGCCTAGATATTTTAGAGCTACTGGCGTCCTAGAATTATCTGCACATGCTACAGAGAATATCTCCACCACACAGTGACATTTGCTAACGTTGACGTTAGGGCTCTTACAATGATGGAGCCAACGTTATGACTCGAAAACCTCATTTTTACGTTAAGATATCGAGCGTTTTAACTATTGTTTTATGATATAATCATAAAATATCGCAATATAGTCCAACAAACTGTAGAGTGTTTTAAATTAGTTAACCCAAGCAACATTCGACACGACTGGCTGGACGTGGGTGGGAGGGAACGGTTGATACGGGTGAAAGTCGTCAATCAAGATCATAGATTCCGTGGAGTTGTTGTAACTTGGTTAGTGTGATCTGATGATTTTGAGTGAAACTGTGCAACAGATTAGCATGTATTTGCATTCCGTTACAATGACTCAGTTGAGGCTCGGATAACTGTTCTAACGCGGACCGTGGAAATAAATATTAGCCTACCCGAGGATATGGCGAAAAATTGCACTGACGGACTAAGGGATGACCTTAGTAAGGTTTCAGACGATGAACTATTAAGATGCAGCAAGGAGGATCTGGTCAAAAGACTGAGAAAGGTGGACAGCGAGAAAATGAACTTAATGATAGAACACGGCAACATGATGAAAGATGTCAATCGTCGGCTGCAGGTGCATTTGCACGAGATTCGAAATCTGAAAGAGATCAACCAGAAACTTCAGGATGACAACCACGAGCTCCGGGAGCTCTGCTGTTTCTTGGACGATGACAGGCAGAAGGGCAAGAAACTGTCACGGGAGTGGCAGCGCTTTGGCAGGTACACGGCGAGCGCCATGTGGAAAGAGGTGGGCCTGTACCAGCAAAAGCTCAAGGAGCTCGAGGTCAGCCAAGAGAGCATGGTGCGTGAGAATTCGGACTTGAAAGAAATCATCCTCATGCTGGACGAGGAGAGGAATGGAGCGGGGTCACGAAGCTCCATCGACAGCCAGTCGAGCTTGACCAACCTGAATGGGGGGACGAACAACGTTCGAGACGTGGGAGACGGGAGCAGCACCTCCAGCACGGGAAGTGCGGGCAGTCCGGACCACCACCACAATCACGCACACAAAACTGGGGAGACCAAAGTGGGGACGACCATAAGGAGGTCTATGGATGACCTCTCGGCTCCACATCACCACAGAAGTATTCCGAATGGTCTCAATGGTAAGTAACACACCAAATCACTCTCATTGCCTTCTCCTCAAACTTGTTAGCATCTTGAGGTCACTGATGCCAAAAAATGTTACTCACGTTAACAAGTGGTATTATCTGGCCTACCTCCTTGAAACGCCCCCTCACCGAAACCTACATTTTAGCTGGTTCCTAGGCCAGTTTTGCCCTTCCCATAAAGTTAGTCTCTTTTTGCATTTGGTTTACATCCATGCAATTCCTTCAGGTCAGAGTCTTTGTCAGCGTTCTAACCTCATTTCTGAATGTATAATTTATCGGTTGTGGCATTAGAAATGTGATGGTGTAAAAATGCCCACCAAGATTTTCTCCATTTTCATCATGCGTGCACCATGCAGAGATAAAAGCAGAATGTGAGCAAACGGGTTCAATCGACCCGGCCTCCTGCTGTTCTAAGAACACTAGTTCAGTAGTGCTGTCTTGCAGACAAATGTAGTGCACTTTACTCTAACTATAAACCCAGTAGGCTATTGTTCTCCTAATTTGGTTGTTAATATTGGCTGTTTCAATTGTCTATGAGGTGTCCCATGAGACAGCTTGTGTTTAAATTCAATTAGTTACAATTCAGCTGTTTTGTTATTAGGATTACAGATTACACCAAACGTGCATACATTTCAGTGACACATAAAACCTATACAGGCCGACGCATGGATTTAGGTCACTTAGTATCATGCAACATTAAAGAGGGGCTTATCTTAATTGTATTTGGAGGGGATTGTCCAAATTGTTTTTTTTTTTTTGTTGCGCTGATGCTCATTGCAGTGCACCCTCTATCCATGTAGTGGTTTAGATGGTGATGGCCTGTTTGAGGACCACAGTATGGTCCGTCTGGGCAGAGAGTTTGCTAAAACTTTGTAATGAAATGGAGGGATGCTAAGCTTAGGTTCTCTCTGGACTGCAATCACACTGCTGTCCATCCACGATGGATAAAAAAGAAATCTCTTTTTCTCGTGCAGCCTGCTCCCAAAAATCCCCCTTTTTTCCGGGAATGTGGCATGTACATCCGAGAGGAGATAAGTGAAGGCAACCCTGGTATGATTGTGTGTGTGTGTGTGTGTGTGTGGGTGGACTATGGAGGCAGCCCTTTATCTCACATCTGTCATTAGCTGAGAATCAAGAATTCCAAGAAACCCTTTCCCACCCTGTCCTTTTCCACCTCAGACAGATCTTATTATGTCATAGCTCCACCAGCAGCTAAAAACTTCTGTGCCTGTGGCAGCAGCACACTCACCCCCCCCCCCCTCCCCGCCTCTTAGGAGGGGATTGTGGGTCACCCAGGCCCATCCTCGGCCATCTTAGAGCCGCTTTGATTCCTTTTGTTTTTTCCCTCTCGGTCTGGACTCGCATGTCTCTTCAGAAGCCCTACACACTGGCCTGGAAACCCACTTTCCACGATGGGTGGGAGACCAGCCCCCAGCTAGACCAATCAATGAGAGAGAGAGAGAGAGAGAGAGAGAGAGAGAGAGAGACTAATGGATAAGCCCAAGAGGGATACGATAGGTGTGTGTGTGTGTGGCCAGGGTCTGATGTGTGGTCTGTGTGGAGTCGGTTAACATTTTTACGGTCAGCGCGTGCAGATGTTGTGGGGGCAGCTGGGTCGGGCAGCTGGGTCGGGCAGCGGACAACCAGTCTCCCCTCAGCAGATACATGGGAAAAGCAACACTGCGGCGCTAAGTGCGTAGAGGCAGCCTGACACCAGTTTGGTGAATCGATGCTGTGTTGGATGGAAGACTCACAAGCTGTTGGTGTGTGGTTTAGAGAGAGAGAGAGAGAGATAAAGTAGTATGGTGTGGTGGGAAGCGAGGAAAAATAACTTGCAGACGCTCATCAGGTCCTCTGGACCCCATAGCTAGAGTATGCAAGTCAGCTAAAATACACAGCTGTTCTCCTAGTATCCAGATGGTGTGCTTGTAATTACCACAAAGAGAGCATATTCCATCACTGGTTTAGCATCGCAGATATGTAAAAATAATATGAATATCTGATATGCATTTATTAATAATGTATTATATTATTTCTGATATTGCAGGGTCTTATCGGTGTTGCTGATATGACAACTTTAATCAACTGTCTCATTGCTTAAATTAAAAAAAGGCCCTAAATGGACTCTTGGCAGCCAACCTCTGAAATGTCTAGCTTATGTTTTCTTCCTTTGCTGTCTGTATTTTTTGACTGACCGCTCATAAATGTTTCCTGGGCAACGGAGCATATAAATTAAGCTCATGTAAGTCCACTGAAAATCCTGTCCGTCACTGTGAAAACTGCAGTCATATATTCCAGAGGCGCATCAGCCAAGTTGGGTTTTAATGTTTTGACCAGGCTGCATAATAACACGCACAGCATGTGTGCACTTGGGCCAGGGCTGATAATCATGCATGGGTTCAGACACACAGACAGTGGAGTGCCCCTCCACCCTCATCTTACCCCCTTACATCACCCACCAACTGCCCCCCCCTTCAAGACATAAAAACACACACACACACACGTACAAACACACTCACACGCACCCCACTCCTTGCATAACCCCATTGTAAAAGTTCCCAGCAATAAAGGGAGGTGAATCAGGGACCCAAACAAAAGAGCTGAAAGGGGGTCTGTTGGCTGGGGTTGAGTTTCCCGGCCATTGGGGGTGGAGTGGGATGGAGGGTAACTGGGGTGGAGGAGGGTGGGGGTGCAGGGGGACTGGGGTGCAGCGTTAGGGGTGGGGGTTTTGCTTGCTGGAGCCCAGATGCGGCCTGCTGGTGGGGTAATTGGATTTCTTTGAGCAGGGATGTGGGAGTCCGGTGCAGAGTCATCACTGAGGGATAATACTGGGTGAGTGGACTGGGGAAGGCTGACCGGCTTCTTCTGTCATGAGAAGAGTCCAGCAATGGTGAGGAGAGGGGGGAGTTGCAGGAGATTCCTGCCTGGGGGGCAGGTGGGGGGGGGGGTGCGGGTGCTCGTGTTGGTTTTATTCCAGAGGATCTGCTCTCAGCGCCTGTATTCACTTACGGTTTGTTCGGGAGTCCGATTTCATGGCAGCGTCTTGCTTTAATGTAACACAGTCCCGGCCGCTCGCTCCCAACCCTGCAGAGAATCACTTCAACCGAATGTGAGGCCTGCAGTTTTGAACTGCACATGTGTGGACCGCATACCAGAGACAAAGGGAGTGTCTTTTTTTCCTCCTTTCCTTTGACCAGACATAGTGCTTTTGAACCTAACCCGCTCCCCAAATTAAACAAACTCCCTGACCTTATGTAGGACCCCCCCCTTCATCTCTCACTCATTTACATGCTGATCATGGCCATGATGAATGAACGAGACCATCTCCTTCCCCTTTTTTTGCCTGGAATATTGATTACATTATCCTTTCATCCCAGTTCACAGGCACAGGCCTATGCC
The DNA here is from genome assembly GCF_018492685.1 of Alosa sapidissima. Taxonomy (NCBI): domain Eukaryota; kingdom Metazoa; phylum Chordata; class Actinopteri; order Clupeiformes; family Clupeidae; genus Alosa; species Alosa sapidissima. The sequence goes on along the minus strand of NC_055962.1, from coordinate 22,726,839 downwards.
TTCCCCAAAGTAAACATTTGCCTTTTAGCGCGGGGGCCCTATCTGTTCCTGCTGTCGCCGTGCTCAGAATGGGTCATTATGCTTAAGCTGGCCACAGATATGCTAATTGGAGGTGGTGCTGCTCTCTTGGCAGCTGGGTGACCCTGGGGGGGTTAATCCTACTCGCAGGGGTGAGAGACGGACTGACCTCTGTGACGGACGGTGTTTTGGAATGGGAGGGGGAAGAGGAGGAGGAGGAGGAGAAGGAGGAGGGGGGCCTCATCATGGCTGTTGTGGTGTGGAGGATGATATGATACAGCGGGTGGAATCTGAGGTGTGTGCGTGTGTCTATGTGTGTGTACTGTAGGTTACACGTGAGAATGGTGGGTTGCAATGCAGTTGCTGGAAGATGTGAAGAGTTGTTTCAGAGTTGCCGGTAGGAGGAGCACATTTCTGGACAGGCAAGGACGTGTGAGCAATAAACTGCTTAGGAGGCCTATAGTGTAAAGTGTATGTGTGTGTGTAGTCTGTGGCCATCCATCTCACTCCTCATTTCTCCCCTTGAAGAGAGACATTGACCAGTCTGGTGGGTCAATGAGACGGTCCAACCTGCTCTTCTGGTCCAACTGAGTGTCCTCAATGACTCACACATTGTGAGCCGATGATTGATGTACATTCCAGAGACTAGGCCAAGTGTCAGTCACTATTCTACCCCCTTACCCTTAGTGAAGTTGCATACTTAGACTTACTAACCCTTCCTCCATGGCCTCACCTTCTCCTCTGTTAGTGGGTTAACAGGGATGCACAACTGATACTGATATGCCTTCAGGGCACTAAGAACAACAACTATAATATTGCTCCAGCTAATACGAATGATTGTTGTTATAGTTACAGCTTAGTTACACTTTATTGTTCCTGGTGTGAACAGATCTTTCCCCTTATTCTGTTCTGTTGAATCTGTGTGTGTGTGTGTGTGTGTGTGTGTGTGTGTGTGTGTGTGTGTGTGTGTGTGTGTGTGTGTGTGTGTGTGTGTGTGAGCGAGAGAGAGAGAGTTCCATCAGGGGGACTACTTTAGTGAGCATCCTCCCTAGGGAGCTTGGGATCTGATAACCGGTTTGTGACTCTGTGTAGCCAAGAGGAAAGCTCTGTGTTACCTATCAAGGCATTAGGATTCCCCAGGGCCCCCCAACCCTCCTCTTTCCCTTCCACTTGTTTTCAGTTGTGAATTCAATACTAGCATTCATCAATATATTACAAATGATTGTATTGATTTAAAACCATAGAGGTTAAACCTTCAACAATAATAAAAAAATATAAAAAGAATGAAAATAATGGTTATACATTAAAGTTCTCCATTCTATATAGTGAAATTGATATTTATATCATTCCCATGGTGGCCTATTAGTCTATTGAATACCGACTGCAGACAAATGATTGAATGATTTTATTCAGTAGTATAAGTTTGATTTTCAGCATCAGAGGCAATTTGATACAGTAGTTTCCTACAAAATCATGACACTTGACTAAATCATGACACTTGACTAAAATCACTCCCTGATTTGTTTCTTGTGTATTGTTTGTCAGAAAGCCGGCAGGTCAGGAATTCCCACATTCCAGAACAGACTGGAGGAAGTGGAACTCATTGCGTATGAATAAGTGCTGAGGGAGAGAAAGAGGAAGAGAGGGAGAGAAAGAGAAAGAAAGGCGATGGGGGTGGGGCAGTTTTGACGGGAGTTTTCTGTCACTTTGAAACCTGCGGTTGGATCCTGTGCCCAGAGCCATCAGAGGCTCGTCTCCGACAGAATGAGGTTAAAGTCCCCATCAGCTGTGGGAGACGCAGTGGAGAGCGCAGTACGACACACAACCCAGCCCAACCTTAGACACAACATAGCTGACGGGGATGCTCACAAGTGATGTGAAGCACAGCCTTTGTGTGAGTGTGTCTGTGTGTGTATGCATGTATGTGTGTGTGAAGTCCTTGGTCTCTGTGTAGGATTCAAAGTGTCACATGGGTTCTGTTGGCAGCAAAGTGTAGTGTTCTTAGAACACTCCTATTCAGCTTCTTATTGCCCCTACGCAATAAAAACAAAATCTGAGAAGGAGGAACTCTTGGAATGGCGATAATCTGCAGTGAATGAGGGTTGGGTTTGGAGAGAGAGAGAGAGAGAGAGAGAGAGAGAGAGAGAGAGAGAGAGAGAGAGAGAGAGATGTGGCGAAGTTTGGGGTGTCACGCTGGTCACCACGGTAACAGCAGGGATGAGCCCTGGCAGTCTGGACTGCCCACTGGCCCCCCGGCTGGCTTGGGGAGCGTAGAAAGAGGTGGGGTCAGGCGGAGGGTGGAACTATGGGGTAAGGGAGTGTATGGTGGGGGTGGGGGTTGGCGTTACCCACCGAGCATGACATCACGTTAAAAGGGGTCACCAGTTTGCCTGTGACCAGTTTCTGCTCGGACCACATGCTGGGAGCAGTGGAGTGGAGAGGAGGGGAGGGAGGGAGACCCACCACCCCCACCCCACCCCCACTTTAGTGCTCGCGACCTCCGCTCTGTGACTTCCAGGACCAAGGGGAGTTGATGAGCTGATTGGGTGTGACTGCAGCCCTGCTGCTACAGCAACGTTGTCCACTGATGCACTTTATCATGGCAACTCTCGAGAGCACTTTCTCATGGCATGCATGATGTCTTTATAAATGTGTAACTACAGCAGTGTAGTTGTGTCAAGTGCTATTTCTTGACATATTCATTTGTTGTGCATGTGCTGTATACGAGGTAGAACTTCCAATGGAGTTAAAATGGTCTCTTGAAATCAGGGACATTTTATTTATGTAACTTTGGCTTAGTAAGACAAAAAAGTCAGATCGAGTCATATCTGTGCCATAATCCAGGGCTTGTTTGGCTATTATACTAATTTGATGAGCTGCACGGAACATTCTGGTAAAGCAGCATCGATTGTTGCAGTTCAATGCAACGCGGCATGCTGGAGCTTTTTGATGAGGTGGCCAAGGTGATGGTGGTACCCTGGCAGGGGTCTGGCCACGCGGGCATACCACCCTGTCAGCAATCCAATTCTGTTTACGCAAACTGTAGCCTGGGTCACCTTCAGGAAGCCCCAAAAAACACACACACAGCCAAAAGTCAAATGCGCTGTGTGTGCCCTTGATGCCCTCCCTGGCCAATAAAGATGTGACTCTGTGCCTGTCAGCTTTTTTCTCCTACTTCTCGCTTGCCGTCTTAAGCTGAAGTGCAAACGCTTCATTTTCTCCCATGGGGCTTAAGGCAACTTATCTCCATCAGGGCTTGTTCTCCCATCTCACGTCAGTGGAGCCCTGCATTTGCTCTGTGCCCATCCATTCTACATGATACACTGGGTTGGCGGCTTGTGGGTAAACTATGCATGTAAGTATGTATGTAAAATATGTACCGGTACATGAAATATTAAAGGCATAGACTGGAGCTCTGGCGAAGAGGTTTGCGATCAACAGAACCATACGACGTGCTCCTTTTCATGCTCCTGACGGAATGTGTTGGTTGGCCGGGACAGCATTGTTTGGCGCAGTCTGAGCCTCTTGGTGTTCCATTTCAAGTTAAAGTTGGCTGATATTTATCAGATGCTTTATTCCAAAGCGACATGGACTTGCCGCAGCGGGACTCAAACCCGGGTCAGCTGACTGCCCGTCTGTGGCCTCCACCACACCGACGTTTACAGAGCTGCCACGGCGTTTTCTAGGGGGCCTGACATGGGGTTTGACAAGGTCTGACCCAGCTTAAAGGGATGTCAGGAAAATGTTGCTGAATTTGACGAAAAGCTGTCTATAATGGATGTTAATCAAAGTCTGCGCCTTTTAAGCAAATGTTGCCAATGTCGTGCTGCGCTGTGGTTTTTAAAAGTTTCTCTCAGCTGGATTCACACGGAGAGCTGAATTGGGCATATTTGGGCACATTTCCAGCTAAGTGCTGTTCTCTCTTGCGTGCCAGGGCCCCCTGTTTGGAGCTCTGCATGACACCTGGTACCTCAGATGGGAACGGGCCCCACTAGTGTCATCAGGTTCAGGCTCAGTGAGACACGAAATGTAGCTGTTTGTTGCGGGGGAAAAAAACATCCAGCGTTCCGCTCCAAAAACCGCTGTCGCACGGAAAAAAGTGAAACATTTTCGAAACAAATCTAAGTGGGTCAGTTGAGGCAGTCATCTGGCATTGATTGTCCGTAACTTAAAAAGTGTTGCCTCACATTCAGGAAATGTTTTATTTTATTTATTTATTTTAGTTTCGTGTTCGGGTGGTTCGGTCACCTTAACTGGAATTTCCTCTCTCACTCTCTCTCTCTCTCTCTCTCTCTCTCTCTCTTCTTTCCCCTCTGGGTGTGTTTTTTTAGTTTGGCTTCACTTTTTGGGTGGTGTCAGAAAAAGAGCTCGGCTCTCCGTTATTGATAACACATTTGCTGGGAGTTTGCTCTGGTCTTCACTTCTCCCATCTAGTGCTCTGTAAAGTGAGATTTCCTTGGCTGGAGTCCCTCTCTCTTTCTTCCTTTTTCTCTCTCTCTCATTCTCTCATCCCCTCTTTCACTCTCACATACCCACAGTCTCTTTTCCTCTCTCTTAAATGTACACCATCTCCCCCTCTCTCTCTGTCCTCTCTCTCTTTCTCTCTTTCACCCCCCAACCCACCCACCCCCCCCCCCCCCCCCCCCCCCCCAGCCTGTCTGTGGGACCAGTTGGGGTGGAGGCCGTGCTCAGCCAGTGAACAGCAGACCATCTGTCCGACGCCATTGTTCCCAGGGACAAAGCTAAGGAGGGCTCTTTTAAAAAAAAAAAAAAAAAAAGCCAACCAGAAAATGCTCTGAAAGAAGCCTTCATTGGCCCTCAATACCAGACCCCCCAATCTCAACCAGCCAACCAAGCCCAGGAAACTGTGCACTGGTCACTGAAATAAGCACGAGTGATGACCACAGGGGTGAAAGAACATTTAAAAAGGGTTGTTGTTGGGGTCGCATGCTGGGGGGCGGGGGTGTTCTCTGCCATCTCACACTCACAACAGCAGACTGCTCTGCTGCCGGGCAGGGCTCGAGAGAAGATTAGGGGATGACTAGCAGTGGCCTCCCCGCCACTCAAACGGCCTGACCTTCTCCGATATATCAATCCGCTATCTCTTTATCCCCCCCGCTTTACAGTTTTACAGGACATTTGGACCAGAGTGGGAGAGCACCATGAGCTCCAGTAAGTCATAAAACACAAATGAGAGCCATGGAAATGTCGGATCAAAGCGATAATCTCTGTGCATGGGACTGTCTGTGTGTGTGTGTGTGTGTGTGTTTTTGTGTTTGTGTGTGTGAGCGTCTGTGTGTATCCAGTCAAATTATATCTCTATCTTCTCAGCGAACAAACAACCATTGTGCCAATGGGGGGAGTTCCTCTATAGCGCTCCTGTGTGCCATGCTAGTTGGCTGATAGTGCTTTTGTGTATGTTTAAATCAACCACCTTACACCATAAAGTGAAGCATGTTTTGTGGCTTCCATCATATACAATAGACCATCACTGCTTTGCCACTGTGCTGTCAAGTTACAAGCTTTAAAGCTGTGAAAGTTCTGCTGGTAATAAAAAAAGAGAAAGAGAGAGCGAGAACATTGGCTGTCTCTCCAGAAGGGAGCCTGTTGAGTGTTCATTGCCAATAAAGTGGTTTTAGTCTGTCATAGATGTTTACTGCAAAACCAGTTTGCCACACATTCACCTATTATAAATTGGTCAATTGATTCATTAATTTATTTATTTCGTGTTTTAGTTTTGTTTTTTAACCACAGATTAGTCATTTTAGAATTTCATAATGTAGATGTAGAAAGGCCATTAAAAAATCCCCACCCATGCCTGCATGTCCCACCCCACCCTGTCTCATTCTTAGAATTTTAGTCTCCATGAACATCATAAAGAGCTTTATCTAAAAGCCTGTGATAATACAAAATGCAGGACTCGTGCAGAGGGGGGGAAAGGCAGTTCTGAATGATTACTGCTCTAATCTAGTTTATACAGGTGAGTTATCCTCTCACAGAGAGCCGAGGGAATCCATCAGCTCCACAGCTATAGCTTACTGATGCATTTGCCTCACCAACTGTTGCATGACACAGTTGTCTGCCAGTTATGTCAAATCAGTTATGGAGGTTGGGTCGGGTGGGGGAGCGGATAATGTAATGGTAAAAATGACACAGCATAAACCGGTCTGCAAATCACCTCATAGATCCAGCTAGTTTAAGATCCTCTTTTGTCCGAAGAGATTCATCGTGGGTCTTTATTAAAAGTGCACATCATATATCATATATCCAAGGTTCTGCGATTTGTGTGCAACACATATTTGCGTGTGATTAGATCAAATCAGAATGTTCCCGGGTTAAGTTGGCCAGCCTACAAAATTCACTCAGTCAGCCATGGAGAGATAAAAGAGCAGTCCAAAATGCACTGGCTCTGCTTAAGAGAATGAGACAAACCAGCTACTATTGCATAGGTCTTGCTCATTCTCGCCATATTGCTATTTTTAGTATTGTGAATTTTTTATTTTTTAATTTATTTATTTTTTGCTCCAGGCATGTCAGTGTGGACATACCTTATCTACCACCTTATTATTTGCTTATTATAGAGTTCCTGTTTTGTAGTGCTTCCATTTTGTTTCATCTCTTTCATCCATTTCATTAAGTCTGCGAATGGTGGCTTTGAAGATGGCTTTTGGCTCATTATGAATTAAGGCCCCATTTTATACAGCACTCCAACACATAAATATTCAGCATGCTGGTCTATATCTATGTGTTTGTTTCTGGTGTGTACCTGTTTGCTTTTCAAGTGAGCCTGTGACAAAGCATCCCAGCCTTTGGAATCAATGTCTTTATTTTCCTCCAGTTTCTTTCCCTGTCTGCTCTATATCCCTTCTGTGCTGATGTTTTTCATGGATATAACAACATGGGACTGATGAGCCATGAAAAAGATCACCCACTTCTAAGTTGCCCTCCTGAGTTAGGTTGCTTAAGCATCCATTCAGACCAGCTGTTTAGTTGAATTGGTCTTTCCCGGCGACTAGGATTTCCTCGCAAAATCCATCCATCGGGTTTTTATCTTCTTTGTCCTCAAGTGGAAAGGCCCCACACTCGTGGTTGTGATGTTTCAAACCGAACAGAGAGAGAGAAAAAGAAAGAGGGGGCGAAAAAACATGCACAACCCACACAGAAATGCATTTGGGCAGCATTCGTTAAGTAGCTTACAGATAACGAAAGGAGATTATAAGTGTAATATTCTAGCCTTTTTTTTCCCCCAAATGATGTGGAACGTGGCTTTTTTGCTCTCAGGGAGCACGATTAGAATTTAGACCCTCTTGTCTTCTCCCTCCCTCTCTCTGATTTAAGCTGCTCCAGGAGATAGGCCAGCTGGGGGTGAGTAGAAATGTGAAAATGTGCCATCAAAATATATGCGTTATGCGTTAAGGGAATGGTCCTACAGGGGGCAGCGTCTCCAGCGATGGCATGGCGGGGCTGTGGAGAAAGGTAAGATGAAAGTGGCCCTCGAGGGCTAAGAGTGCTCTTGGCAGGGGGCTCAAGGTTCAGAGTCTTAGAATGTGGATATTGCGGCAGAAGAAGGCTCTCCAGCCGCTTGTTGCTAGGATACCCTCTCTCTTTTTTGTGCAACGTTGAGTAGTGTGCACTGCCTCCTCCACCCCCCCACCACCACCAAAGTATGTTCTTCTTGTCACTTTCCTATTTGTTTAACTTCAAAGCAAGTTCAGACTTGTGTATGGGGGTAAATGCTAGCATACTCATTTGGTGTAAACAGTTGTTTTTGAAACATCCCTTTTGAACGTTTTTTGTTTTGTTTTTAATAGCGGAGACCTATTTGGGCTTTACTGGCATATTATTTTCATTACTTTTTAACCACTCAAATGGAAATAAAGTGGCATCAGACAGTCCAGTGGAAAATAAAGTTTTGCAAAACTGTCCATTTACCAGGCTTTTATATCTTCCTCTTAAAAGCATTCTTTTTTTATGGGCTTTTTTCCGCTCCCATGTCCTCACAAAGTGGGCAATGCAGTTGTGAGTGAGAAAAAGAGGAAAAAGAAGGGGGAAGGGATTATGTAACGCACCCTCATCTGGACCTGGAAGAGAAAGTTGTGGGGAGCCGATGTGAGGCTCAGGTCATTTCTCACCACACAGCTGCGTCAGAGAGAGGGAGAGAGAGAGAAAGAGAGAGAGAGGAGGAAAAAGGACAGAGGGAGTAAAAATGAGTGTGAGGGGGGAAAAAAAAGAGCAGAAAAGTAATGAAGAGTTTGAAAACCAGCTTGTAGTTTTCTATGTGCGGTGACAAGGAAACAGGACCCCATCATCATCGAGTGTGCCTGGGGTCCCAGCCCTGCAGTCCCGGCAGAGAAGAAATCTGTCCAATCATAGCAAAGCTCCCAGGGTGTGCGTTGTGGGGTGGGGGTGGTGAAAGCTCACCGCTGTCCTGTCACAGCTAACCCGAGACAGTGGCCTCGGTCGAGCCTTTACGAGTCCCTTTTTCTACCCTTCAATGGGTGCCATGCATTCCTGAGCTGAATGGGTATAGAAGGCCACCGCGGGAGCACTGCAGCAGGCCTAGGCAGCCAAACCTTCCCCTTGAGGGTCATCGATATGAAAAGCTAGCGTAGCGTAAGGAATGGAGAGAGAGGTGCCCAGCCATGTGTGAAACATCTCCCTTCACATCCAGCATTTCATGGAGAGACACATGCATGCACACACACATACATACACACACACACACACACACACATTGATACACACTCATGCTGCAACTGGGTAGAGCTGACAGGCTTATAACTATAGACAAACACACACCAAACAGCAAGGCTACATGCAGAGACATGCATGCAGTCACAGATCATTACCCAGTGACAGAAAGATGTCTGAGCTAGCTCTCCCATACACAGTGCAACAGTTTAAGCCTCTGTGGAAAGTGCTTTTGTGCACAAAGAGGGAATGACATGCCTGTGGTCTTGGAATACTTCTTTTTCTTGCCCTCCCCCCAACCTCAACCCCCTTGTCAGTGTTACAAAATACAGTATGATGCTGGGATAATGTATAAGTATATATACTCTTTTGATCCCATAAGGGAAATTTGGTCTCTGCATTTATCCCAATCCGTGAATTAGTGAAACACACTCAGCACACAGTGAACACAGTGAGGTGAAGGACACACACTAATCCCGGTGCAGTGAGCTGCCTGCAACAACAGCGGTGCTCGGGGAGCAGTGAGGGGTTAGGTGCCTTGCTCAAGGGCACTTCAGCCGCTTTCTACTGGTCGGGGTTCGAACCGGCAACCCTACGGTTACAAGTCCGAAGCACTAACCAGTAGGCCACGGCTGTCCCAAAAACACAGCCAAAGTTGTCCAAAGTAATGATGTGACCTGATCAAAATGTGAAGGCGTTTGGATGATCGCTTTGGTCAAAAAGACCTCAAGAAGCAAACAGGCAATTTAGATGAAATGGGGAAAACACACAAGTCTTTGGTTGTGTTTTGGATGGAGCGGAGCGGAGTGGAATGTGCCCTGACTAATAAAGGGTTAGGCCTGAACTGGGGATCACCCAGGCTCCTCAGGGTTCTGAACACGCTGACAGATACTTGAACCGAGGTGCTACAAACGTCATGACGCCAATTTAGCCTACAGTATGTAGGAATCATTCGTGAGTGAAATCATTTTGATTGCAGCACCTGCGTTTAAACGGTCTGCTTTAAGAACAGGGGGAAGTCTGTCTTAACAGACAGTAACAGACGGCAACACACTGCAAAGCAGTAGTTGCCGACATCTCTGTTAACAGTCTAGTTAGCGTCATCACACACACATACACACACACATTGTATAAAGGAGAGAGAGATTGACTGCTGAATTTGGAAAAAGAACATATGCCCCCCTTTAGGTAATCTACAGATTTCAGCTGTAAGATGATTACGGCTTGGATGGGTTGTATTAAAAAACAGAGGCAGATAAAATGGCTTAAGCTTATTGCAAGCCAGTTACTATCAACCTATTGGTCAAATACCATGGCCTAAATGTTTTGTCTGTGAACAGATTTGTTGTGGTAAGAGTTCAGATGAAAGTCATTACTGGGTAGAACGTATGCTATTAATCATCTTTGTTTGAAATTATTTTGGTTAAATGGCCTCTTGGACACAAAATGGTCATGCAGCATTCCAACCAATATTTCATGTTCCATGATTCCACTTTCCAGTAGTTTGATACACTCATTTTCAGACATTAGGATGAAATGGGGAATCTGCATGTATCCGATCCAGATAGTTAGGCGCCAGGCAGTTTTCCTTCACTTTGTTTCTTCACACTCTTGATACACAATGCATAATAATGTCCAAGTATGTAATTACACTGCAAGTGGAGCTCCCGGAATGCCTGGGCTGCAGTGATGGACCAGAACATGCATCACAGAATGTTTGCCTGCTCCGTGTGATCCAGAGTCATCCGTCTTGCCTGCTGAAAGGTGGGACGCTCTCCGTGCTCCGTCCAATGGATGAGAGTTTGGAGGTGTGAATTAGGCATTCTGTAATGAGTAGGGGGATTGATGGGGCTTCATTAAGTTTTATGGGGCCCTTGGGTAGCATGGAGTGGGTCTACGTCAGATTGATATGGCCAAGGTTAACCATCTGGCCATAAAGCTCTCATCTCTGTCACTAATGGAATTTGTCCACCGATCTCCTCTGTCCAAGGCCCGCTAATATGTTTAATGGCCTTCCGACGCGGAAGTTGAAGGGGTCCACTTTATAAATGCTGCATTCGTAGACCATTTGTGAAATGACAGTGCAAAGGGATGGTCTGACTTACTGAGTCACGTGTCGTGGAGTAGGACGTGGAAGGACATTCTGTACCGCATAACAGTGGCGGTAGGCTACTGTGCCATGTGTGTGTTGAGCATTTGTTACACTCTACACGAGATTAAAGGACATTAGTCTTGCATTTGTGTCAGGGCTCTTTGTGTTGCAAGTGCATTGAGAGACACAGTTTCAGCCCAGCTTTAGCTCGATAAGAAGAGTGGCCTCTGTTTGTTTGTGTGGGATTGTGTGTGTGTGTGTGTGTGTGTGTGTGTGTGTGTGTGTGTGTGTATAGCCTCTAGCTACATGACCTACAAATCCATCTAACACTCAGCCAACCTATTAAACTCACTAGGAAAAGAGTCAATAGCTCCAGCCACTCCAGTGATAAAGTCACAGCTAACATGGGTCGACACCCAGTCATCGTAGGGCTTCCAAACAGTTTTCGGTTTTACATGGAAAACAGCAACCCTTGCACTAATGTCAAAACTGCAACTCTCTCGCTCCGAAAAACCTGTGCTGTTAGTTGAGCTGTTAAACAGCATGGGGCAGCTAGATGTGACTCAGCATGCTAAATTTGTATGAATGAGAAACGCCCCCTAAGGACTGAGGCTGTCAGCCTCTGTAAGTGGCAGTCAGATGGCTTGATGTGCAGCGCCTATTTTGGCGAGTTGTTTTGGTTACATTGCGCTGCACACTTGCTTGTTTATTTATATATTTTGTACGTTTTTGCGATGTTTTCTGCAAGACAGCAACTTGAGAGTTGACGGAGGCTTTTTCTCTCGGTGAGACATCTTCTCTGTTGTCGGTACTTGCGGTGTAGGCGTCTGCCAGAGCCAGAGAAATGAATAGAGAGAAAGAGTGTCCCCACTTTAGAAGGCTTGAAATTAGCGTGCTGTCTGCTCCTACAAAGAGATCTGATGTCTGTTCTGAAATAGATTAGGTGTAGCTCTCAGCAGGTCCCTCCTTTCTCTTGACTTCAAACAAGCAGGTGGGAGGGAAGCAACTGCCTGAACTGAAGCACTCGCTACCTTTCATCGTGTGGAATACTCTGGGCCAGGGAGAGCGCTCCCACCGGCAAACATCTCATGCACTCTTCTGCCCTATCAGTGCATCAGTTGACCAATCAGGGAGTGGAACCGGCCTAGTATTGTTAGACAATCTCTAGCCCAGCCCCTTACAACAGTGCTCTCTCAGCTTGGTGTTTGTTTTCAGGTTATTAAGATTGGATAGACTGGTAATGTTCACCTAGTTTTTTTTGTGGTGGTTCTGTGGCACCCTTTCAAGAATTGACTTGATTGAAAATGGCCCTATGCCAAAACTACTCTGGACCAGAACGCAGCCATTTTGAATTCACCATGGAGATGTTGCCTCTATCCACATCATGGAGGCTGAAGCAACGTCTCCTCCACTAAGCTGTTGTGTCAAACATACTTTAGATTGGTTCGCCAGACCGAACTGAAAGCGTGGCGAGTTGCGAGTTTATTTTGAGGTTATTTTCTTTTCACAGAGAGCAGAAGAGCTCTTACATCCCCTCTTTCGAGCTGCATTTTTTTGCGTTCACTCTTCCAGAGCTTGAGCTTTGTGGGTTTTTAATGGAAGCCAAAGTTGTACATGTCCTCAGAATGCCATACATATTTAGCGTTTACTGCTTCCAGATAAACACATTTAGGTTCAGGGTTATATAAGCACAACACTCAGCCAATTGAGAGACAGACTCCCTTGCTCCTAGTGTGCTGATTTATTCAAATGAATTTGCTCCGAGAGGCTTGCATTGCATTGCATGGCTTAGACGTCTGAATGTGTTTTGCCCTGGCACAGAGGCGACTGTGCCAATGATGAGGCCCCAGTCACAGCACGCCCGACCTTTGTCAATAGGGCTGCACGATATATCTAAAATCTATCGTTATCGCAATATCAACATTTGCGATGGACATACCGCAAAGATTACTTAATTTTCGATAAATTTCGATACATTTTCTGTGCCGTGCACATTCCATACAGTCTATGGTGTATTCACATTCTGAATGTCAACATATTTTACCAAACCGATGCTGTCATGCTGCCCTAGAAGCCCGTTGATCCCCTACCAGTTTAGCTGTGTGGTGTTTTAGGTGTTGAGGCGGGAGCTAATGTCGTGATGGCTGAAGATAGTGAGTCGAGCGAGGTAGGTTACACTTGGGTGAAGAGGAATTGGTGACTAAAAGGAAAAGCATGTCTGTTCTATGGAAATATTTTGGTTTTATTAAGGATGAAGTGTTACAAACACAGCGCCAAATGCGTCCTTCTCCACTGTGTTAAAATAAACAATTTATTTCGTTATCGTTATAGGATCAGAAGATATCTGTCTTTCACTGTAAGGCTTGTATTTCATGATTTGCATTTAGCAAAAGCCCCAGACAGCAGCAGAGAGGTAATCAGGATTCGTTATTTGTAAAAGTTGGTTAGCCTACTTTGTTGGACTGTGCGATCGCAACCCCTGACTTTCACTTTCCGCTGCACTCGACATGCCGGTAGCCTAATAACGTGGGATGCGCAGTGTATGAGGTTGGAGAAAAACATGAGGTGGAGAAAAACATTAAATATTTAAATATCGCAAGTTATATCGTTATCGCAGTACTCAATAATGTTATCGCATATCACATGTTTTCCTTATATCGTGCAGCCCTAATTGTCAACCAACCCATCCCTCTTGCTCTCCGAATGGCTTGATGACAGGTTCAAGGGGAAAAGGATCGGCACCTCAGGGTGTTGCTCAGTGAGTGGCTCGCCCCAAATATCAGGTTTGGTTAGGGAGTGGTTTCTGTTGCAGCAAGAGTTGGACTTGCATAGGGAAGGTACAGATCAAATCCCACTAGTTTGTGTCTAGATGTTGAGACTGATCGCTTGATTTTAGACTGCGAGTCATATGCCAAGAACTCGCACAATGCCAACAAAGACTGTTATTGATGCCTACATTGATGCCTGATTAGCCTAGAAATGTTTACTGAGTCTGAGCTCTAGTCAAAAATTCCTGTCCACATACTTGAGAGCCTGCCACTAGACAGTCAGACCTGGTATCAAGGTGTGGCGGTGGCTCTTTAAAGAGACTGTGGGTGGGGGTGGGGTGGTGGCTCGCTCACCACTAGTTGACTTCAGTGGCACATCCGTGCTGAGAGAGGGATGATGCCAAGGTGACACGTCTTGGCACGTAGGTACCACCTACTCACGTACAGTGAGTCAGTGACGCACAGGGGAAACTGTTGTGTGTGTATTTGCACTTGGAGTGGGCAAGTGCTCAGAGAGCTGGTGTGTTTAACTTGTTTAATCTGAGTTATTTCCCTTTGTTCGTCACAACGGTTGAAGAGACCCATGTGCATTCCAATGTTGCCTTCAAAAAAGTGTCTTTACTCTTTTTGGAAGTAAGAAAATAGATTCACAGCGATGTGGGAGAATTCCTCCTCTGAGGAGGATTTATTCCTGAAAGATAACGTTTCTTTTTCAAGCTTTTTTGTTTGTGAAGTTGTTTTTGGTTTTCCTTATTGCTGTCCTCTCAAAAGCACAAAAACTCTTGTAGTGTTTGTTTTGGAGAGGAAAAGAAGAGATTGCAGCATGGCCCTTATACTCCCAGTGAATGGGAGCTTTAAGAGCTTTGCACATACCACACCCCCCCTCCCCCAGAGACTAAGTCCTGATACACCTGTTCAAGTTAGATGAACCACTCTCCTTTCACTGACACTACAGGGTCAATAGAAACAGCCTTAGACCAGCGAGGTCGAGGAGGTTAGTTAAGTTTTGACCTGAGCTCTGTTATGTATGTGTAAACCTGGCCATGATCCCCAAGTCCAAGGTCGAATTTGGTGGCCCTCGCATTTGTAAAGCAAGTCAATGATTAAAAGCCTGAATGAGTGGGTTGTGTAAGAGTGAGTTCTACCAGGCAGTCACCCGCACACACACACACACACACACACACACACACACAGACACACACAGACTGACACTGAGTGTATCAGACTTTCACCAGTTCCTTTGTGACTAATGAGCAGCATGTTGAAAAGGTGGCGACAGGAAAGTGGAGGGGCCTGGCTCACTCCTCCGCGTGCCTCCTGATCAATAGAAGTGGCAGGCGTCCAGGGCTACTGCTGGCATCCAGGGCAACCACACCCACATTGATTGTGGAAGTATCACCTTTAATATACCTGCGTGCCTATCGCAGCTTCAGACAGACAGTCGATACAGGCACATCAACGATACAGGCACATCAACTCTGTGTGTGTGCGTTTGTCTGTCTGTATGCATTTATGCCACTGTGCTAAAAGGAGAGGCACTTACCTGTGTGTGTGTGTGTGTGTGTTAATGCTTATAAGTTTCACTTTAAATTTATTAAAGTGAAAGTGATTGGTAATGACTGACTGACTATTATTGTGTTACATGCTTCAAATGTAAAGCACTTTGAGCTGCATTCTGTGTATGAAAGGTGCTATACAAATAAAGCTTATTATTATATTATATTATTATTATTATTATTATTATTATTATTATTATTATTATATGTGTGTGCGCGGGTGCACCCCTGCATTAAAAGGAGAGACCCTCACCCTCTTGACTGAGCGCATTCACATCCTGGCCTTTCCCACAGTGCCAGCCCAGTCACATCGTGTTAGCTTGATGCCCCCAAGAATGCCAGTCGTGCCTTTGATGGCACGTTGATGATGCCAGAGCCTGCTGTTATTTAGCCCCCGTGCCAAGTCCGTCTCACTAATGTTTCGTTAATGCCCGGTTTGCCCATTTCCCAGGAAGTTTTGGCTATAGCTGGTCCCATTTACCGTTCTCCGTACACTTGAGGGCATTTCAGATGCCACTGAAAAATCCCGTCCTGTGCTGCTGTCAGATGCACCGCTGAGTTCTAGCCTGCCCTGTGCCAACATGCAAAACAACAGCCGCCCCTGTTCTCTTTGGAGGCCTCCCTCTTTTCTCCTTTTGTCTGTCTCTCACATACACACACACACACACACGCACACACACACACACACACACACTCTTTCCCACAAATGACACACAAACATACACACTCATCCGTTTACTTATGAACTTAAAGTCAGAACAGTCCTCTCCCTCTCTCCGGGTTTGTGTTGGCAGTTACAGTCAGTCTAAGACGGTATTATTCCCATTCTTATCAACAAGGAACTGATATTCTACATTTTTTTGTTTGCACGTTATCTGCCTCACTTTGGTCTGACCTTGAGTTTACATTTCCAACGTGTTTGTCCACCGGAATGTTCTCGTTCTCGTTCGCTCTTCTTTGCTTTCTTCTTGCCCCCCGTAATGAAGTGCTCCTTGTCTGATGGAGGATATTGTTTTTTTTAAAGAATGAGGTCAGAGTGGATGGAATTTAATTATGCGGAGACTGTAGTTTCTTCGCTTTCTTCCACATCTTGCAGTAATTGACGCAGCCCCCGTCTTGACTCACACATACAGAGAGGCAAGTACACACACACACACACACACACACACACACACACACACACACACACACACACACACACACACACACACACACACACACACACACACACTCCACCCACTTGTACAGCCTACAGGATTACTCAAACACACACACACACACACACACACACACACACACACACACACACACACATACACACACATACACACACACACCCTCACATGCACACCATATGCATATACATAGCATCATATTTCTTCACAGCCCTCAGTAAAGCTAAGCTGAACGCATACAGTATTGCAAAACTCCCAGACAGTTCAAATAACAGGCAGACAAAACCCTAGAGAAAGGGCCTGGCAGGCAGAAAAAGTCTGGAAGTCTGGATAATCCCATTTTAAAGACACACTGACACAGAGGAGAAGCTACGCCTAGTGGCAGAAGTATGACCAGTTGTAGTTTGATTTTACTCCACCAACCCCCCCAACCCCCACCCGTGAGGGCATACCTCTTGTGGGGCCTGCCATAGTGTATGTGGGGAGGAGGTGGGGGGGGTTGCTGGGGGGGCTTGCCTGACTCTGAGCTTAGTTCCTCTGAGCCCATCTGGCCCCTTCTCAAGGCTGTGGCAGTCGGCAGTGCTGGTGACCCTGGTGGTGGTGGTGGTTGTGGTGGTGACTGTGGAGGAAGCCCCAGCCGCCCCTGGAAGTGGGTCATGGCGCCACTGACGGGATTGAAAGCGACAAACCGAGAGAGGGACAGACTCGCGGACTCGTGCACTGCCTCAGTTGCAATCCCACAACCCCCAGCCCAACCCCCAACCCACTCCCACCCAGCGCCTCCACCCCCTCTCCATCTGACACCAAACCACAACCAACCACGGCTTGCGGCAACCCATGTGAAGCCTCGCACGAGCCCAATGAAAACTCACTCATTGTGGGGTGGGGGGGTTAGACGTCCAACACACACATGTAAACATTACATCCATCTCACTTCAAGGTGACAAAGTTCATTTCACAGCAGGCCTTCACAATGAGAGCAAGCTAAGGTTAGCTACAGGTTAGCTTCATGCCACTTTAATGAAATAAGTCCCAACATTACCCATGTAATCAGCCAGACTGACTCTCGTTCTTTAACTGTTATCCCCGCATCTCGCTTGGTGCACATTTAATGGATCATTGTTAAGCTCCGTACTCGACAGATCTCGCTTCTTTGGTGATTGTTTTGAACGTGCCGCGTGGCGAGTGCAATCCTAAACTTGGCTGTTTGCTGCTGTAAGGCACTGAGAAGAGCTAGGTCACTGTTAGCAGCGTGCCGCAAGCCACACCACGCAGGCTCTTGCTTCCACTCCAGCAGTATTAATGTGAAGAGGCGTTCCCCTGTGACTCCCAAGTCTACAGCCTCAAGCTCTGTCTACTACTCAACACGCTTGGTGTGTGTATGCCAGTGTGTGTGTGTGTGTGGATATTTTTTAATTTCTGCCACAGTGGAAACATCGTATAAATGGCACCTTGTTCAAAAGGTGGGTGGGAGGGGCAGGGGTGGGTGTTCAGTTAGGAGTAAAGTTGTGTCTTCCCCAGAGCATCTTGAGAATGTTGGTTTGTTTGATTCTAGGTGTGTCTGTGTGTGAGGTTGGTTTGATGGTGTGGCGTGCCTGTGTTGTTATTTTGTTATTATATTGGGGGGTGGGTTATGGTGGTGTGGGGTCCTGCTGGACCTGACCCGGCTGCAGAACCTGGTCCCTAATCGGCTTGAGCCACTGGCCACAGGTCAGCCGACCAGATGAAGTTAGATTAGAGGGTCACAAGGGAGCCAAAGAGGATTATCAGCACGCTAACGTTGCCTCCCTCTCTCTCTCCCCCTCTCTCTCCCCCCCCCCCCTCCCTCACCTACAAAGTTTCCTCTGCTGTTGATAGACTGTTGTTTGTTCAGACCTGAACCTGTATAATCAATGTTGCCATTATAGCACCTCCAATAAAAACATCAAGTAATTCAGTCATCTTATATTCTGTAAAAACAACCATTTCAGTCCCTACTCCACAGAGCAGCACCACCTGGTGGTAGCAGTGGGTGGTTCAGCTTTGGTCACATTCTGTTGGTTGTGTTTTGATCTGGAAAGGGGCCGCAAATAGAGCATGTAAGTTTGGACCGTTTAGTGATGCACCATCAGAGTGACTCATACCTGCATGCGATCGAAGGCCCAGGGGGTACCCTGTCACCTCCCTTGCCCTGACCTCCAAATCCTCTTTCAGTGGCCTATTTCAGTGCCCCCACCTCCACCAGTTTCCCTCCAATCCTCTGACCTCCATCTCAGCACGGATGAGAAGAGATTGCATCCATTAAGAGGAACTTCTCCATAGCATCAAAAGGAATGTTCTGAATCCAGGGATATTCTCCTATAGGGTGTGTCTTGGCCCGTGGTGGTTAGCCTAAGGATTTCTGATGAGGTGACGGGGAGGCCTCAGCTTCCAAGGGCTTTCCCTTTTGATGTCTTTTTTTTCATGTCACAGTTAAAAATAAGAGTGTGAGAAAGTCCTGGTGTCCTCGATATGAACCCGAGTAAAACTGTCAGGGAAAAAAGAAGCGGATTTAAGAGACGTAGAGAACGTTGACAGGTGTGTTGTATGCTGGGTAATGGTGTGGAGTGAGTCATCTGTGGTTCTGCAAACAAAGGCTAATTTTAGACGGAAGGCACAGAAAGGCAGCAAATCACTACAGGGAAAAAATTAATGATCCATGGAAGCAAGAGTGAGGGTACCTTCAAAACAGGAACATGAACAGGAATATTTTTATGAGACCTGGGTTGTATCTGTCATGACCACTGTAATAACTGCTCTATACTGTTCAACTATAATCACTGTCCATGTTTTTTTTTATTATTATTATTTGTATGAATGAGTTCTGCACTATGTATAAAATGATACCTAAGTCCTGATTTCCTGCTCTTCTTTGTGTCACCACAGAGTCATCTTCAAATTACATCCGACAACTGGAGACCAAGGTGCGCATTCTCGAGGACGACAAGAACAAGCTCCTCTCTCAGGTACAGTTGCCCTGTAAAATGCTCATCTTAAGTTCTTCCTGTTTTACTTTTAAGAAGAAAGGGAAAAAATACAGTAGGGTGCCATTCAGTAGGGTATTCCGTTTGATGTTTACCATGCCCCCTTTAAGAGTAGGCCCACTGTAATGGTAGAGTATGCATTCCACTGATGTTTAATTGATTCTGGAGAAATCAAAGCCTGGTACACTGGCATGCTTCTCTCCCAGAGGGATCCCTAAGCGGCACAGCACTGCTCGAGACAGTGACAACGTTGGCGTCCTTTTGTTCCGCTGACCTGGACTTCACATCCACTAGCCTAGCGCCCCCGCCACCCGCCGGGGGGTTGTTATGTACAGCCTTCGGGCAAAATCTTCCCCCAGTTCAGCGAGAGTTCACTGGAGCTTCTTTTTTCTCAAGGCTGATACGGCAGAGCGCATGCAGATTTAGCATTTAGCATTTAGCTATAGATACAATATATAGCTCAACGGGTTTAAAATGTAATTAACCCATCGTTTCATTGCCCACTGGCAATTTACCTAAGCCTCTTCTGCTGTACCATAGTCTGCAATGAAGCCTTTATTATCAGATCCTGATCCTAAAAGTGAGATATAATTAGAGCCTTGCTCAGGGGGGAAAAGCCACCCGGTATTACATTTCCTCAAACACTCTTAGTTATTAAGGCGTCTGAAGAAGAGTAAAGGCCAATTGTTAGCTGGAGACGTGTTAGGTGCCAGATGAGAACGGGCAAAGCCTGTGTGAAATGAAGTATTAATCGCCCATTGTGGTTGGTGAGTCTGACGGGGACAGTGTGAGGAGCGTTGGCGAGGCCATTGCTATGAAAGACACCTCGTAGGATCAGCACAATGATTCTCCCCAAACACAACCCCATTGTGTTCATCAAGGCTGTTGGGCCTTTTTAACGCAGAGGAGCGCGTGGGCGAATAGTCTTCATCAGACCAACACGCCTCTGTGCCAAGCGAGCTATTGAATATACATTCCTTTGCCAGGAGCAGGCCTCAAATTGGGGATTTGTCTTTGTTTCCAGAATATTCAGCTGCTGTGCTGTCATATCCATATTCATATCCATAGGCAACTTCTGTGGTGGTGACGCCTTTGTTGCCACACATGGTGAACAACACGTGGGCCTTATTCTCTATTGCAATGCTGGACCCACGCATCTTGGAAAAACAACTCTCCTCACAGAAAAATAAAACTCCTCCTCATATGGCGGACTCGGATGAGAAGTCGATCCATCTGAAGCGGCATCCAGAGAGTATTAGATTGGCTCCACTGAGCTTTGCTTAGATGCCTTTGTCCGTATGTCTATGCTATAGGATCTCAGAAGCAACTCCTGTTTTATATGCTTGCCCACTCAAACAAGCATATGTATGGTACATGTGGCCTGCTATATGTGTGTCACATGTTGTCTTCCCTATATCCTGATCTCCGGTGTGTGTGTTTTGTCCCTTCAGCCCGGAGGCCGATATAGCTTGTCAAAGATACAAACCAAGGTAACCCAACATTTTCAGCCCGAACTATTTTTGCTGGGATAAGCTGGTTTTAGAGGCAGCTTGAAATCTCTTCTTTCCTATCGCCCCCCCCCCCCTCTTTCTCTCTCTGAATGTGGACATACACCCAAACTCCCAACCGACGAAGCTCATCCTATGTTTTATATGCTTACCTTCTCAACCAAGCATATGTATGGTACATGTGGCCTGCTATATGTGTGTCACATACCTCTTCCCTATATCCTGATCTCTGGTATGTTTTGTCCCTTCAGCCCGGAGGCCGATATAGCTTGTCAAAGATACAAACAAAGGTAACCATTTTCAGCCCGAACTGTTTTTGCTGGGATAAGCTGGTTTAGAAGCAGCTTGAAATCTCTTCTTTACTATCGCCCCCCCCCCCCCCCCCCCCCCCCCCTCTTTCTCTCTCTGGTGGTGGTGCTCATGCTCTCTTGCGTGTTTCGGCTGCTTGACTTTCTAATAAACTCTTCGCACTTCCTGGCTGCGTTTTGGGCATTGCTCAGCATCCCATCTGCTTTTCAGGAACAGCATGCTAGGCTACGCTGAACGTGTGTGCATGTGTGTACCACCACCCTCCCAATTGGCAGAGCAGTGGCTTCAGCGAACAGGCCTTGGGGGTGGGGGGGGGGGGTTGTTATTGTGAGAGAGATGAGAGAGATGAGAGAGATGCAATGTACTGCGAAGGGGGGTTGTCGCAGCACGACATGGATGCATGAGCCAAGATGTTTGTCCCCCTCTCTCGCAGGGGCGTCTGGACGCGCTGAATAATTGAGCAGCCCCAACGCAGGTGGATGAGAGGCTTCCATAATGCATGGGTCTTGTAAATTGATGTGTGTAAGGAAGAAAATGAATTCATGTGAATTTTTCATGACCTGTGTCTTGCTTGTTGCGGTTGTCTCGGCATCCGTCTTGTCCATATGCGGACGTTTGGGGAGAAAAAGTTCAGTCTTTATAAATTGATGATGTGGCTACTATCGTCTGTTTTACTGCAGATTTTAGAGACCACTCCGTATGGCAATACTTAGGCTACACATGAATTTGAGTGGCACATCACAGTAGTCATAATAACTAGTAATTCCACAAGGAGGCCTGCACTGGTGCAGCAAGTTTTCAAAGGGTCAGATTGTAATCTCACTTAATAGTGCACAAGGACCTGACATTTCTTCCTTTCAACAAAGGTATTGCCCAACCTACAGACAAAGCCTTACTAAACAGAGGGTTTTATTCAAAAAAAGTGTAACTAGAATAACCTCCCCCTTTGTTCTGTGGAAACAATATTACCAAAGGAATGGAATGTTGACCCTCCAAACTGGTTAGGTAAGAGCTGAACCTGAGCCCTTCAGAAAGACTAGACACCTGTGCTTAGAATGAGAAATAGGTATGAGAAAAATGGTGTGGGCTTGTTTACATAGTCTGAAACCTACTGCCCTGTCTATACCAAGGGAACCTTTATCAACATTGTCAACTTCAGATCTACTTTGACAAAGTTTGATGTTGTCATTATGGTCAGTCAGAGGTAAAGACTGATTGATTGATTGATTTAATTTAGTGACCACACAGCCAGGCTGGTGGAATTTGTTTTCAGTACAGCTCTTTGGTACCGGTTCCAACATTAGATTAAACATTAAACATATAGTATGACATACATATGTACAGACAGACACATGAAGATATGATTCATAAGGGTCATACTTAATCCACAATCCTCAGCATTCAGAGTTCAGAATGTTTATTGCCATGGGAATGAGACTGTTTTTGAAGCGGAGTGTTCTGGAGGTGATTGTCCTGTAACGCCTCCCAGAGGGCAGTAGCTGGAAGGTGTAGTGTGCAGGGTGGGCAGAGATTACCTTGTGGGCTCTGTGTATTGTTTATTTGTGGTAGAGTGATGGTAGGGGATGGTAGGGGTGACCAATGACTTTGGATGCTCTGTTGATGCTGCACTGTAGTTTCTTCCGTGAGAGTGTGTCATTTGAGCAAGCTTCTCAGTTTAGTACCAGAAAATAGTTTTTAGTCTAAGCATCTTGGTATTGATAAATTAAAATGATACTAAATCCTCTTAATTTCCAGTGAAAATGAAAGGAAATATTGAAGTTAGAATCGTATTACTGGCTTAAGATGAAATGGCACCCTAGTTGCGGTGGGGTGTTCCTGGTCTGTGTCCGCAGTCTGTCCAAATGACAAAACGGTGTCTCCAGAGGAGTCAAATTGATGTAGGGGGAAAAGTGCTTACCTCGCGGCCTGACAGTCTGGCCTGATTTGCTCCTGGGAGGAGGTTAGGCAGGTAAGTTTTTTTTCTTCTCCTTGTTTTCATTCCAAGAAGAGTGACCTCACTGTAGCAAGCACGAGCCCTCTGGCCCCAGTCCGCTGCTCCAGACAGGAGATGAGGTGCGACGGCTGCAGGCCACTGTCACCCTCCGGGAACATTGTGATGAATAAGGCCGAGCCGCTCAGGCCTGCGCGCACACGTCTGGAGCCCAGGCCAAAAATGAAGAGAAATGGACTGCCGCGTCAGACCAAACTGGACGCTTGCGGCCATTTTGAGGACCATTAATGCAGGCAAAGAATGCACATGTTAACAGAAAATGTCTGAAGAAGGTCCTCGGGTTATGCATGTCCAGCATTTATAAGCTCATTAAGTACAACTTACTTAGGCCATCTACATGGCCTGTGTTTGCAGTGCCACTCAATATGCTCCCAAAATGGATTGATCTCCGTTTCTAAAAGAGGCTAAATGTCATTAGAGACCTAAGAAATGTGCTGTTTAGGTGTCCATAAAGGCCTATATGGATATGGTCAGGCTGTCTCTGTGACCCTGCCATCTGTAGCAATGTGTTCAGTCGCCCTCAGTGCAGGTTATGAAACAATGTATTTCTGTCTCCGCCGAGTGAGCGAAAATGGGACGTGTCTTGACGCAGCTACAGGATGCTGACGGTATTAAAGAGCGAGCGAGTTAGCCTCCCTGGAGCGCTCGAAAGCACAGGAACCGCGCTAGGATGCGCGAGACGACGACCTGGCTATTTTTATCCTTCTCGCTCTCTCTCGCTTGCTCTCTCGCTCTCTCAGTCTCCCAGCAATCACGCGCTCCACTCTGCCCATTGAAAAGAACACGAGTGCATGACATTGGAAATGTCATTAGGAGAAGACTTTTTTTTTTTTTTTCTCACAGATCCCTGGGTTGCTACGGTACAGTCACTTCTGCCTTTGGGAAGTGCTGTTCTCTCATAGAGGGACTGAAGGTTGTTGGGCATATTCTCATAAGAGGAAAGGTTTGTGTGTGTGTGTGTGTGTGTGTGTGTGTGTGTGTGTGTGTGTGTGTGTGTGTGTGTGTGTGTAGAGGACAAGAGGACATCACAGAGTATCTAGTGCACTTGTGACTTCCTGGAGGATCGGGAGAGCCCAGGGGCCCTGTGAGAATCACACTGTTACACCAGGGGATTCTCCCTCTACACTAGTGGCTCTACAGCACAGATGGGTGAAAAGCACTGCACATTTAGTCCCAGATGAACTCAATCACAGGAACACAATGACTCCATTCTCAGGGATCCAATGACTCCATGCAAGAGTACTCCATATTCTACTGGTGACCACTTGGAGGGTATGATAGGTTGCCATGGTGATTTGAAGATGATGGTGATGATTTTTTTTACTTCCACTCTCTCACTTTCACTCTTATGGTGATTGTAGCTTGCCATGGCAATGCCATGTCATGATGATGATGATGATGATGATGGTGGTTCTTCCTCCTTTGTGTTGCTCAGCAGCAAAGTAACCTTGGAGATCTGCGCGCCCTGAGGAAGGGCATGACCCTGTACCACTCTGAGTCGCAGCTGTCCTCACTGCCCCAGCGCCAGGAGGCCATGCTCAACGTGAGTGAACCTGCAGACTAGCAGCTGAGCGGCCAGCTAACTGGTGTAACACACACAGACACACACACACACACACACACACACACACACACACACACACACACACACACACACACACACACACAGTCTGCTCTCCTGCACTGCCGACATTCAGATACTCGGCCTTGTTATGCTCGGTCGCATGCATATATGTGACTGTCCCTTAGGAAATTCTCCCATCACACACACACACACACACACACACACACACACACACACACACACATACATACACCCACCCTTCAAGATGTGTCCCATTGTCCTTGTGGTGTAGGATGTGTTTGGAATTAGACTATAATGAAATGTGTAACCGGATTATCAGCCACCTCAAGGCATTCAAGTGCTCAGAGTTCCCCGCTGTACACTGAGACATTACATTACACATAATATTATTCAGAATTATTGTTGTGTATACATTGTCTCCAGCATTGTAGATAGGAAGACAAGATATACTGTCCACTTGTATGTATGAGTATCAAATGTCATTTTAATTGGTTAGCTGCACATCTGCTATGTAAAATGACCACAGCTCACACTTAAAACAGCTGAAACGTTTGGTCAGTCTTGTCCAGTGTACTTGTAGCATGTAAGAGAGGCCATTGTTCCACCAAAATTAAAACCATATGAAGTGTTATTAAATTCATCACACAGTAGGTTTTTAAGCTCCACATTTTCTGATGTATTGATTCATAAAACAGCAGTGCCTCCAGTGAAACCCAAAACGATCTGTTAATGATTTGAGTCAGCTTCCCTTGCAACATGGCACACTGCCAAAAAAAGCCACCGCCCACTAACTTAAACTGTAATCCTACATTTTGTTTGCGAGTGCATTTTCATCAAACGTTAATTAGCTCCCGAAGATCGATCAGACTTTTCACCTCCCTGTGGTGCTGTTAAAGAGAAAAAAAGAGCTGTAATTGTTTTTGGGTTTTTTTCCGCTTCTGTCACCCTGCCAAAGGTACTTGTTCTGCTCCTCCTAAAAGGGTTCCGCTGAAAAAAATCAATATAGAACCTAATATGAAGGCGTTCTGTCTGACTCACTCACTCCCTTAGGAACTTGGAGTTGTGTGTGTGTGTGTGTGGGGTGGGGGGGGGGGTCACGAGTTTGCTGACACACCACATCCCTCTCTTCTCCGCTCTGCTCCTGTGACCTTGTAACTTTTCCTTCTGAAGGCACGCATTAATGTTTCAGGCAGCCGGGGAGGCAGCTGTCTGTCCCAGCGGATCTGCACGGCCTGATTTATTCACGTTCCTCCAAGCCTTTTTGCATAGGGCTCCTGTGCAATTTATACCTCGTCAGCCCAGCTGCGACGTTGGCGTGAACACTTGAACTGTCGTAGACGCGACATACCCCCAAGGTCAAACGCACTCACCCGACGGACCGCCTCAGGCAAAAGTCACAGGACTTTGTCAGCTGGTGACGTTTAGCGTAATTGGTAAATGGTCTCAGGGGAGCACTAGGTTTTCCAATAGAACAACAGATGTGTATTAGAATGTCCTCTGACAGTCTACATGACCTGCAATGACAAGAAAGGTGCATTATTGTCTTTCATGAAGGCCTGACAAGGATAAGTGATTACTTTAGCTCTTGATTCACACTAGCTGCATTCCTCTCAATACCATACCTCCTTAGACTTTAAGAATCAAACTCCAAAAGTGTCTCGACCTTTTAATTGATATGAAGTGACTGAGGGAATAAATATGTTTTATATGTGTGGAACTAGCAGAGACATCATTAGTACACCATGTTGTGTGAGAAGAAAGTAATTGCAGTGAATCAGGCTATACATATAGATGGTGGGAGAGAGAGAATATTTTAACATTTTGAACAAACAACTACAACAGACAGATCTCTAACCATCCAAGTAAAGAAAATGTAATTTGTCACAGAGCAAAGAGCAGCATCTCAGCACCATGTATCCTTGAAGATCAATGACAATTCTTGATTTAACTTAACTGCCATGGCATCCTCTCCTAATGTCTGCTGTACCTTATTTTTCCTGCAGATGTAAACTGCAAATTTGGCCTGACCAATGATGAAATTAATGAATTGACCTTTTGATTTCTGTCTGATTGTAGGAGAGCCCAAATGTAAAGCAGTGTTTGAGTGCCTCAGTTTTATAAGAGTCCCATGCCTATCTTTTGGCATTCCTACAATAGATAGAACAAGAGATAGAACAATCACGTATGAATCACGTTCATATGCGAGGCCGATTTAACATGTTCTTGATCAGTAATATCACCGATCGTCAAACTACAGTCCTCTACACTTTGCACAGTGTTGCACTCAACTCTAACAGCATGACGCCTAGTCAGCTTTTCATAATCCATTGTCCCTGCAACAGTCATGCTTCCAGCAGATTCTGCTTGCTGACTCCACAGAGAAACAGTTTACAATGTACACGGCAAACTTAAAGCAATCTACAGACCTACAGAGCTAAATTTACTGCTCAAAAATGATCAATCCAAAAACATAAGACAGACAACAAGACTACAATAAGACACACAAAAGATAGGAGTTTGAGCTCAGGCCAGAAGGACCACTTCACTCACACTCGCATTGCATTCACTCTGACACTCATTCTACACATGCACTCAGAGAGAGAGAAAGAGAGAGCGAGGATGATTCATAATAATGTCATTTATGGTTGCAGAGAGGAAGGGGTAATTGTGTTACATCATCAAATTACCCACTGATTGGACGTAAAGATGAGCTCTCTTGGTAGTTCTTGCTTCTCGGCAGTGCTCGCCTCTATTAGGCCGATTATGCCGCGCTTCACTCTCTACATCTGCTCCGGGCCCGTCGTCATGGCGTTGCCATGGCAACATCCTCATTAGGCTGGGGAGGGGTAGGGGGAAATATGTGGTGCCATGCAGATTGATTGATTGATTGTGCTCTGATGAGACTCAGCGTATCCATGCATGAGTGAGTTGGAGAGGACGAAGAGGAACTAGAACATGAAGTAGACAGACGTACCATCAGGGTTTTGCTGAAACTTCACTAGTGCACACACACACACACACACACACACACACACACTACATACACACACACACACACACACACACACACATACATACACCCACCCTTCAAGATGTGTCCTATTGTCCTTGTGGTGTAGGATGTGTTTGGAATTAGACTACACACTACACACACCCACTACACACACACACACACACACACACTACACAAGACTTTATTTGCATAAGGTCCAACCTTTGAAGGTTTTAGAATATCTTATTAGCATAGATTTTAAGAAACATATTTAAGTTTCTCTAACACACAATGCTCTGGCCATTAAATAGCCTTAATTGCAGAAATGGCCTTAAATGAAACAAACAAACAAACAAACTTTATTTGCATTACTTTTCTTTCATAGTTTTTACCTCTCAACTCTTATCATTCAAATCTTCCCCCTTATTTTAGTCGACTTGTCCACCGACACCAGAAGCTGCTGCTCACTGGCCCTTTGATTCAGCTCCACTTGCAAAAGTACAAGTGCAGGGCTGCATAGACAAGCCCATAGCTGGAGCCCGATACTCTCTGACAGTGTGTCTCGATGGTTCTCCCGAGCGTTTAACAAGCTTGATTCGTGTGCACTGAGCCAACTCTACCTCGTGCCCACTGGATGAATAGTAAGCATGGCTCGGGGCTACTTGTTTTAACTCCGCCATCCGCTGCTATTTGAGGCTTTGGAGCACACTGTCAAAATCCACAAAAATCAGACCTAGAACTCCTGTGAGATTTACTCCCACCCCCAGATTTCTTGCTTAAATAAATATATTGATTCTTCAAAGAGGATGTCAGGGTGGACTCGCATAGGCATACACCAAAAAGGAGAGTTGGTGCTGTGTAATGCTAGCTCCATGCTTCAATGAGGCTCTTTTTAATTAGGCCTGATTAATCATGCTGGAGGACAATAGGGATCGGTCCAGCCAAGGGCATCGGTCGACAGATCCATCAGTTGTGGCATGCTGGGTGTCAGTGCCCCTGGTTTCTCCGTACTGACCGTGTTTGATTCCCCTGCAGTAGGCAAACAGTTGATGAGCTCTTTGTGTTCTCTCTCTTTCTCTATGTCTCTCTCTCTCTCTCTCTCTCTCTCTCTCTCTCTCTCTCTCTCTCTCTCTCTCTCTCTCTCTCTCTCTCTCTCTCTCTCTCTCTCTCTCTCTCTCTCTCTCTCTGTCTCTGCAGGGCACCAGGGGTCTGCCCACCAGCGAGTCCTCCCCTTCGGCTGGCTTCCTGAGCTCTGCGCAGAAGCCAGAGGCCGTGGTGCACGCTATGAAGGTACATGCACCAGGAGTGTCCAAAAAATAACATGCATTCAAAATCATCCACTTAGAGTCCATCCTATAACGTTTTTGAGTTTGTTCATTTTTAAAGAGCATTTTGGTTCTTAAAACCATGTGGAATAACTTAATGTATGTATCATTGTGTGTAGGTTGTTTTGTAAAGCAAGTGAACTGTCCCATACGATCTCTAATTCCAACTGCATGGCCCTCCAGGTCCTTGAGGTTCATGAAAATCTGGACAAGCAGCTTCCTGAGGACTACGAGGAGGACCTCAGCGAGAAGGAAAAAGCTATCGTGCGGGAGATGTGCAACGTAAGTCAACACAACACAACACAAGACTACACAACACAAGACAAGACAACAGAAGACAACACAAGACTACACAACACAAGACAACACGCAGCCCACTGTCCCCATTTCACTCTCCCTCTCCTCTGTTTCTCTTTTTTGATGTCCTTTTCTTCTCTCTCTCTCTCTCTCTCTCTGTGTCTGTGCATGTTGTTGTTTGGCGCAGCACAGACAGTGATTCTCTGTGGCTAGCTTGCTCTCTCAGTGGCACTCTAATTGGGGAGCCTTAATAAGACGCTCGCATCTCAGCTGTCAGAGCAATTAAAGGAGAGCAGTGGGAGAGAGAGAGAGAGAGAGAGAGAGAGAGACTCTCTCACTTTTTCCTAGCCTTCCCCTCCCCTCCCTCTATCCTTGCTACTCTCTCTCTCTACTCCTCTGCCCGGCCCTGCCGTCCTCAGTGCTGTAATGATGACTGCTGATGAGAGACAGGGGCAGGGCTGTGAGCGGCCCCACTGTGTGGTATGCAGCAGGATTGTTGGGGGGGGGGCTCCTGTGTACTACTGGGGAACCGTAACCCCGTCTCACCTGTAGTTCTCTACAGGGGATGGAGTCAGGAGGAGAGATAGGACAGGGTAGTAGGGAGGGAGGCTGGTTAGAGGAAGCCACATGAGGACACAGAGTGCTTTTGCACTTGTGCCTTTTTGAAACATCCCTTTCTTCCTTTGTTTCACATTTCCGATTGATGTATTGAAGATACAGAATGTAACTCTCTCTCTGTCTCCCTGTGTGTGTGTGTGTGTGTGTGTGTGTGTCTGTATCTGTGTGTCTGTCTGTCCAGGTGGTATGGCGCAAGCTGGGTGATGCTGCCGGATCAAAGCCGTCCATCCGACAACACCTCTCTGGGAATCAGTTCAAAGGGCCGCTGTAGCCGCCTCACCCGCTCTCTCTCTCCCCCGCTGTCTCTGTGGCACCCAGGGGAACATGCTCACCCTGAATCACCTACCCATAAACCACTGCAGCGTTGGGACACAGCAGCAGCGCACCCCAAAGTGCTCCCCATGTAGACAACAGAACACTGTCCTCAACCATCTCTCCTAGTCGCTTTTATAAACACACACACACACACACACACAACGAACTTCCTGCATAAAACTTGGCACGCAGCTCGCACTTCCATTCTGCCCCGCAAGCCTGCAAATGGGGCGTTTAATGACCGGCAGCTTGTTCCACCAACACACGAACCATCTCTGGCTCTTTCTCGATGTTTACTTAGTATTTCAATAAGTGATGAACAGACACCTCCCTTGTGTGTGTTACGTGCTGAACACCTTTCTCCACAGAGGGGACAGCTGCAGGCGAGCGTCGACTTCCCCTCACGCAACAAACGTTTTTCTGCACTTCTGTAGTTTTTGACTCAGCTACACTTATGGGTGTTTGCCACTAGTGAACCCACACGTGAAAAAACAACCTCCAGGTGTGTGTGTGTGTGTGTGCGTGTGTGTGGGTGACCAGTGCGCTCTTCCTCCCTCCAGACCGAAGTGTACTGTCGATAGAAATACTTCTCAGTATGTGTAAAATAATGTACAATTAAAGCAAACTTAGCACTACTTTTGTCGTCATCTTTGTCTTGTTGTGCTTTTTGTTTCTATTTACTTTTAGTAGCCTTGTGCAGGCTACAATTTGTGTTTAAAAAATGCGCCGAACATTACAGAAGTGTGTTTTTTTTTATTCAATACACTTCAATGTAATTTTTTTTAGGTTGTGCAGCTTTTCAGTCTGAAAATACATGGACATTTTCCTCATTGGTTTGCCCATACTGGTAAAGTCAACAGAATTTTTACTGTTTGTCGTACAATTTGTGAAATTGAAAATTACAGTAGTGTGCTGTGCATGCTTGACAATCATTTTCTCAGGTTTGGGATTTGAAATAAAAAACAAAGACTGCTTTAAACATGCTTGCATGGGAAGGGGGGAAGCTGTTTCAACCTCTGGGTCGCCCACCTTTAGAACCACGGTTCCTCACTTGGTTGAGAAACTGCTTGACAAACTATACTGTGCAGATCTTTTACATTCACTTGACCGCACTGGCCATCCACTCATTGTGATTACTGTGATATTGGAGGACTGTGGAGATCCCTTATATCTATCTCTTTTGTCTGGCGTTGTCACCAAAACCACTCCAGGGGACTCGAGGGGTGTTTAGACGTAATGGCTGACTTTGAACCCTTGGTAGCAAGTGTGAGAACTATGGAAGATGCATTTCAGCAGTTGCATTGCATGTTTGTGGCAGAAGAGCTTTTCAGTTGGAATGTGAGAAAGAAGTCTTCCCTTGGTGGTATATCTGATGTGCTCTTTTTCTCTCTCCCTAGTCAATGTTGACGTGTTCAGCTGAGCAACTCAGTGTATATTAAAAAAAAATAGGTTATTTATTGGTGTTTGCTAGTATGGAGAGTAAGCGTGAAAGCAATGGCTGAAAAGTATCTCGTTTAATGTGGTTGATTTGAAACCAGCAGAAAGCCTTTTATTGTCACTGGAAAAGATCTTGGCTGGTTTGAGTGGCAGAGTCCTTGTCAAAAGGTACTTTGTCACTTATATTACTGTTCCAAATTAGAACATGACTGACTATGCCCTAATAAGGTTGGTCTTTGTTGTTCTTTCATGCAAATGCATTTTCAAAAACTATAATCTAAGTGTGGATTACAAAAAGTGTCCTTTTTAGGAATTGAATTGAATATAAAGCCATGATTCGATTTTTGAAATTGTTTTCTTGATGTGGCATTTGGAAAGTACCACCTCTCTTTTGCATGGGTTTTGATTTGGGAACCTGTGTTTTATGATTATGTTGTATTTTACTCTGTAACATGAGACAATATCAAAACTGGATCCTAGAGTCTACAGTGTTAAAGCCAATCCTGTAGTTGCTAGCATGACAAATGTAACATTTTGGTTTTATTTTCTATTTTTTTTTTTTTTTTAAAAAGCCAAACTTGAGTTGTATATTGGATGTTTTTAGATGAAAGATTAAGGAGAAATTGTACTATATGGAATAGCCCACTTTTAGATGATTTTAAATATTAAAGAAAGATGTTCCTTTCAAAATGTCTCACTCATTTACTATGCATGTTTTTGGGGGTGAAAAAGCTTTCAGGTAAAGAAATGTGCGCCCACTGCAGGTGTTCCTGTTCCTCTCCACTTTCCTTGGTCCCTTCAAAGCATCATCACAAATCCGAAAATGGATGAACAGATTTTTAAAAAACCAAATGAAGTGAATTTATGCTGGTATATTCCACTAGCAAAGTTACTATAGATGCCCATGCAAATTCCATCCCATATGACTAAAGATGCCCATGCAAATTCCATCCCATATGACTAAAGATGCCCATGCAAATTCCATCCCATATGACTAATTGCATAACTGCAGAACATGAAGCCCTTACTGTTCACTATATTAGAAGGCAACCCCACGTGTTTTCAATTCTCTGCATACGTGCCCTACGTGTTTGTGGCCTTGTGGAGAACAAGCTAAGCTGCTTGTTGCGTCTGGAAACGCCTGAACTTTCCCACACCTTTCCAATGAGATTACCTGGCTGTGGCCCGGCAGACACAACAACAGCGGCACATAAGAGAAACAGGTAAACACCAAAACAACTAATCACACCACAAACCAGACATAACAAAAGGAGGAAAACAAAAAAAATCGTCATTTTTAATTATCCCAAGTGCCACAGAAATCACATAAGCAGGACATCCTGTGTGCAGGGGAGGATCAGAGGGGTTCTGCAGGCTGCCTACCTATGCCATTACATCCTATTCCTAAGGCACGTATGGAAAATACCACTAGCTAATAAAAAAGGATGACTCGTCTGATTTTCAGAGATCATATTTACAAGAGATGGAGAGAAAAAAAGTACATGCCTCAGTGTTTTACAGTGTTTCAACTGTTAATGAAAATGTGAGACGACCAAAAGGACTTCCGAATAGTAGACTAGCTACAGTACATCTGCGCTTCCGTACCCTGGACGCATGAGCAAGAACAGAGAAGCAAAAAGATGGTGAAATATTTAGGGGGGAAAGGGTGATATGGTACTTAATGAAGCACATACATAAAAGTTCTAAGGTAGCAAACTAAGATCAGAAAAGGTAAAGCATTTTACACATGGAGCAAACATACTTCCATTAGATTTTTTTTTTCTCCACACGTTTCTAAAACATGAAATGACAATAACTCGTCAATGGACATGCCGGCAACGTTCCATGGTCAAAAAAAAAGAAAAAGAAAAAAAAAACAATAAAGACGGTCATCCATGACGCTCTATGGTGACGCCGTGCGTGTGTGTGTGTGTGTGTGTGTGTGTGTGAGTGTGTGTGTGAGTGTGTGCGATCCCAGTGTTCACTGTTGGGCTTGGTTCTAGAAAGTTCACTTTTGCCCTGTTGGTATGGTTAAAGTTAATGTTTGTGGTCTGTTGATCCTGTGCAACTGTCTTTGAACAAAACAGTATTTCCACTGGTGGGTGCAGGCTGGTTGCTCGACTGGTGGCCAACCTCACCTGCTCCCTTTGAGCTGCGCCGCTCTCTTCTCTTCTCATCTCATCTCATCCATGCCCCACGAGTCATCCCGGGCACCGGGGGCATGCCAGGGGGCGGCAGAGGCACCTGGGACTGGGGCACCGGCGGGGGTGGGTACCCAGTCGGAGGAAGGCCCATGCCTGGCGGGGGCCCCGCATGACTGGGCGGCATCCGGGGGGGCGGCGGAGGGTAGTTGTGGTTGTACCCGGGCGGGGGGTAGGCAGGGGAGGGAGGGGGCAAGTTAGGCGGAGGGTAGGATGTAGGGGGTGGTGGCCCCGGTGGGGGCGGATTGGGGGGTGGGTAGGCGTGCGGGTGGTAGGGCATGGAGGGCATGGGCGGTGCGTAGTTAGGGGGCATGGGGGCGTACGAGGGCCCCTCGGTTTTCATCATGGACTGCAGGCTCTGGAAGCCCTCGCCCGACATGTAAGAGCTGGAGGTGGACATGCCCATGATGTAGGTGTTGGAGGGGGGTGGGGGCGGGGGGCGGTGCGGCAGGGGCGGTGGAGCTACGTGGGGTGGGGGAGGCGGCCCTTTGGGCAGGTCCACGCATTCGCTCGAGGCCGCCGGCTCAGCCTCCACTGGGGGCGCTGGGGCTGCAGGTGGGGCCTTACGCTCTGCAAACACACACACACACACACACACACACAAACACCAAACACAAACACACAGAATGCAAGAGATTAATTACAGCATGTGGTCTTTCTGCTGAGTGCATGTACATGCAGTGTTACCCATACATTGACTTATTTGTGGCGGCCCACCACAATATCAACATTGACCACCACACAATGATTTTCCAGGTTGTACTAAATTGTGCTTGAATCTGGTTAGCATCATAACCACGCTGTGCTAATTTGTTAAAAACTGTTGCATTCAAGTTAATTCTGCAAACCAACCACGACAAATGGAATTCAGTTCTCTGGGAAACACTGACATGAGCGATGTCAGTTCGTTACAATTGAGAATTTTATTGCTGCTCATGCTGTTCAGGTTGAATAGTGATCTTTCACAACAGTCTGGTTAGGTTTGTTATGACTGCTTGTCTGCTCTGTACAATACAAATACACCACAGAAAAGACCATGAGACCACAAAGGCCATTTTTGTAGTATAGTCCATGAATAAACTGAAATAAAAGTTACTACATGATCACAAACTAGCTTTAGTTTTAACCAACTTATTTTTTCAAAATCTGTGCACAAATTCAGATCTGTAGCCATCTGTAGCCATGGTCTCCCATTGTATGGGAGCCAAGTCCTTAGCTTTCAGAGCTTCTTATTTACAGTAGCTCACAAAATTATTGTGTTGCATTCATTTTAGCTCTGTGCAGATGCAAAATCAACTCTGAATACCACTGTTCTACTGTAACTTTAGGATCACACGTAGAGACACTTTGACTTTCCAACAATACAGGCAGCACCCTGCAGCCTTTACACTAATTATTAAGATACTACAAGTCACCCTCAAAATAGGAGAACCCTGTCGTGTTGCTACCATAGCTTGTGTAAGCTCACAGGTAATGTTGACTATAGACAGGATTAGTTTTAAATTTAGCCTCAAAAGAGTGTCTGAATACACAAGGCTGGGCTAACAATCAACTGAGAAAATCCACCCCTCACGTGGAAACACACTTCTGTTAAAATGACAAGCATGCTACTAGTCTGACGCCATTGGCAAGTAGTGATTGCTCACGCATAGAAACTTGATATGGAAGGTCTACCGACAACTACTACTTTTTTACATTCATTACACTGTGAGTCAGGGCAGTAAAACTCACCAGCAAGCACACGGCCACGCCCTGGTTTGCTTTCTCACATAAGTGATAAGTTGTCAAGCCAAGCACCGGCAGGTTGAATCATCATGGCTAATACATTAATCAGATTGCTGACAGCTAGTCACTAGATTGGGCCTATTCTGCAGTTATGAAAGATCCTTCATGGCAACAGCTCCTCAGATGCTGGATACCTATCCACCCTTGGAAGATGTAACATCTTCAGAAAACCGAGGTTATGTTCATAACCATACATTCTCTTTCGGTCGAGTTCACTAGAGGTTAATCAATTGGAACACATATACCACAGCTCTCATTGTGACAGTGCCCTCATAATTCAGATTGTCAGGACACACTAGAAAATTAGCCTCATCTGGCCTCTAGGGGGTGCTGCAATAAGTAGGGAATGCAATAAGTAGGGAATGAATTTTTGCAAATACCTATTGATTTGTTTGCATTGAAAATAAAATTCTACATCCTGGTTATATCTTGGAAGGTCCCAAAGATGACACATGGTTAGCATCAGAGCAACGGCAGCCATAATGGATTTCATCAAAAACTTCACAGGCCACAACAATTTGGCACAGCCGTGGCCTACTGGTTAGTGCTTCGGACTTGTAACCGGAAGGGTTGCCGGTTCTAACCCCGACCAGTAGGCACAGCTGAAGTGCCCTTAAGCAAGGCACCTAACCCCTCACTGGAACTGAGGAGGATTTGCTCCATCGCAGCACAGTGCAGGCAGAAGGCAGAAAGGCAGAGATCAGCCCAGACTTGTTCAGTGCCCCGGCATGCCACACAGCAATCATGCCCATCCATTGCAGTGATAGCATGCCCGCATGACGGAGGGCAGTGACAGAACTCTTCTGCCATAATCAGAGTCATCATATTCTGAATATTATGCCACTTTGATACAAGCTTTTTCATTGAGCCATGGAAGCTTGATGGGTGAATCTGGCTGGTGAGGCTCGTGAAAGGGACTTGCAGTGCAGCATTCTGTGAGCTTGATCTCTCTGGCAGATTGGATGATGTTTCTTCTCGGTTTCAGATGCTCACTATCGCTAAAAAGAGGACTAGTTTATTGCAGAGCGCCCTTATCTAGTGTTGATCCTGATCAAGGTCCTATAGGGATGGTTCCTGCACACAGGCTGTGAGGGTTTTTTCCTGGGCGAAAATTAGGCTGAGGCAGTGATGAACTGGGGGGTGGGTGTGGAAATAACATACACAACCAGTGTTGACAATATGACAAAACACTTGCTCTTATTGGGGATCTTATTGATGCATTTATTTCTTTCACATGTGCGTACTGGATGTCCATGAGGATTTGCATGCTCCCTGCGTAGCCCCCTAAGGTGAGGAGCTGCAGTCTGTATTTACTGGACTGTCACAACAGGTGGGAGAATTCAAACCAGATTTTTATACTATGTTAGCCTACCACGTTTCACGGTTAAGGTGTCTACTTCACAGAGAACTTTTACTGAACGTTACCTGCTTGTTGTTTTTAGGCAATACTTGCCTTGACTCGTCTTTCACAATTTGAACGCGCTCAGATTCTCTCCACTTGTGGCTGTGAACTAGACCTGGGCAATTCTCTATGCAATTCTCTATGCATCTAAAAACCCTGGTTCTGCTCAATTTTGTGGTGGAAAAACTCCTATAATACAGTCTGCGGATAGATGAAACACATGATTTTCCCAGAGTATAAAACGTCCTATTCTTTGAAACAGGGTGCACCTGCAGAAACACTTTTACTGCAGATATGTCTGTACTATTTTAGTGATACACCTGCATGAAAGAATGCATATTTCCTTTGAATGTGGCATTGCTGTGCAAAAATTAGAGAGCCCATTTGTAAAAACAAAATAAAAGAGGTCCACCTCCCAAAAACCTGAACTTAACTTAAATAGAAAACAGCCTGGTTCAAGTTCAGAAACAAGACTATATAAGACAAACTGCTTTGCCTGTAAAACATCCAAGAAGAGAGCATTTTGTATTTCCATATATTAATATTATTTCTAAAACATAATTTGATTAAATGTAGACCTACATTTAGAGGTTTTCTTTCTCACTTCTAAAGTTGTCAATGGTACCTGATATTCAAGTTTGTCAACTCACTCAACTGTTTCAGCCTCATCATAAGCCACTTGCTGTGACAGGGCGCCCTCTACTGGCTGAATAGATTATTTTTGAAACCCATTAAGTGTGTCTGGAGGAGTAGAACCCACAGATCTATCCCTAACCCTTAGTAAGACATGTTTTTAGTGCAATGCAGTTACTTCTATTCTGGAAGTTGCAGAGGTTGGCAAGAGAATCTAAGCTAGGGCAAGAACAAACTCTAGCCACTTCAACACAATCAAACCACCAAAACAGATAAAAGGACTGTCTGAGCAGCATTTGGCTAACATCCAATGGAATTGAATAGAAGAGAATGGCACTCAACCAGATAAGGCATGAGTGAAAAACTGAATAATGTAAGCACAACAACGACTGATCCAATGAAATACAGGTGAGAAGCAGCGGACCAGCCTGATGTTCTAGATCCATTTCCAATGTCAGGGGTTCCAAAGCTGCTAAAATAGTACTCACCAGGTGGGGGCTGAGTGGTTGGCAGGGGGGGCATGGGACTCTCAAGACGTGGAATTTTGCTGCCAACTTGCTCTGCAGGTTTAAAAGATGACATATTACACACCATTAGCGACTTCAGCTTCTTGTTAATAAACACACCCACATTGTAGAAAAAGGAGCAAAGTAATAGATTATCATTATGACAATCAGAGTTAGGCGTATGAAACATAACTCTACATTTCCCAATCAGAGTTAAGCGTATGAAACATAACTCTACATTTCCCAATCAGAGTTATGCGGATGAAACATAACTCTACATTTCCCAATCAGAGTTAAGCGTATGAAACATAACTCTACATTTCCCAATCAGAGTTATGCGGATGAAACATAACTCTACATTTCCCAATCACTCCATGAGTTAAGCACCCATCATCAGGCTCAGGGAATTGACCAAATGTATTCGCTTGTTGATGATGTCTCATAATTTCCTACAACTACCGGTAAACAAAGATATGAAAGAAAGATATAACTGAGGTGTTAGAGCAAAACCCAGAGAGCCTGAGAGAGTGCCAGCTTTAAATCCTTCACATTAAATGCCAAGCCCCTTGCAAAAAACCTCCTGGAGCCAGATTTGAACCTAGAATCACATATCTGCTCTGTCAGTAAATATGCCTTTTATCACCTCCAAAACATTGCAAAAGTACAGCAACTTCTTTCACATGCAGATGCAGAAAAGCGCTTTTAGCATCAGCAGGCTCTTCTTTCTGGTCTACCAAGAAAACTATTAATAGGCTTCAGATCATACAAAATGCTGCAGCATGGGTTTTAAACAAGACCAGAGAGAGCTCACATAACACCTGTCGTCCCTTTACAACACTTTTAGTACACCCATTTATACTTCAGACATGCCTTTCTAGCCTAGCTTTGCGCTTATCTTTTATACTTCAGACATGCCTTTCTAGCCTAGCTTTGCGCTGATCTTTTATACTTCAGACATGCCTTTCTAGCCTAGCTTTGCGCTGATCTTTTATTTTCTGTTATCCATTTAAAACTTCATTTTTTATTATTCTATCTATGTTGTCCATTTGCCATGTCTT
Organism: Alosa sapidissima; assembly: GCF_018492685.1. Lineage (NCBI taxonomy): Eukaryota > Metazoa > Chordata > Actinopteri > Clupeiformes > Clupeidae > Alosa > Alosa sapidissima. The sequence continues at coordinate 22,687,555 of NC_055962.1, read as the reverse complement.
GATCGTTCACTCTCAAAATAATTTTCAGAAATGTTGTTCTTGTTTTTGGCTCTCATGATGTCTTGATGTCTGTTGATGCTTAAGTGTTCAGCACTTTGCAGCGCAATTTTGCACAAAAGGTGCACTATAAGTAAAAATTGCTTGATAGATGATTTTGTGATGGCACATAATCAGTGGTTAAAAGGGTAAAAAGTGTTCACCTGCAGTTTTTGATTCTTCTTTAGGGGATATCTGTGAAAAGACAAAGTGGACATCGTAATGACTAACTGATTGAAGAAGCTCCAGTGAACAAGTCTGCAACATCCATCGATCATACTGCCATGTAATATGTAATATCCTGGCAAATAAATTTGTCATTTTGCAAACAAAAAAAAAAAAGAGGGAGGGGGAAAGAGAGGGAAAGAGAAAGAGAATAACGAGCACAAAAACACTAACAGAAGGTTTGGTGTGCCATAAGAGAGACAGGCGGCCCTAATGAAAACAACACGCAAAGGCAGGCAACGAGCAACGCATCTTGTGCATGAAGTGCATCATGTGGTGTGTAGTAGTATGGAGGAGCTGCTCATTTTGCTCATGGAATTAAATTTGCAAAATAGCTCTGTACTTCGCCCCTTTAAATTAGGGCTCTCAGAGACATGAGAGAAAGAGAGTATGAGAGAAAAAGAGAGTATGAGAGAGACTAGATGGATGAGACACACAGCGGCAGGCTGTGGGAGAGAGGAGGGCAGCAGGCGGAACTGTACTGTATTGACGTGTGGCCGTTTGAGCTGGCGCTGCGGGCTGGCCTGGGGAGATGCCTTCTTGGGCGGGGGTGGCGCGGGTGGGAGGGTGGGTGGCGCTTGGATAGGTGGGGGGCCCGGGGACGGTGCAGAGGCCTTCCCCTTCTCCGGGTCTGGGGGCTGCTGGGGGATGGGCTGCTTGCCCTGTGAGTATAGATCCAGGATCTGGTGACAGATATCTGGTGGAGAGAGAAGGGAATCACAGGTGATCTACAAGATATAATTCAGGACCACTAGTGTTAGGCCAGACAGTGTTCAGCCAGAGAACTAGGGCTGCAGCAATCGATTCTTTTTGGAATCGAGTATTCTATCGATTATTTCATTGATTAATCGAGTAATCAACTCATTTTTTTTTATTAATATGCACAACAAATGTCATGCTGTAAACTAGCCCTACTCACTTCAAAGTAAATGAATATATTTGTTTTATGTAGATTTGTGCATCTGCAGCATTTACCATTACTACCAAATAACTTATAATAAGTATCTCTGAGGTAGGCCTATTTGGTGAGATAAGTGGAGTGTGGATAAATGGAGTGTGAGTGTGTGTGTGTGTGTGTGTGCGCGCACGGGCGAGAGGGGGAGAGACAGAGAGAGACCAGATGAGTGTGTGATAAGAAGTTCTTTGGTGTATTGCTCACTTGCAATTTAACATGAATTAATTTACTACTTGGTTCCACAACTGAACATATTGACTCACAACATTAGACTACAGCCACTACAAATACTGTACATTCTAGCTACATTAAATCATAACATCAATGTTTACGATGCCTTGCTATGCTTGGTGAGCTGGTTTTAACAACTGGATGCTTTCAGCTCACACCGTGTCCGAATAGGATCCGAGTAAGTGTCTTGTATGTCTGTCTATACTGAACCCGTTATATGCCCTTCTATTGCAACATATTTCTTATTCAAAACAGCAGAGCAACCCAAAACGTTGTACATTCTCTGCCTTTTACGCACGGTTTCTTAGCTCTCATTCTTGTCTTAACAACTTAATTCTGAAAATGGTGTGCACGTCAGTAATAACAGTCCGTGTGAAACAATGGTCCCTGAGCTGAGCAGGCAATATAACCCAAGTGATAGGATTTAAACGAAGCCTCGAGGCAGAGAATTTGACCCATTCATTTTTTTGTAATAGAATTATTCGAGTTACTCAAGTAATCGTTTCAGCCCCACAGAGAACTCTTCTTCAGTGTGCCATCATCACTGAAATCAAATCCGTGTCAGTTATGTTACTATGTTGCTATGCTCTGAACATCTGTCAGATAGCTCATTTGTAACTCTGTTGCGTAACAGCTCATTCAAACTTTGGCGAATTAATATACAAGCATAATGCGGCAAACAAAGTCACGAAAAGCAATGTGACACACGTAGCGAGACTTGCGCCCGGATATAATAATAATAATAATAATAATAATAATAATAATAATAATAAATTTTATTTAGAGCGCCTTTCATGTCACCCAAGGTCAATTTTTTATTATGATCTTTACCTTTTAACTATTCTTTGACTATATTGCCCTTCTATGCTTTTATTTGTTATTATCGTTTGGTTTTGTTTATGTAAAGCACATTGAATGACCTCTGTGTATGAAATGTGCTATATAAATAAACTTGACTTGACTTGACTTGACAAATAAACAAAAAAAAAGGTTGTAAAATTATAGTCATCTCAAAAAAATAAATTAAAAGTAAAAATAAAAAAGTAAAAATCAGTCAGTCAGTCCATAAGCCATCTTGAAGAGATATGTTTTAAGTGTGCTTTTAAAGTCAGTAATTGAGTCACAATGTCTCATGTAGTCTGGCAGTGAATTCCACAGCTTGGGGGCTATGGATATATCCGTCCGTCACAATTAGCATTTTCTCAAAAATGCACTCTAGTTAAAAATAAGACTCCTGGACATGTCAAACTCCACATGAACAACTCCATCCAACTAAGACCAACAAACAGACTGATGGTGCACACTGACCCAGCTGTTGGGTTCTGCTGGATGTTTGTTGCCGTAAGTTTGGCGCAGTGAGCGAGCGAGCGAGCGCCTTTAGTAAAAATGTTCTCCCTGCCACAGCTATACCTTCCAACAGCTCCACAGGCACGTCCTGGACAAACTGCTCCCACCAGCGCCGAGAGGACTGCTTGGACGTCCACTCCTGGATGTCAAACTTGCACAGGCGGCCTGCCAGATACATGACGGCTACCGCAATGATCTCCGGTTCCCACTGGAGGGACAGCATGGTGCACAGGCTGGAGGATCGGGAGAAGGGGGGTGGGGGGGGGGGGGGTGGCAACAGAGCCATGTTACAAAAGCGAGGAACAAAGTACAAACTTTATATGTGACTGTCCACACCATGATGCTGTGAAGTTGTGTGCATGGTAGCTAATGTTAGCTTCTTATAGGAAAGTACATTTGAAATGAAGTCTCTAATTTGTCTATTCTAGTTTTCCAAAACATTAAGCTTAATTTCAACATAATTTTGGCATTTTCTTGTTAATTTGAACTCCTGAGAAATAGCTCTCCTCTTGTCTCAGCCCAAGTCAAGTTTAAATTTGATTTTGTCTTCTCAATCTTACTCTCATTACTCCTTATTTCTCCTAAGGGGAGATCTCAATAAGGGCTCGTTTATCTCTTGTGAGATATAGAAAGGATATCTACCATGTTATATCTACCATGTTGGTTAACATTAACTTTTTATCTACCAATTAGAAGTTGGTAGATAAACATTCATCATCCACAACCATTGTATAGTGAGAACAAGTGGGTACAAGACAGTCATTTTTACCTATCATTTACAAATGTCCACGCCATCTGAACCAACTTCTGTACTTTATTTTTGTCTCCTAATAAATAAAGAAAAGCAAGTGAGTTATAACTACACAGTGGTCTTGTTATTAACAAATGAACAAGTTCAGTGTCATAAATCACACAAGCACAACACTGGTCATACCTTTAAGTTGTTTGGCATAGCGAAGGAGAAACTGGTAGGGATGCTCCACTTGCAAGTCAAACTTAATTGTCTGCAGCAATATCCTCTCCAACACCATCACTTCTTCCTGATAGTGAAACAGCAGTTAAAAATCATAGAAATATCTCACACAAAACATGCTTAAGTTTTTTGCATATGCGTATGTCCTTATACTACCACTAGAAGAGCACAAATCAATTGAAATTCACTGTTCACCTTTGGATCATCTCCGAACTGAGCAAACTGCACGTCATTGAGCAGACTGCGAGCCGTTTTGATGATGTCTTTGCACTTCTTTGGGGTCTCCTCCACCTTACCGGCTAAGAAGAGGCAACAAGCACCGGTCACCTACAGAGATCCAAGAAAAAGGTTTGGTTATTACTCAAGGATACAAGGAAGTTTATTGTCACATGCATATAGTTACTGGAAGTAAGAAATGCAGTGAAATTATGTCTGGTGTCAGCCTATTTGTGCATTAATGGGGGGGGGGGGGGGATAAAGAGTGCAGTAGAAGAGGGGTTTAGTAGATTAAGTGGCAAGGGCTGCATAAAAAAGGTGGGGGAGGATTGAGCACCCAAGAGCAACAGGGGCAAGGAAAAACTCCCTTACCAAGGAAGAAACCTTGGGCAGATCCACGGCCCAACTGCCAGGGGTCTTGGTGTGTGTGTTGGGGGGATGACAGGGGAGATGGGATAGTGTGCTGTGTATGTGGGGAGAGGGCATTGTGCAATATGTGTGTTGGGGAAGCTTCCTCATGAGACAATGTGCTGTGTATTTGGGGGGGGGGGGGGCAGTGTGCTGTAAGTATGTTGGGGATGTGTGTTGGAGAAGCTTCCTGATGAAATAATGTGCTGTGTATGTAGGGGGGGGGGGGGGGGGGGGGGGGGGGCAGGGACTTACTATTGCAAGCAGAGTACTGTATGTATGATGTATGTGAGTGATGACAGTGAAGATGTGTGTGTGCTCATCAATACATTTGAGAGTAATATGCTTGTGTGGAAGCATTTAGAACATCACTTACATATCTGGGAAACTGCTTGAAAGAGTGAAACATGTAGAAGCGATGGAAGTATATGATGCCTGTTGCCAGGGTATCATAGTGTCTGGCAAGATGTTAAGGACTAAAACACATTTCTGACATTTCCATGGATCATTAAAATAGCTAGTTTTACTAAGAGATATTTGCACAAATAGCATGATAAAGAGAAATGCTAAAGCATAAGCTAAGCTCCCATTTAAAACCAGACTAAAACATTGCTGAGAAAAGCCAAACAGCTCAAAAAATTAACTGCAAACACATTGTACAACATGACAGGATACAAGCCAAGCCGAGTGCCCACGTCGAAAATAAACCTAGCCCCTTCTCTCCGATACCGGGCCTCTGTGGCTGGGTCGAGGCCCTCTGACTGGGACGGGGTGTGGGCCAGGTCCTTTTTGTCCCAGTACCAGCATGGCTTTATGTGGTCCAGGCTTGCAAAACTCCCAAGAGAAGAGTTCTCTTTGTTGTCCTTCATTTGGTGACAAGCAGTCACCGTGGGCGACTCAGGATGACAGAGATTCTGTGAAAGTAGACTCTGCGGAGGGAAAAAAAAAACACAAAAAATGTCTATAATTTTTAACATTCAATAAAGACAAAAGACAAAGATGATATGCAACTGTTAAGGCCTACACAATGTAAATTATTTTTGTGTTGTTTTTTTGCAACACTCCTAATGAAGGGAAGTGTTGCTGACAAACGACTCATGCAATTAATTACAGCAACACCTAGTCAAAACAGAATAATAAGGGCCAATCAAAACACATCTGGCAGTGGTTTCCTGGCACTATTCGATTTTAAAATGACTGCTGCCATAAATGTCGCCAAAAACATGGGAGTCTTCGCGAAAAGATTTACAGTCTGAATTAAAGATTTTCTTCTTAAAAGTTTTTAGACTACCATGTTTAAAAATGCGATATTAAGTAGCCCTAGATGTAGGCTTACAGTTCACATGTTCCACCAAAGTGGATACTGTTTACGTAAATTCAAATCTCTACCTGCGCCTGTTGAAATGATGAGCTCGAAGATGCTGTGCATAACTTACCAGTGACAGAAAAACACTATGCTATGAGAAGACATTTTCTACCCCCGCCACAAAAGCCTATCTCGCAATATTTTCCAAAGTGAGACTATTTTTTGCCGGTTGGGGAGAAGGGGGTCGTGAGACTTGGCCTGTGTTTGTTGAGGGGTTGTAAGACAAAAACCGTTAAGAGCAACTAAAGCTAAGGTACTTACCCTGACACTAAACAACCTAACAATCACTATTGACTATTAGCAAGAAACCGCTATGGGTCATAGACCACTTTATTACGACAGAGCAACAAATCATTTTCCAAGTGCAATTGCCCAACCCAAGGAGACAAACTTTACTAGAAGTTAACTTGATGATTTCAAAAAGCTATTGTCAGATTGCAAACGAACCTCTCTCTGTCTAAGCTTAATCATCCTGCAGTATTACAAAGCTGTAGGCTACAATATCTATGGGAAACGAATATATGATTACAATAAAAAGCCGTTACATTCATGACATAACCTTCGTGAGCTAACTAAATTGCTGCCTAGACAGCACACACCATGAAGTTGTGAGATTAGCATCGTAGCTAACATTAGCTATCTACCATGTTGATTAACGTTAACTTATTATCAATACGAAGTCAAATGTCATCTGGACTAAACATACGTCTTTCGCCCAACGAACATCAACAAACTACAAATGTGAAAGTACACCGCATCTTAGGATATCCATGACGGCATATACATATATATGTATATGCTAATATAGCTAATACCTGCTAGCTACCCGGCTGGCTAGCGAAGCTGCGGAGGAAAATTACAGTCTAACGAGCCATTACTAAGCTTATCTAAAATGAGATGAAAACGGACCAAAACAATAATGTATTAAAGTACTCACGTCAAAGAATTCTGGATTTACAGGATAGTTATGACTGCTTTCAAAACTATTCTAATCTTGATATCAGAGTGAATCATCTATTCATCCACATCGGTCCCCGTCGAAACAAGGAGGCCGCCATGTTACATTTACGTCACTACAGACAGACGTCCTGCGTGGGAGCACATTTCAGTGACCATTTCAAGTAGTTCTAGACCATTTATCATAAGCCTACAGCAGAGGGCGACATATTACCATACAATAAGGGGTGAAACGTTAATGCCAAGTTTTCAACTGCGTTTGTGTGTGTGTGTGTCACAAAGTTTTCATAATTTCCTAGCCTAGCAGTTGAGACCAATCTCCATGCATTTGCATGGCCATTTAAAATGAATATTGCAAAAGCATTCTCTTCCCTATATAGGGCCTCTAAGGCATATGTTAACATTGAGCATTGAAAATAAGGGAGGTTTCCCAGGTTTCTCACCCAAAATACTGGAAAATATCAACATTCGTCCCCCAACATTGGAAGGGGTGCAGTATTCGTTCGTTTCGCAATTGCAAGTTTGTGCATTGGTCAGCTAATAATGTAGCCAACAAAGTAGTGTTGGCTACAGTAAACTTTGTACAGCCCTAAAAAGGCTTAAGTTCTATCATCTTTGCCCCCGTGTCCTGTCATTCTCTCCTGCGCAACCAAATGTGTGTGTTCCAAGTACCAAGTCGAACAAATGCATTTGGCTATTTTAGAGAAAAAATATAAATAGCCTGTCATGCAGTTTATGGACTGCAGTGCAGAGTTGGGAAGTTATGGTAGGCCAATTTGGAGTGAATATACAAACAGGGCAAACTATTTCTCTACTCGTAACTGAGTAGCCTGATGGTAGACCGCTGGTACGCACAGTAGCCTACGGCCGTATAGGCCTACACTATGCAGGCGCCACTGAATCGTGCTCTCACGACAACCACGCTGTTATCTGATAACATCACTATAAGGTCGCCTTCAAGCAAGCAAAACGATGCTTTGAAAACATCTGTTTCACTGGAAGGGCAAATGGGTAACAACAGAACAAAAGTACAGAGACTGTCCGATGGTAGGGCCAATGTTATGAGATTATTAAAATATGGATATTTTGGGGAAAATATTAAAACGGGAAGACAACGGTGGGAAAAGTTAAAATACGTGAGAAACCCGGAAAAAACGAGAGGGTTGACAGGTAGGCCACAAGGAGACACCGTTTCTAATAGGCCAGAAGGTGTCGTGCAGTGCACAGTTAACTTTCTGGTGATCAGAATTTCATGAGGAAATTCTAGTGCCCACGAGAAACTAGCCTATCTGGTGCACACCAGAAACGTTACAAACTATTTTTGCTCGTGTCTCTTTATGGGGCTCAGAGACAGCAGAATGAAATTGTACCTCAACACACCAGCTTTCAATTTAAACTCAGTCCTTATCTGAAAAACTAGCAAACATAGAAAGTTATGCATTTCTACAGCGCAATCTGAACCTCTCCATCAGGCAGTGCAAATAATAAACAAACAATGGCAAAGTCATTTCAGCAGTTTAATGCGTATGGGAATATGAGCTGTATTTAAAAGAAAGGATATATTCAATAAAGGAAATTTTTGCTGATTGCCTCCAAATAGGCATTGTGATGAAGCGTGGGATAACATTAGTAAATGTGAACGATTTTTTTTATTGGTATGAAGCCTACAAGCTTTATTGATCTATGACCCTGCCAGCGTCTCATATTATGATGATGGCCTACCACAGCCACACGCTCCCGCTCTCTGGGGAAACGTGTGATGATTATACATAGCCTAAGCCTAGGCATAGGCTACATACACCAACAGAGGGTGCTCGTGGCTTTCAATAAACGTGGTTAGACAAGCGAAACATTAGAGTACCAGTTTGGCTGTCAACCTCCACAAAGGTAGCCTTCTGTTAAGAACCGGTGTCCTTAATTAACATCTCCCGAAGAGCCCGTCGTAAATTGTGCCAGCAAAAGTATCATTTAGGCCACATAGGCTAAATGTAACAACCCGATTACTTTTTAAGCAGAAGTCTATACTGTATCAATAGGGTGGCAGTTCTGAATAGCATGGGGGTTAATTTACTGCTATGAACTTGGTGTCACAGAAGTCGATCATAAATTAGGCTAGATCGACACGCAATTTGATAATTCTCTAAAGGAAACCTGTTCAACTATTATTTAGCGATTACAGTGATTCAAAGTGCCTAACTGGACTGGATAAAAATAGTCTATTAGTGAGAGATTTTGAATACAAATGTAGCCTAAGCCCAGGCTAGAGGCTTGTAATGACTGAATATCTGCGCTCCTTGTTTCGACGTGTCCATGCGGTCACGCCTTCTGTGATACAATTCAGGTGATCCAATGGCTGCGCGAACCACCACTAGTCGCCCCCAGCGCTGCGGTAGTCCTTCACCGCGCTGTGATGTCTCTCTCATCGCCGACCCAACGTCACGTCCGCACTTGAACTTAAATTTCATCCCATTCTTCAGAGGCAACCCCTGCCACACACGCACGGGGTACTTCCACAGAGACAGGACTCGTCACGCCTAATGCGAAGAACTAAAGAAATAGTGGACCTTGACAGAGTTGGAGAGGAGGTGGTGTCTTAATTGTCGCCGGCCTCTTGTCTGAGTCTGCATGAGCGAAGAGTTGCAAGTCTGCGCACTGATGCCAGAGCACATGGAGATCGGTGCCAACGGTTCCATCACTTGGCATTCCAAATGCGCAGAGGAATTTGGAATTTAGAATCATTTTAATACAGACTTTAAAAGCAAGACTGTACGGCATCTATGCAAAAACCAACTGGAAGATAACTAGTTGTAGTCTACATGGTTTTGTAAGGATTGTTCTGAGAATAGTGTAAATTAAGCGCACTTCGTTCGTCACTTTTCCGTGGAGAAAAGAGGTTGCAAATCAACTTGGGACATAACTGTCACGTTATTTCGCTTCCACTTTGCCTAAACAACGTTCCAGGAACATATCGCTCTCACCAGACTTTTACGCACCGTGATTTCAGTTCAGGTGCTCATGTTGTTGGTCAACAGACGGTTTTGTGAGACACCGCGTACGCGTCAAACCACGAGACTTACTTGGTGGACTCTAGTGGACAGGTCTTTTTTTCATTGAACTGATTGAGTATAATAGTACCAATAGGGAAAAACAACCTCTCCCCACGAAGAAAAGAAAAACATTTGGAGCATTTCGGAAAAGTTACTGGAAATCACAGGGGAGGAAACGGGAGCAGCTGACTCAAGTGCAGGTCTCCGGGCGATGCGAGTGTAAATGCCAGGGCAATGTCCCGTCGTAAGCAGGGGAACCCACAGCACTTATCCTTGTCGCAGAGGGAGACAATACGACGTGAGTATCATGCATATATATCATCAACCACAACTAACAAATCAGAGATGTGTGCTGGAGAGACAGGAAGAGAGATGTTTCGCATAAAATAACATATAGGCTTGCCTATCTCTTTTTACCCCTCAAATGGCAGTAGTTCTGGGTAGTTTTTACGCATCGATCAAAGTTTTATTTTCTGTCTCATACGACAGTGCCTGTTAATTTAGGTAACGAAATAAGTTAAACTCAATGACAATTTAGGAGCTACCAGATAAACCTTTCTTAACAGATATGTGTGGAGTAAAGATGAGGTAGAAGCATATAGCATTTACAAGATGTGTAAATAGTATCACATAAAAGGTCAAAGGAAATGGCTGTTTTGACACACATGTCAGTAGTCAACCTAGGCCTTGTTCCTCCATTACAAAGATCAAATCATAATAACTAATCATAGTGTGAATTCAGATTAGTAAGCGTTACAGCTAGGAGACATACTTTATACTTCATACTACTTAAGACGTACAAATAATACTGTAATGTCACGGGCCATTGTAGCCTACAACGACCTTGCGTTTATAAGAAATTGACATATGAATTAATTGCAAACAAAGAGTACAGGCCCTTAGTGTTTTGAAAACAATTCACGTGTGCATCAACATTTGACTGGGCACGTGTTTATAACCCTAATTTCTAGATTGGCAGATTCTCAAAATAATGCAAAGGATTACTGGAACATTTACAAAATGTTTAAAACAAACTGTAAGCACAACTGTGCAAAGACAATGCGTAGGCCAGAGTCCTATAACACACACACACACACACACACACACAGAGAGAGAGAGAGAGAGAGGGAGATACCGCACGCATGCTGTGTAAGATAGTAGGCTACATGTTTATGCACGTTTTAAATATAGTATTTTCTAGATATTTCCATTAGCTTTAAAACTTTTGTTTTACTTTGGCTTAATCGGAAAGGGTTTTGTTCTAGCCTCATTCACCTACTTTTGAGGAATATAGGTTAATTCTCGCAAGTGACTCTAAATCAACAGAGCACGAATCAAGAGGTGTTGAATTGTGGTTCAGCTGAATTGGGGCTCCTTTCCATCATAAACATGAATATCAATTTTAGGGGGATACCAGTCACTGAGTTGTTATGACCAAACGAAATGGTATACAGGTAGCCTGAATTGTTTTTGCTGGACAGATGTTTTGATTGACAGCAAATAGCCTAATATATAGCTAGAACGCAAACATTGTTTTGCTATTTTAATGTTTTCCATAGTTAGTAATGTCGTCACTCAATTATCATATAGGCTTTTATTCGTTGCAATTATGCAATGTGTCACCGTTTTGGTTAATAGAGCCTATTTGGGCACGTTTGTTTTGTTTAGAGGCCCCGAACTTCGAATTCAAAATCAATAAGGGTGCATCAACTTCAGTACGTTCCCAGCAATCTCTCGTGCTTAAATTCAATTTCATAGTCGTGTAATCCATCTAATTCATAACAGAACCATGATGTAATCCTTATCCAATCTGTTTCATGTTGAGCAGGGTTAAGAACATTTTATATTGGCCACGCTACCATCACTGAACATGCAATGCAATCATTTACGCGGTGTGGCTTTTAATAGTTTACCCTGAACAGTTTTTTTTTTGTGTGTTTTTCACTCCAGCGTTATGATGAAACATCTTTAAGTTAAACAATATGACACAACCTCCTCGGGATATTATTACGGCCATCTAAACGATTTCCATGTCATTTTGACTTGTACATTTTAATTAGTCAAAGGAATTGCAACCTGCAAATGCCAATGTCTTACCGAAAAAAATATAATCCATCGTCCAAGTCAAGATATTTGTTCACATCTAAATTGTTAGGGCCTTCACCATAATTGTCCACCTAGCCGGTATAGGCCTATAACAATGCCTACTTTCTAAGTCGGACCTGAAGTCAACGTCTCAGTTCATTTATATTTCAGTAGTAATAGACGCAATAATAGATGCAAATGAACTGGGAACTTATAAGTATAATTAAACCACGCGGTCACCATAAAACGCGGTACACCTAGGCTACATTTTACAATGTGACCCCACTAGGTTTGATCATCTATGTAGCTGGGATGGGTGGTCGTGTTATCACTAAACATATCAGTGGTTTGACGATACTGAAACTGTTTTTATGTTGCCCTTTCATATGCAACATGCCTCTGTGGTCAAGACCTCACACTGACAGGGCAATCAAAAGTACACTCATGTTCGTGTGTGAGTTGAGACGTCTGTGTTATAGGCTACACGTTGCACTTTTGCATTATTGTTTGAATTAATTGACTTGTTTATTTGTGTGTGTATGTGTGTGTGTGAAAGGGATCATTTTAAGCATTATCTCTCTCTCTCTGTTGTTTGGTGTGTGTGTGTGTGTGTGTGTTGTGTGCATGCATCCGCCATCCGCCTACGTGTGTGTTTGCATGAACGCATAGGTGTGAGTGTACTTCTGACTGTGTGTCTGAGTAAGTGTGCTTATGCACTTCACTCTGCGTCTGTTCTGTGTGTGTGTGTGTGTGTGTGTGTGTGTGTGTGTGTGTGTGCGTGCGATACCCAGTACAAACGGACATTTGATAGAACCATCTAGAAGTCTTGCACAAGCCCCCAGGTAAGCCCTAGAGGCAGCTCTCATAACTTCACATGATATATTAAACCACACACGGGGATGTGAGGTCCACAGGGAAACCCCACACAGCCCTCATTTGCTTATTAATTTTCTTTCCTCCTTTTATTTTTTTGGGGGCAGAGCATGTCTGTTAGCAGGCCTGCTCACTTGACAGTGACTCTTTTTTCTCAGCTGCGGTTGTGGGACCTATAGGTCATGCTTTGTGAGTGCCGTGGAGAGAGAACAGGAATATCTGCATATTTCATGGCTTACCATAAATGTGGGACATGCCATGCTGTCAGTTCACACGCAAACTCACAGGTGTGTAGGTTCGTCCAAATACCTTGCGGCAGAGCTGCCAGCTGAACATGTCCAGTCAAATAGTGTACACCGGTTCGCCTGTGTCATCACCCTTTCTTTCAAAGAATATTGGGGAAATTATGGAATGTAAATAAAAAAAAACATGCCTGCTGTGAAGGATCTCTGCAAAATGCATGAATGTATGAGCGTATGCTATGAAGGATCTGTTTGCAAAATGCAAGTGTGTGTGTGTGTGTGTGTGTGTGTGTGTGTGTGTGTGTATGTGTGTGTGTGTGCGTGTATGTGTGTGTGTGTGTATGTGTGTGTGAGTGTGAGTGTGTGTATGGCAGAGGAAGGCTTTTGTATCATTTCTCATTGCCGCTTTAAATTTAATCATGTTGGATTATTTTGTGGTGCCTTACGCACAGGCACACACACACACACACACACACACACACACGTGTTTAAAAAATCCCCTCTAATTAGTGTTGAATCTGTGTGTCAAACATGTCACTTTTGCACAGATTTCCAAGGCACTTGGAATGTGCACAGGACAACCTGCCATAAATACTCAAACTTAAATAGTCCATGGCAAATGGAGCCATTGCCTATAAAGCCTATTTTTTATATTATAATCTCCCATATATTTAAAAAATAATAATGTCCATATATTTATACAATTTGACCCAAAGACTGTAAGATAGATACATGCTCCACATCTTTTACCTTAATGTTCTTTTATCTTAACCAACATGATTTGTTTGATTTTTTTTAACTAAAGAGTTGAATGTAGTGAATACATATAGAAGCGCATTTGATATTTGAAGAGTCTCTCTCTTCTGACCACATGGCACAGACTAGGTGGTGAATCATACTATAATAATAATGGAAGTGAATGAGAGGCCTCTCCATAGCTCCATAGTTTTTTTTTTCCATCTGGTCAGACCAGCACCTTCCTGACCTTCCTCAAACGTCCCACCCCACCTGTCCCTGGAGCTGCTGTGCTTACACCTTGGCCTCAGTTCAAACACGCAGAGCTGAAACAGAAGCTGGCGTCTTCTCCACCTGCCTTCTGAAATGAAGCTGTGAAGCCATCTTTTGTTTGGCCTCGCTTTGTTAAACGCTCCCATTCGCTCTGCCTCTCTGTACTGGGAAGAAGGTGCCTCGCACAAGCTGATAGGGGGTGCTATTAGTCTTTGAGACTTGCCTGCATGCCTGCATGGCAGAGTGCTGCCAACCATTGCCTTTGAATGTACATATATGGGGTGTCTGTGAGTGTGTGCGCACAAGTGTGTGTGAGTGAGTGTATGTGTATGTGCATGTGTTTGTTTATGTGTGTACTTGTATACGAGGGAGAGAGTGTGGGAGCAAGAGAGAGGGCAGGAAAGAGGGGGAGAGAGAGTGAGAGAGAGAGAGGGAGAGAGAGAGAGTGAGAGAGAGACTGTTGAGAGGGCCCTCAGGTGTTTTTGACACTCTCACCATCAACATTTGATACGGGGATTAGCACAAACCTGGCGCGTCTCGGAGCCATCTCTGACCTCCATTTTGTCTTTTCCCCGCACCTTGAAGCGGCGTAATCCTCTTACGCCGAGCGTGTTTGGTGCTGCGACAGAAAGACAGACAGCAGTTGATGCGATGCGATGGCCAAGCTTTGTCATCTAGTCTCAAGGCCTCTCACGGCAATGAGGATGAATATGTGCGATGCACGCTGTGCCACGCCATGCCAGGCCTGAAAGAACACTCTTAGCAACACACTTAAGCAACAAGGTGAGAATGGGCAGACAGATGGTCAGATGGGTTTTGGATTCGGTTGTTTATGTTCTGGAAGGAAGTGTGCCTTGCTTGATGCATAAATGTGAGATGAAAAACACATGAGGCATTAACAAAATTGCATATATGCACACATTGGGGGTGGGTTGGGGTGCAGGTTCCTAAACACTCAACATTACCTCACTAGAAGACATCTGTGACAATTTGCGAGTAATTTGAATAGTCATCTATCTTTTTTCAGTAAACGTAAGGCATTTGTTTTTGGTTCTTCTTCTTGGGGTAGTCTCCTGGGAGTGTTTAGAAAACCTGGGGGTGGGGGGGTTGAAAGGGTCTAATAAGCTGCTTGGAGCTGACATTCCTGTGGCATTGAGACGAAGCCACACACTAGGTTATTTATGTTGCTCCTCTGGCGACGTTACTCAAGCCTCGTGTGAACAAACACGCTTATTCCTCTGTCACCAGCCAGTGAAAGTGAACTTTGGATGGCCAGGTGTCTGTCGACGGCCTCGGCCTTGTGTGTTGATGCACAGGCATTGCTGCATGTCCCAGGAATCTGGGATGATTTCAAATAATGCCTCCTCATAAGGGGTTGTCTGTGTGTGTGTGTGTGTGTGTGTGTGTGTGTGTAGCTATCAGTAAGGCTCTGTTGAACTCCAGCCAGGCAGTTTTATTGGCATATTGTATGAATTCGGAGCGTGTGTGTGGCAATCGCTCCGCTCTGTCTCCCTGTGTCTGTCAAAGGCTGTCTCTTCAACCCATGATGGAGAGTCATATAAAATATTTTGATTTAGGATCTGGACGAAAGAAAGAAAAAAAGCAGACGCAAACGAGGCAGTCAGTGCATTTCTGCAGGCGGCCCGTGTGGAAATCAGCAAGAAAATATACAGTTTGGCACAATGGCGGTTGACAGAAGCACATTTTATATGGAGGGGACACATGAGGAAAAGATGTTCTGGTGTTCTCAGGGGCTCAGTCGTGCTCGTTCTGAGTGTTCGTGGGGTTGACCGGGTCAGAGGTGAGTTGTTGTTGCTCTGTAAGAACGAAAGCAGGGCCGTCGACTAAAACAGGCAAAACAGCATGGTTCAGCAAAGCATCACAGGCTAAGGGGAGGGAGCTCTGTGACAGTTGCGGTGGACGAGGGTGTTTTTTTTTTTTGTTTTTTTTGCGAGTGCTCCAGGAAATGGTTACAAATATCATGCGTGAAATGTGTTTTGTTTTCTGGATCGACCCATGGTGCACCTGTGCACCGTTTTTTTTTTTTTTTTTTTGCAAGACATCGGGGCCGGGCCGAACGTCAGTGCAGTTTTCAGGAGACCGTTTGATGGGAGCCTCTGCGGTCTTGGCTAACGCTCAACAGGAGGTGTCGAGAGCTCGACACCAACACGCTGCAACCCGAGCGATGTTAGCGACGCTACGCGCTGGCACGCCCGCCCGACCGGTGCACGGTGCAGAGAACTAGACCGGA
>NC_055962.1:22608835-22666335 GCF_018492685.1 Alosa sapidissima | reverse complement strand
GACAAGACACAATTTGGATGATAAATTGTGTACTTCCCAAACCTGTGAAGTCACGTTAAGCTCTGCAGGCTTTATTGGCCATAAACCATCCCCATACAGTACCTGTCTCTCAGGCATGCATGCGTCTGAGACACCCACTGCTCCTGCTGCCAGGTGGAGGTGCTAAACTTCTCCAGCAAAAACCCCACTGCCTGGGCTCATAGTGCTGAGAGTGAAGTAAAGAAAAAAACAAAGAGAGATAGAGATAGAGATAGAGAGAGAGAGAGAGAGAGGGAGAAAGAGAGAGAGAGAGAGAGGGAGAGAGAGAGAGAGAGAGAGAGGGGGAGAGAGAGAGGATGACAAAACCACAAGGAGGGCACAGAGGGGATGAGAGAATGAGTCTCCCCTCTCAGACACCCGAGAAATGGCGGCCGCACTGTGCCAATGTTGCGCCACACCGCACCACGCCGCCACCACGTGTGTGTGTGTGTGTGTGTGTGTGTGTGTGTGTGTGTGTGTGTGTGTGTGTGGAAACCGGCGCTTGATGCCATCATGTCTGTGAGCTGTGAGATCCACCCCCCCACACACACACCTCCCACCCCCACCAACCCCCTCCCCAAAATTAGACCACCCCAATCGCCTGTCTGATTGGTGTAGTCTGCTGGCACGCGGGTCACCCAGGTCCATGTTGGACGCGTTAAAAGAAAGCAGGGCTATGGCACATGTGCTACACTTGGATCCCTGGAAGGAGTTAAAGTGGCCCACATGAAGGCATCAAACGCTCCACATACCACTTTATGGTAGTCATATGGCAGCAGATTTGATATTTTTCCTACCACAGCAGGGAATAAAACTCGCCACTAATTTGGACTGTGAATGCTGCCGCTAGATTTTCAGCATGTGCTGACGGTGTTGTCCAGATGTGTGCAGGCCCTTTATTTTCACCCCCCTCCACCTCCTCCTCTTCTCCTCTCCTGCTCCTTCTTGTTAATAGTCTTCCTTTAAATTTATGAAAAAATACACACCGTCCAACTATGCCCCCCCTCCAAAGAAAAAAAAAAAGAAAAAAAAAAAACGAAAAGAAAGGAAAGCTCTCTTCAGTGGTTGTGTGGAGTTTTGATGTGAAGCATGTCGCCTCTGCTTTTAATTCTTTTCGTTTTGTCACTCTTGTGCATAAATATTTTTGTATCGGTTAGACGAACAACTGAACATTGTGTCTGTCACTTGAGCACCAGAATCCCAGCGTCCCTTACCCCTCCAGCAGCTCTTAAACACAGGCCTACTCCCACATGAGCCTGGGCAGTCTCCAGCTCCGCTCTTCCTCTGGAACAGCAGCACAGGCAGACCACACTGCTTAATTACTATTTCGATGGGGAAAATGTGTATTTAATCTGTTTCTACAGGCAGCTGTCAGCCATGGTGTTAGCCATTTCAACAGACCTAAGTTTGAGTTTCTCTGTCATTATTTAATCAGCATTTCAAGCAAGTACCCAACACGGTTTCTTCACCGACCTGAAACAATTCAATCAGTGAATCTGCTTTGTTAATCGAACCTTTCTCTCGGCTGCTTGTGCTATGCTACCTACAGTAATGGAGGCATTTCACCTCTAGGCCAAAAAAAGAATAAGTTGAAATCTTCATTCCATGTTATTCCTGTTGCTGGTTGGGTGTGTGGGTGTGGGTGTGGGTGACTGTGTGTGTGTTTGAGGGTGGAGTGATGGGTTGTGGCTGGGGGAGGTGGGTGGTGAGGTGGGGTCCAGACGGGCATGTTGAGTTTTGGAGCGTTACGCTTCAGGGGAAGCTAAGCCTGGCAGCTACCCTGATCCCCCCGGTGAAAAGGCTCAGTTCACGGTACTGGAGGCCGCTACTGATAGACCATGCCGGATTACGGCACTCTAAAACCTGTCCTGCAACACTGAGATTTGGCTGGCCTTTCTTTTCGTGGACATGCTCTTTATGCTGGGTATTAGCACAAGACTTGCAGCTAGGCCCGACAGAACCAGAGTTACAGCTCCTCGGCAATTATCATCTCTCTCTCTCTCTCTCTCTCTCTCCCTCTTTCTCTCTCTCTCTTTCTCTCTACAGACAAAACAGCAGGCCTAAGAAAACAAAGCAGAACTTGTGATTTTGCACTGCCTACGCCAGATCTTACATACATAGGGGTTTTTTTTTTAAACAAAGGCTTCACTTAACATTTAGTGGCCATGGTATTATGTCACACAACAAGGGAACCAGGTTACCATGGTCTCTAGCTGGTTTTCTCATTTTGTCAGTGGTGACGGTAATGTTCTGGGCGGCTTGTGTTAAAAGTAGAAGAAGAAATAAACGGGGAGGTCTTTGACTGTGGGACTTTCATTTGCACTTTTACTGTCGCCTCCCTTAACTGCGCAAAGATATTGATGCACACAAACATCAGAGCATTCACTCTTTGCCACAGCTTTCATTTACACATTTTTATTTGACAGATATCACACAGGGCATCAAAAGAGGGCAGTGTATAAATGTTTTTTTTTTAGAAACACAACACCGACACTTCAGCCCCCATTACGGTTTTTGATCAGTGGGTGCTTACCTGGTCATGCCTGTCATGTAGAAGCTAATGGGCACCGGTCCTCTTAACAGCTCAGATAGGTTTACTGCCCGTGACAGTTGTTTGTGCATGTACCTAAGACCCCCAGCTGGAAAAGCACATTAATGCCAAAAAAAACCCCAGCATGGCAGAAGAAGAGGGCTTGCACTGTCATGTTGATAATGGCCGATGACATTAGAGCCCTGAAGATTTAAACTGGAGGAGGGTTACAGGCATGGGCGATAATTCAGCACGAGGAAGAAAAAAAAAAGCCCTACCCCTCTGCCTTTCCCCTCGTGCGTGGACCCAAAATGAAATAAAGCCCAGATCTTATCACTTTTATTCATGCCAGGAGAGCTTGTTTGAGCCTGTCGTGAGGCTGGGATGGCCTGCTGGTATGTTTGCTGAAGGCGCTGGATAGATGAAAGCCGTCTTAACCATAAGCTATGCAGGAACCGTGCCAGGAGGAGAAAATGCATCATTGTGATAACAGCCAAGGGAGAGCCATCTCTCTCTCTCCCCTTGTTTACCCTGCAAAGGGCAAAGAGAAAAAAGGAGAGGTGGAAAAAAAAATACCACATGAGGATGGCCGAGGGCTAAACTGCACTGTACACCTCATTTCAGTGTAGGGCGGGGGTAGGGAGGGAGACGGTGAGGGTGAGTTTTTATTTATTTATTTATTTAACCTTTATTTTGCCAGGAAGGTCCCATTGAGACACAGTGTTTCCACTGCCAGGGAGTCCTGGTCAACACAGCAGCAATGATTTCATTTAGAAAGACAGTGAATGGAAAACATGGGACATGGACACAGTCCAAAGACACCAATAACACACTAACACGGAAGACACAGAGACAGCAAAGGCTAGGGAGCTAAAAGAATAATTCAAATAAAATAGAACACTATAAGCAGTGACACTGTTCAGTGTAAGCTAACTTTAAAGTACTTTTAAAAACATTTAAGGAGGGTAAGGAGTCCAAGTTGAGCGTGTGTTGAAGCTCATTCCAGGCATGTGGTGCAAAGGTTGAAAAGGCAGATTTCCCCAGTTTTGTTCCTGACGTTGAAGACTGTAGGAGGAGCTTGTTTGAAGAACGGGTGCTGTATGTAGTAGGGCGAAATGACAGAAGGCTGCAAATATAACAGGGACGTTTGCCCATTAAGGCCTTTGCTAAAAAGATGAATTAATGAATGTGAATTGTTCTTTTTTTAAATGCACTGAAGTCCATTGAACCTTTTCATACAATATACAGTGATGTGTTCGGTGGACCTGTTACAAACGGCAAGGCAAACTTGTAGTAAAAAGAAAGCAATTATTTAAATGGAAATAAAAACCTAACTTGGGTCTCAATTTTTGAAAGATTATCTATATGGTCTTGAAAGGATAACTTGTCAGCAAGCCAGATGCCAATGTATTTAAAGGAGGTTACCCTCTCTATATGAGTGCCACCTAGTGACAGTATTGTGCGGTCAGAGTGTGTCCGTGCCCGTGTCCGTGTGAAAGTCATATATTTAGTTTTCTTGGCATTTAGTACCAGTTTTAACTTGACCACACATCTGTAGTGAATTAAATGCAGTCTGTAGGGTATCCATTGCGTCTTGCATTGAAAAAGCAGTAGCATAAAGGATTGTATCATCAGCATAAAAGTGTACCTTTGCCGGGTCTAAACCTATACCTATATTATTTATATGAAGAGAAAACAAAATAGGACCTAAGATTGACCTTTGTGGGACACCAGTCTTTACTGTTAGAGATACAGAGTGACAATTCTCTATGGAGACAGTGTGCTCTCCCAGTTAAATAATCAGAAAACCAGGCCAACACAATAGTCACTAAAGCCCAAAGTACACAGCCTTTGCAATAAGTGACCATGATCAACAGTATCAAATGCCTTGGATAAATCAATAAAAAGTGCATGATTTTTTTATGGTCCAAGGCAGTGATAATGTCATTTGTATCAGCTGATATGGAAATTGTAGTAATGTGGCCTAAAGCCTGACTGTGTGGAACTTAAAATATAATATTTTTAGCTGTTCAAGGGATTCGAATACTTAGGGTTGGGTGGGGGTGTGCGGGTGGCAGTGTGCGGGTGGGTGAGTCTGATGAAACCTGTTATTTAAGTTGGCTCCTCCGTCGAGCGACACACCTGTCCCAGCATCTCTCGGGGACAGCGTTGGTTGTGACCATTCCAGGAAATGCCGCAAGCCTTATTCTGTCCTGATGGTATTTTCTTTTGGTTATTAATGATACACACACACACACACACACACACACACACACACACACTCAATCGCTTGGCCCGTAGTGTTCTTCTTTGGTTTACCCAGCCTGCACTCTCAGTTTGTCACTATTTCTTATTCCTCTCTCTCTCTCTCTCTCTCTCTCTCTCTCTCTCTCTCTCTCTCTCTCTCTCTCTCTCTCTCTCTCTCTCTCTCTCTCTCTCTCTCTCCCCTGAGCACTCCAGTTCTCTAAGGACACAGTGAGTTGGAATATCCAGGGCCTTTTAGTGGCCTCTTATCTCAATCTCTCTAAACTGCACTGAGGACGGGGCTCAAGGATTTGGCCACTGCATAGCAGGCATAAGGTGCCAGACCACTCAGCCATAACTCTCCTACTGAACCAACCTTCCAGCCCTCCCAACCCAGCCCTAAGGGGGCCAGCCTGTCTCCACAACCAGGGGGTTTGCAAGTGCCGTGTCAGAGCACGGCACCAGTGCCAGGCGAGGGGGTATAGCGGTAACGTGCCTGGCATGTGTCACCCCTCTCCTGCGCTCGTATAAGGACCGGCGGCATCTGAGGGTTGGTATTTTTTATAGCGCCCTGATTGTTTTGGAAGGCGCGCTGAAGGGCCTTGGATATTTTTTTTACAGTCGGGGCCCTTTCTCTCTCTCTCTCTCTCTCTGCTCTGCAGTAGGGTCTGAATGCCAGGTCCAGCTGGGGACTATTATGGTGCACGTTATCCCAAAAAATGCCGCCGCAATTATTTCACATACGGGATTGTTCTCAGTCCACCACCTCTCCCTAAAACTTCTCCCTCCATCACCCCCCCCCCCACACACACACACACACACATATCCTCCACCCCCATCCCTCAAATCTCCAACCCCAGACGAGGACACACTGGCTTCCTCCTGTTAGGAATGCAGGGAAGCCTCCCAGCAGCATGAGGAGGTTGGGCCCATGGGCCTAATTCAGTAATGGCAAAAGGCTGTGGCATGCCAGTGGCAGGGACATGGCTTACTCCGCGCCACCTCAGCAGGAGCTGAAACACTGAAGGGCTGGCGCTCGGTCATGATCGCCTCTCATGTAGTCTCTTCCAGGAGCTTCACTCGTCTCATTGATGACTCATTTTCTCTTCTCTTCTCTTCTCTTCTCTTCTCTTCTCCTCTCTTCTCCTCTCTTCTCTTCTCCTCTCTTCTCTCTTCTCTTCTCTCTTCTCTTCTTCTCTCTTCTCCTCTGTGCTCCTCTTTTTTCTTCTGAAGCGGGTGGTTGGGGAGAGATAATGGAAGTGACACCGACAAATGAAGCCCTCACATTTCAAATTTGAACTCTGCTTCTCCTCTTTCCCTCCTTCGCTCTCTCTTTCTCTCTCTCTCCCTGATGCTCTGCTGTCTGCGTCCTCCTTCAGCCGCAAGCACGAGCGTCATCGATCAAACTCCACTGAGCGCCGCAAGAGTGCCGTTCCAGCGAACCGAGATCTTAGCACGCGCCACACACACACACGCACACACGCACACACACACACACACACACACACACACACACACACACACACACACACACACACACATACACACAAGCGTAGAGCCGGGACCCATGATTCAGACGCACCAAAATGCCACAAAAAGCTTAGCTAATGCACTCCCTCTACCCTTCCCCACTCCACTCCCCCCACCTCTCCAGTACTGGATCTTTTCATTTTTTATTTCAAGTGTAAAGCAGCCAAGAGTCATAGCTCTTACTGACAGAGAAGTCTTTCCAGTTATTTTTCACTGTTTGTTCCCACCAGAAGATGCCATAGGATGTCTAAAGCCCCCAACCCCCCCCCCCCCCCCCTTTCCTTTGGCCCACGGCGAGCAGGCCACAGTGTCTGTCTGTCTGTCTGTCTGTCTGTATCTCTCTATCTCTCGCTGTCTCCCACAATGATAATATTTAAGTTATAGCGCTGCTACTCCCCCATTGCCTAACGTCTTCCTGTGAGCGGCACGTTGCGGGCGGGCGGTAGAGATGGGGGTTATGGAGGTGTGTCTGTGAGCTTTCCCACACAGGTGAGCAGGTGCCACAGGCTCAGTTTCACGTCTGCGTGCGTAGCGGGACAAGGGCTCTTTGCAGGCTCATGCGAACACAACAACAAAACTCTTGGCACACTTTGTCTTTGCGTATCATGGATGTTATTTTTTTTAATGAGGCTTGTGTGTTGCCAGTGTATATGCGTATGCTTGCGTTTCTGTGTGGAAGGATATGCATGTCATATTTGTTTATATGTGGCTTGTGAGTTTATGGTATGTTTGATGTGAATATGTGTTTGTATGGTCTACACTTGTGGCCTATGTGCGTATGTATGTGTGTTTTCTTTCTTTCTCTCTGTGTGTGTGTGTGTGTGTGTGTGTGTGTGTGTGTGTGTGTGTGCGTGTGTGTGTGTGTGTGTGTGGTGTTCTGTGTGCTGAGGGACTGAGCTGTCTCTTTAAAGAGCATGTCTGTCACGTCACTCATCACCACCCCTCCTCCACCCCACCACCACCACCACCCCCACCCCACCACCCCTCGGCCTCCCCGCAGATACAGACAGATTGGAGTGGTTACTGCTGAGGCCTGGTTTGAGTTACACTGGAGCCAGTCACACTGTGCCTCTGTGTGTGTCTGTGTGCTGCCTTTGTGAGAGTGTGTGTGTGAGTGTGTGTATGTGAGGGAGGGAGTGTGTGAGTGAGTGTGAGAAACTGAGTGAGCGTGTATGTGTGTGTGTGTGTGTGTACTCTCTCTACCCTCCTCACCATCGCTGCTCTCTGACACACTCTTTTCCACTGTCACTCCATCTCAGTGCGGATACACACTCGAGCGATGTTCACTTTTCCGTTATCAGCCATCACTACCATATGGTCTTAAATAGCACTTCAAAAATGAGGAGAAGAAACAAAAAGAAGTTTGAGAAAACACACATACACATACACACACACACACACACACACACACAGCCAGGCAGACCTAAGCAGACGTAAACAATGAGCTATGCAAACGCTATCCCCCATCCATCTCTCCTCACTTAATTATCACGTTTGGCCCCTCTCACCCCCCCCCCCCCCCACCACCACCACCACCACCACACACCCCTCCTGTTAGAACTCCATGCCCATGCTGTGAGAGAGCCATTCAGGCTCCGGCACAGCTTATCTGGCCCCGACACACTTTCCATTTGCCCACTTGGCCTGTCTTATAAAGCTGTTGGGATCCATTCAACAGGCCTGTAGTAAAAAGTGCAGCTTGGCAGAGGCTTCATTCACATTTTCTCACACATGTTGATCTTGCTCGCTCGCTTGCTTGCGAGAAGGGGGGGGGGGGGGGGTGCCATTCACAGAATTCACGCATGTGGCCAGTGCCTGGCCGCGGTGTCTGTCCAGTTTTTTTTTTGTCTGCGTGAAATGATTCCAGGTATAGTGGCGTGTTAGAAGAGTGACTGCATGAGGGAGCAATGCTGTTTGTGTGTGTGTATTTTTGTTTGTCTGTATGTGTGTGTGTGTGTGTGTGTGTGTGTGTGTGTTTGTGTTTTCCAAAGCCTGAGTGAGAATGTCTGTGTGTTTCTATGGGTGTGGTGGGTGTCTTATTATGAGGGCGGGAACTGCACACCAACAAAAGTCTGTTTGTATTTTGCGCTCTGGGTCCTCTAGGGTCTCTCTCTATGTCAGCCCCATCTTTATGGGAAGATGGTGGTGGGGTGGCATCTCCTCTCCCCTCTGCCTGCAACACCACCAAGGTCCCAGCCCACTGCGGCAGTGACAGCACCATGTCAGTGCCCCCTACTCCCCTACATTTCCCCCCCCCCCCCCTTCCCAGCTTGCTGATTTGCATGGGAACCTGGCCCCTGATTAGCCAAGATCATCACAAACAAGACATCAGTGATGCGGGGCGAGGCCCCCGGGCCCCCAGGGGCACCCAGATCACAGCCATGCTAATGAGGCCAGGCGTTAGCGCCGCCGCCTCCGCGTAAGGTGTCAGGCAGGCCCATGACAGGTGCAGAGAGAGAGAGAGAGAGAAGGGTTGGGGGGGGGGGTAGGTGGGCAACAGAGGGAGGTATGTGTGTGTGTGTGTGTGTGTGTGTGTGTGTGTGTGTGTGTGTGTCTCGTGATGGGGGGGGGGTGCATGGGTGAGGGGAGGGGGGAGTAGTCCCGGTGGCTTCGTCGCCCTTCTGCCTTTGTTCTCTATGTAAATGGCCTCAGCCTGGCATTTATTCTTTGGAATGTGCAGCTTGTGCATTGTGGCACCCCTCCATTACACACACACACACACTCCCTAGTACACACACACACACACACACACACACACACACACACACACACACACACACACACACACACACACACACACACACACACACACACACACACACGCACACACATACACCCATACACACACACTTTCTGTCCTGTACACAAACAAACGCACGTGCTGCTCTGGCAGCTGAAGCCTGTCCTTGGCTGGTGGTGGGCACCAGTGACACACAGCTCCTGTCTTGTCCCCTGTAGCTTTTCTGTAGTCTTACTTAGTGTCCCAAAATCCAACCTGAACAACACCCCCCCCCCACACACACACACACACACAAACACACACATGCCTTACACGCCTGTGCGTACATGCGTCCCGTTATGGAACGTGGGAGCCTGTGAAGTCGCCCCCACCCCCTCTCCGCTCCCCCACCTTTGTTTCGCCCCCACCCCTATCTCTACCTCTTGGCGTTTCACATGAGATAATTAAATACCACCGTCTGCCTCTCCTGCACCACTTCACCCATGCTCTTAAAGGCGAATTAATTAGTGCTCGAGAAAATCACTGAAATCTTAAATGAGAGCTAAACTCGGAGTTGGGGAGTGGGGGTTTTGGGCTGGATTTGTGGGTGTTAGGTGTGTGTGTGGGAGGGGGGTGTTCTAAAATAAGTAGTAGTAGTGGAGAATCTCCCCGTAGATTTGCTAATTGGCCGCGCGTTTTTGTAATACTAAAACCCAAGAGGGCGGAGAACTTTAGCGTCGGACCACCTCCGTGCTACGCACCATTAATCACACTCCTGTCAGACCTCCTATCCTTTCCCCGGCATCTCGTTTTACACCCCCCAACCTACACCCCCCCCCCCCCCACACACACACACAATCATTATTAGCGCTAGCCGCTAGTGCTGCCAATCACAGTGCCATGTAATACCAATGCCGGCACGGCTCAATTTTGCTACTTAACCTGTAATCTGCGCCATATTTATTGAAGTGCAATAGGAGGGGGGAGTGGGGTTAGGGATGGTTATGGTGCGAAGATGAGGAATAAAATTAGGCCATTAGGCTTCGCTGATGAATGCATAGAGGAGAGGAAAAAAAGAGAGAGGAAGAAAAAGTGCTCGACGCTAACTGCTAGTTGACCTGTGCAGCCCCCTGCAGCAGCGGGCATTTTTTCATGAGTGTGGACTGCCGGTAATTACTGCAAATTGAATCACAGAGAGAGCTGAGATGATTCCTTAACGAGTGCTTTCATTGGCCGTACGCGGCCGTCGTGCTGTGACACGGGCCTCCTAGGTCTCTCAGGGTCCTGTGAGGTGTGGCGTGGCGTGGCGTGGCGTGGCGTGGCGTGGCGTGGCGTGGTCCATTGCTGGCCAACAAGATGGGGAGATTAGATGAGGCGTTTTGTGTGTTTTCTGAAGGGCTTGATGGGTGATTTCACACCGACGTGTCATCACACCAGCCACCCTTCCACGTCTCCCTGATGGATTATTAGCATGCACTCTCTTATTCATGATCATTTGCATCCCTCCACTCTCCTCCCCTCTTTCTCTTTTTCTCCTTCCTTTTTTACTTCACTCTGTCTCTCTCTCATCCCCCCTTTTCTCTCACATTGGAAAGTTGATGAAATTGGACTTTGGCCGTCATTACCCTGTCAGTCTATTAGCTGACACGCCTCGGGAGCAGCATATGGTCCCTTTTTTGTAAGATGTGATAAGACACAGAATTGCCTGAGGTTATGCAGACACCCATTTAACTCGCATGCATGCATGTACATACACAGGCACACACACACACACACACACACACACACACACACACACACACACACACACACTCTCTCTCTCTCTTTCATACAAAAAATCATTGGCAAACATCTCTGATGGCATTGCCGTTAAGCAGCTTGTTTAGTCATTCTGTCAATGGCCGCCATCGTCGTGGCTCATTTAGACGTGGTTACGTCTCTGAAGGCCTGGGCTGGACACAAATGACGTGCTCTCTCTCTCTCTCTCCCTCTCTGATCAGAGCACACTTCGGTGTTGGGCCAAATGTAGTTCCCTAAATGGGAAATGAACAGACTGTGTGTGTTTTGGTATGTAAACCCCCTCCTTCCCCCCAACCCTCTCTTTACGACTTGTCCTCCCCACATTCACACTCGCCCTGCCTCCTCCTCTTCTGTGTCTCCCCTATTACTCTATCTTTCTTTCTCTCTCTTTCTCTCTGTCTGTCTGTTTCCCTTTCTTCTCCCCTGTCTGCTGTCCAAGCTCTGTCCTGCTGCCAGGCGTCCATGTGAAGTCTCGGCCAAACCAAACACAGGCAGCCGTCTTGTCCTCCTCCACGGCACGCTCTCTCCCTCCCTCTCTCCCTCCCTCCTCTCTCTCTCTCTATCACTCTCTCTTGCTCTCCCCCAACTCTCTCACTCCCTCCCCACATCTCTAGCCCATCCCATTCTACCCCCCTTCCTCTCTCTCTTTCTTTTTCTCTCGCTCTCTGTGTGCTCCTGAGATGAGGCAGCAGGAGGTCTCGCCATGCCAGATAAACCCCTAGTGTGCCAGCCCCCCCCCCCCTTCAACACTCCACACACACACAAACGCACCCCCCCACTCCCCACTCCCTCCTGAAAACACAAGGCTCCCCGGCCACAGCCCACACAAAAAACAAGACAATATCCGCAAAGGAGCTGCTCATTAACGCACAGAAACCTCCCGCCTCCTGCAGCCTCTGCAAGCACATCAGAGACACAAAGACACACACACACACACACACACACACACACACACACACACACACACACAAAAACACACGCACACAAAAACACACATACACAAAAACACACACACACACAAAAACACACACACACACACACACACACACACACACACACACGCATGCATGCACTCACACCGCACATGCACATGCACATACACATACACACACATGCATGCACACATAAATACACTCATACCCACACTGATATCTGGCATGGCACACTCAAACACACATGCAGACATACACATAAAACACACTCATATACTGTACATGCTAATATGTACACACACAAATCTGCACACACACTTTTTCTTCATCTGTAGCCTTACAGAGGAGATGTGTTCCACTGAAAAAGGAGTCACCATTTTACAAAATGTTTCTTTCTCCTTATCTCCTTGATCAGGAAATGCTGCTAGAGGCACATGGGCGCGCACTTCTAAACCTACAAATAAACACACACACACACACACACACACACACTCAAACACATGTCAACGTGTAGAGAGACCAATGTGGAGAGAGACCAACACCAAAGGACCCCTTTAACCTAAAGCAAATCAAATGGCCAAATCTACATTTTATGAGCCGCAGGCAGCATTGGTGCATTGACTGATAGAAGCCTATTCTTGTTTCTTGCCTTCACATCAGGAATTGATACATACTGTATGATAACATGTTTACCTCAAATTACACAAGGTGACCCAACCAGACCAATAATTAATAGGCCTAATAGTAATTCACTTTGTAAATGACAGTGAGAAGGGGCTGGTAATTCGTAACGGCAAATGACCAGAAGTTTCCAGAGTTGCACCAGTCCTAAACAACACAAAGTATTCTTTTTTTCTTTTGTCTTTTTCTGTGTTCCTTTTGGTTTCACTCTCTCTTTCACATTTCTATCCATATGCTGAGGAGTACTGGTGCAGTGTATGAATATGTATGTGTTTGTGGTATAAATGTCTGTATGTGGGTGGTAAGACGTTTGTTGTGTTTTAAAGAGGTTCATATCATCGCAGCATCTCACTCTCCTTCAGTAGTCTCTCTCTCTCTCTCTCTCTCTCCCTCCATCTTCTCCTCCTCCTACTACTTACTGTATCTCCATATGGAAATAGGCAATAGTGCGGCGAGTGGGGAGCGGAGCTGTATATTAAAGCTCGTCTGACATTAGCATTAGCATAATGTGTTCTCGCCTTGGGGCTGTACCTGCCATCTGCATCAGGCACCGAGCCCTCTGGGAGGCTAACCACTCTATAACCTCCCACGTGAGCCCGTTTCTGGGGAAGTCACGTAGCAATCCCCATCCCACCCACCACCACCACCAGCACCAACCACCACCCGTCTTCCATTTTGCTCCTCTCTTCTCCCACATCCTCTCCTCTCCTCCCCACCTCTCGCCTTCCCCCTGCCAGGGGCACGAAGGAGATCTGTGTGGCGCACTGACGCCCGCTAACCCAGAGAGAACGCCGGTGAGCTCTCGTGTCTCTGGGAGTGATCTACGCTCCATTTTCTAAGCTGCCACGTCAAAATGGCTGGCTGTCGCCAAGCCACGGCTGTCACTGTGAAGGCATCTTGCACTGCTCTTTTCTTTCTTGTCTTTTTCGTTTTGTTCACTGAAAGGGCAATGATCTGTGAGCCTCATCACAGGGAATTTACATAGCCTCACAAGAGCATGGATGACTGGGGATCAAGTGGAACACTCACTTTGAAATGATACTGTGGAATGGATGCGGTTGTGTCTTATCCTAACCACATGCAGGGTAGGATAAGGGTAGACAGACTGCTAGCATTTTGGGTTAATATTTATTCATGGATTCATGTGTGTGTGTATGTGTGTGTGTTCCTCTGTGTTCCACAGGTAAAGATGAGCCCACCACTTACATCTGCACCACATGCAAGCAGACCTTCACCAGCGCCTGGTTCCTGCTCCAGCACGCCCAGAACACGCACGGCATCCGCATCTACCTGGACACACACCTGACCGGCGGCTCGCTGACGCCACGCATGGCGCTGCCGCCGCCACTGGGCGCCGACTCGCTGCCCCGCTCGCCCCTGGCCAGCTTCCTGGGCGACGCCAGCAACCCCATCCACCTGCTGCGCATGGCCGCTCCGCTCCTCCGCGAGCCCCCGCCTCCGCTGCCGCCGCCTCCTCCTCCGCCGGGCTACATGGACACGCGGCTGCCGTCCACGCCACCCTTCGTGAGCCCGCCGCCACCGCCGCGCCACCACCACCCCCACCACCACCACCCGCACCACCACCCGCACCACCACCCGCACCCGCTGGAGCGCCTGGGCCCCGAGGAGATGGGCATGCTGTCGCAGCACCCGAGCGCCTTTGAGCGTGTCATGCGCCTGGCGCCCATGCCCGTGGAGCCGCCGCCGCCCACCATGGACTTCTCGCGGCGGCTGCGCGAGCTCGCCGGCAACAGCAACGGGAGCGGCGCCGGCGCCGGAGCCGGAGGGGGGCCCACGCCACCAGTCTCCCCCAACCGCGTGCCGCCCATGCACCGGCTGCTTAGCCCCACGCTCTTCCAGCACGGCGGTAGCGCCAGCAAGCCGCCAGGCTCCTTCCTGAGCGGGCCGCCACCGCACAGCGTCCTGCTGGCTGCCCAGCAACAGCAACAGCAGCAGCAGCAGCAGCAGCAGCAGCAGCAGATCCGGGGCAGTGGCGCCTCGTCGCCCCTGGGCATGAGCGGCAAGTCCAAGTCGTGCGAGTTCTGCGGCAAGACCTTCAAGTTCCAGAGCAACCTGATCGTGCACCGCCGGAGCCACACGGGCGAGCGCCCGTACAAGTGCCACCTGTGCGACCACGCCTGCTCGCAAGCCAGCAAGCTCAAGCGCCACATGAAGACCCACATGCACAAGGCGGGCTCCGTGAGCAGCTCTCCGGAGCCCAGCGGCGGCAAGGACGCGTCCGGCGAGCAGCAGCACAGGGGCCGGGACAACGCGGCCGGCGGAGGGGAAGGCAGCACCGGCCAGGAGAACGAGGAGGATGAGGAGGAGGAAGAGGAGGAGGAGGAGGAGGAGGAAGAGGAGGAGGAGCCGCAGCAGAACGGAGGCCGACCCAACTCCAACCTTAGCATGGAGTCGGAGTTCAACAACCGCAACAGGGAGAACGGGCCACACACGTCGCCTGGCGACAACAAGGCCACCGCGGCAATGGAGAGGATGGTGCACGGCCCCTACAACAATATCAACCTTGACAATCAGCTGAGGATGCCTCTACATGGGCAGCCTCCCCGAGACCGGACCTCCGAGGAAGAGGAGGAGGAGGAGGAGGAAGAGGAGGACCCAGCCGCGAGGGAGAGGAGACACCAGGCAGAGCAGGGCCCCATCGTCAACGGGCGCAACTGCGGCTCGGAGGACTCTCTCCCTGGCATGCTGTTCCGCCGCAAGCCGACTCCCATCTCCAGCCCGGGCCTCCAGGCGTCCAAGCGCATCAAGGTGGAGAAAGACCTGGAGCTGCCGCCCTTGCCGCTCATCTCCTCGGAGAACGTCTACTCGCAGCTGCTGGCCGGCTACGCCGCCTCGCGCCACTTCATCCGCGGTGAGCACTTCCTGGGCTTCGCCGACGCGCGCCAGTCGCCCTTCGCCACCTCGTCCGAGCACTCGTCCTCGGAGACGGGCAGCCTGCGCTTCTCCACGCCGCCTTGCGGCGGCGACCTGGACGGCGGCGGCGCTCTCTCGGGCCGCGGCAGCGGCTGCGGTAGCGGCAGCAGCACGCCGCACCTGCACCGCGGCCCGGGCCCCGGGCGGCCGCCCAGCTCCAAGGACCGGCGCAACGACACGTGCGAGTTCTGCGGCAAGGTGTTCAAGAACTGCAGCAACCTGACGGTGCACCGGCGCAGTCACACCGGCGAGCGGCCGTACAAGTGTGACCTGTGCAGCTACGCCTGCGCCCAGAGCAGCAAGCTCACGCGCCACATGAAGACGCACGGCCAGTTCGGCAAGGAGGTCTACCGCTGTGACATCTGCCACATGCCCTTCAGCGTCTACAGCACCCTGGAGAAGCACATGAAGAAGTGGCACGGCGAACACTTGATGGCCAACGAGGTCAAACTAGAGCAGGCCGATCGGGTGTAGAGGTGGCGATACACCCCTCCACCCGAATAGACACCACTCTATGTTCCTTCACCAGACTTTGTCATGAGGCTTAATGGATGATCTTTTTGTTTGTTTTTGTTTTTTGCTCTTTCCTGACGTGAGACTTGTGGAATGACCTTTTCTTTTTTGTTTGTTTGTTTGTTTGTTTGTTTAATTTGTTTCTTGTTACAGAAAAAAAATGCCACCTGAGAAAAAAAGAGGAACTGGAAGTGTCCTGTTTTAAAGTCTTCAAAACAAGAGTGAAAGAGGAAAAAGACAAAAAGCCCTGTTTGGCATCTCCCAACAGCAAAGGATTTTAGTTGTGTAGGAATCCATGGAGCCTTTCTACTGTGCAATAATATCTGTATTTATTGGGTTTGTATTGAATCAAGGCATGTGCAGGTACATTATCAAGGCATATTGATACTTTCTCAAAGAGATAGTTTTGAAATATGCTGGACTTTGAAAAAAAAAAAACCCAGGCTACAATGTTAAGACATATACTGAGATGCTGGCATAGTGCCACGTTTTAAATTCACCAGTTGTTTTGTTTGCTTGTTTTTTCCAGGGAAGTGGTTATGTACCCAGTAGAATAATTTCCCATGAAGAGATCAACTTCTAAAAACAATCCAAGATACGCATT
Source organism: Alosa sapidissima (assembly GCF_018492685.1). Classification (NCBI taxonomy): domain Eukaryota; kingdom Metazoa; phylum Chordata; class Actinopteri; order Clupeiformes; family Clupeidae; genus Alosa; species Alosa sapidissima. The sequence continues at coordinate 22,649,830 of NC_055962.1, read as the reverse complement.
TTTTTTATACATAAGGATATAAGCTTACAACAATCCCTTTATCATTATTTGTATTATTGTTATTTCATTAGGTGAAAGCACTGAATATGTCAGCTTGACAATAAATATAAATTTTAAAAATGAGAGGATTTTGAAAAAATCCCTGAGCATTTAAGGCAGCTAAAAGTTAGACTGCCCTGTGATTGAAAAGAAAAAAAAACAATGACCCTTCTAACCCAATCATCATACACACAAACATGGGCAAATGCAGTGGATGATCTCTGAATATAGCTAGAACCTCTTGAATACCAAGAAGAGCTCATTTGTGTGAAGAAAAAAAATCAGTGATAAGTTTACTTGGGGGGAGAAGTTACAGGGAGATTTGGATGTAGTTGTCCAGATCCTCGCAATGCAATTTTAAGATTATCAAAATGTTTACGTTGGCATCTTGTCATCCCTCTTATCGTCGTTTGTTTGTTTACTTGATTCTCCCTCATCCGAGCAGACTCGGGCGTGCTTTTTAGCACTGTGGAAGCGTAGCGCTTGCCACAGCCAATGTGTTACATTCCAAAATCTGTTAGACATTAACACTGATCTCGCAGACATCCCTCTGGCTGTCCGGGCTTTTCCCAGCAAAGCACTGCCGCCACCTCATCCGCCTGCTCGTTCTCTTGCTCACTCGCACTCAAACTGTGCCGTGTTTCCAGACGCCATGCCGTGCACTAGCCGTCCAGAGACACAGCCTGATTGGTTACACTTCACACTTGAAATGTTACACTGTGCTCCCATCTTCTGAGCCCACCACCCCCACCCCCCCACCCCCCGGTCTGTGTGTGTGTGTGTGTGTGTGTTTGTGTGTGTGTGCAATGCATGTCCCGGACGAGTGCTTCATCCACCATGGACCCCGGGAACGAAAATGATTTTCTCATTAACGCCTCACTCTCTCTCTTCCTCCCTTCTCTGTCTCTCTTTTTCTCTCCATGTCACACACACTCTCTCCCTCCCTCTCTCTCTCTCTTTCACACACACACACACACACACACACACACACACACACACACACACACACACACACACACACACAACTCCCAGTGGCTCTGAGCCTCCCCATCCACCTGCAGCCTTTCAGTGCTCATCAAATCAGCTTCATACATCTGAGAGTGCGGAACGCAGTGCACAGAGCGAGGGCCTATTCACTCCACCAATCACTCTCGCTCTCTCCACGGCCGATTTCAGCGCCGTGTTGTTCCCATTGGCGTCGCTTATGTTTTACGTGGTTTAATTTTAGCACACATAGCCCCTGCCCTCACACACACACATACATTCAATTCATATCTGAACTGGAATTGTACACTAACAAAAAAATGAAACGCAGCACATTCATCTCTCAAAGACGCGGATGACAAGAGGGCACGGGAGAGAAAAAAAACATTTAAAAAATCTTATTTATATTACTGCAACAATCAGCCTGATTTCTGTTCACCACACAACATTAGCACATAGAAAACAACAAAAGGGAACTTAATATCGATGAGAATTTGAATTTTAAAAAGTGAGATATCTTAGAGTGAAAGGGCTCCAGTCAGGATTATGTTTTCTCTTCAAGTGCCCGGTGCTGTCAAGCCTCAACATGTTTGCAACCCTCTTCAGTTCATCTTGGATGGGCCTGAGGGGGAAATGTTGGTCTACTACAGATTTGTCCAGATATTCAATTTTACCTACTTAGTCCCTCCCCATGTAAGCTCCTTGTTTCGGGTAACAAAAAATTCAGAAAAGGGAACACATTGGTAGCCAGTCAAATTATAGAAAGACAGTAATTTATAGGATAAATATTTATGAATTTGGTGTGTTTGTGTAGTTTTAAAAGTATGATGCTACATACTTTGGTTTAAATCAGTTTTTTATTTTTATTTTATTTGCCAACAGTGAATGGAGAAAAACTGGATTGAAATAGGAAAAACAGTATGAATGACACTCTCACGTCTTACAATATGTTTACAGTACAGTGTTGAAGTACAAGGGTAAGGAACTCCTGTGTATATGTGTTTCAAATGAGAAAGTATTATTTTCTCCAATGTTTTCTATCACTTTTCTGAATGCCATAGGAGCTTTTTTGGTTGGTGCAGGGGATTAAATGTTAATGGATATACATATACAATTTGTTCACTGTTAAATACACAATGTATTTGTAATTTTAAAAATTCCAGTGGCATTTTATGAAATTAATGCAAAAAAAATCCTTTATATTTTGCAGTCCATTATGAAATTGTGAGTCTATTCAAATGTTTTTTGTCACTATATCTGTTACAATTTTGGTAAATCTATCCTGAATGGGATATTAAAAAAATAAAAAAAACAAAACAGTGAAAATGCAACAGAATGTGTCAGGTGGTTTTCTACAAATTCTATTTTCTACAAATTAAAATTATATTTTAGCATTTAAGGAATACTAACCCTTCACTAAAAAACATCCTTTTCAAGTCTGTTGCTGCATGACTTGATTGTGAGGGCCAAGCAACGTCAAAGGTAATTGCAGTGCCATTTCATATACTATTCATAACTAATTACTCCCTCATCTCTTGTGGAGACTCCACCATCAGACCGTACTTTGTGCTGGACCCTTTGACCATCAGATGTGGCTAATAGGAGACCTTTCTCCCCCTCGGATGCACCTGCTCTTCCTTCTCCGCTGTGTGTGCTGTGTCTCCGCTGCCCTCTCTTGACCCCTCTTGTGGTGCCCAGTCCCCCCTAAGAAACGCCACTTCCCTTTTGTGTAGCAGGTGGGCTTTTTCAAGAGGAAACAATGTCTTTGGTGGAGGCCAGGGAGGCGGGGGGGGCGAGGGTGCGGAGGGGAGAATTGCTCAACGAAAAGTTCCATCCTACATTCATCGGTAGCCAATCGCCACCCCTGTTCCCCCTCTCTGCCTGAATGCTGTTTTCTGCTTAGAAGGACTCTCAGCCCTAAATGCAGGGGAGGGAGCAGTAACTTGACACAACTTCAGGCTGACAAACAAGCCCTCCGAGAACAGGGCCCCCGCGCTTTTCAGTTCATCCATGTTTAAATTGCTATCTTATTAGTGTGGCGCAAACAATTAGCATGCTTTAAATGTTTGGCGCAATTGCAGGGTTATGGTTTTGCACGGACAGAGACATCTGGTACGCATCGTGATCCTTATTGGGAACTCAGACAGAGCATAACTCTGACAGCTGATTAAAAGACAGAAGGGGTTCCCAGCGTCCTCTTCAAGGCACCGGTCGTTCCCCCTCAAGGTTACACAATATTCAGGCTCTCATTACCAGGGACCACAGGGATGAGTTACAGGCCAGTTTGGGCCACTTTCTCAAACAAGCTCGTGTCACAGTTCACATGTGACACGCCATTAGAGGCTTCCTTTTAAGTCATGTAATGGTAGGTCCTGCTCTTTTTTTGCTGTGTTTGTGTGTGTGTGTGTGTGTGCGCATGTGTGTGAGGGATGCATGTGTGTGAGGGATGCATGTGTGTGTGTGGAATGCATGTGTGTGTGTGTGTGTGTGTGTGCATGTGTGTGAGGGATGCATGTGCATGTGTGTGTGTGTGTGTGTGTGTGTGTGTGTGGGATGACTGTGTCCCTGTATCGGGTGGCATGGGAAAAGTGTGTCCCATCTTCAGTGGTGAGATAGCCACTCATTTTGTCCTGCCAGCAGCATGGGTCTATCCCACACTCTCTCTCTCTTTCTCTCTCTCTCTCCTCTCTCACACACACACTCACACTCACACACACACACACACACAGACAGACATACACACACACTTTCACTCTCGCTCTCTCTCTCGCACACACACACACACACACACACACACACAGGGAGGCCGAGCATAAATGATGGGTTGTCTAAAACCACGCTCCTTGGTGAAACAGTGGGTGTCAGCAGGGCTTACAGCTCAGGCCCCTGCCGCCTCATGGGGGCAGCAGCAAAAAAATAGCAGCTAGGCCTCTCTGGGATCACAGGAGGGGGCTGTGCCCGGTGGACCCCACCACCGCCTCTACGCCCAGTCAGTAATCTCTCGTCTCATCTGACCAGTGCCCAATCAAGTACCTCCACACACCACACCACCACCCACCGTTGGTGGTCAATGTACCAGGGCCCTACAGGGGCGGAGGAGTGAAGGGAGAAAGAGAGAGAGAGGATGAGCGCGACCGGAGAAAATCTGCACCAGCCTCAGTCCCTGGGAAAAAAAGCAGGGAGGCGACTGAGAAGCCATTTCAGAGAGAGCGGTCAGGAGACGGCGGAGGAGTGCGGTCGCACCGTGGTCACTCAACAGCTGCCTCTTCTGAGGAGCCGTGCCTCCGGGGGAAAAGCTCGGACCCGCAGCAACAAAGGCAGCCTGTGGCGGGCCGGGTGCCCATAAGTAGAGCACAGGAAATGCACACTTCCTGACAAGAGTCGTTTTTTTTCACTCCTCGCTCTTCACTATCTGAGAAACATGTCATCTTGCATTAGACACCATATATTTCATACGAGCAATGATGAGCAGTGCTGCCCACGAAAAAGCCCTACATTGTTCAGTTGACCCTCTAACTTAAGATGCATTTACATTTCAAAGACATTTGATGGTAGTCTTATTTTTGAATGTTGCTGGGTATTTTGGACCAGTTTCCCCCGTTTAGATGTTGACTTATGCTAATATTCCTCTCACACACAAATCTCATAAATCTGTCACCATGTGGAGCTCTTTATTGATAAATGAGTCTGCCATTGATATCAGATGCAGTTCCCTCTCTCTTCAGCCTAATTCTGCTTTGTCTTGGCACACCCTTGGTTATATAGATGAAATATGAGTCAGGTCATGCTGATACAGGTCTGCAGATACTGCCTGATGCATTGAATTGGAGGCATACCAAGGCATAGCCTTTATAATAACACCACAACCACCGCCTGAATAATTATGCCTGCACTCACCGAGCTGCTGCACCTCTAGGCTTCCTACATCGGACCTCCCCAGTACACCAAACACAGGTGAATTAAGGCAGTCTCCATCAGTTCGCGCCTCTCCCAGACTACCTCAGGGGGGTCAGCGTAATTGTTGACTTGGCCCAGCGTTCGCAACTGAGAAATATTAAATCTTCTCATTTGATTTGGACTGTAATTATGTAGTAAAAAAAAAACAAATGTGGTTGGAGGCTGTGAAGCCGTTGCCTGCCGGCTGAACCAGCTTTCATCAAGTGCAGACTGGCTTAATTACAGACTTGGTGATCACTCATCCCTCGCGCCATGTAGCCTCCTGTGTTGTTTTTGTTTTTAGAGCCGTGTGCATTCCTTTATTTGGTGCTAATCACAAGGCAATTGTGCTGTTTGCAGTGTCTGTGGAGGGGAGCTTGACATTTAGTCCACACAGACAGTGAACGGCAGAAGACTGAGGTGGGAAAAGAGAAACGCTAGTGTAGCTCATCCCTCTGGAATTTCAAGGCTAGTTAAATGCAGATCCCCTTTTTTGGGGGGGGATGTTCTTTAATGATAAGGTATTCATCGCTATAGTAGCAGGCAGACAGACCTACGTGAAGGATGAGTCAAAAGGCGATTGTGTTTTAGTTCAACAGTAGCAGACAGAAGTGCTATTGTTCAGCATTTGTCAGAACACTAATTTCTACTTTGAAGGACTGAAAGGGCCGTTTTTCTTTCCATGATACAAAACGATGTTCATAATCCTACAAGATAAGCATGTCTTCCTGCTTGATCAAATGGCTGTTGATTGCGAATGGTTCATGTTTGTACAGTATGTACTGCTCTACCATATCATGGATAGTTGGAAATATTCTGAATATTTCTGAATATAGGTTCCTGGATATGTGTGTGTCCACAAGGAGAGAACATAAGGAGCCATGTTTACAACAAACTCCTGCTCATTTTCACAAATGACTCTGCTTGACAGACCCCCATGGCGGGGTACATGAAAACCCATATTCACCTAACACCATTTGGGCCTTTCTGTGAACCTTTTGTTTTACCCTGTGGATGCTGACCATCTGGTTCATTTGTTAGTGCAAGATGGGAACCATGTCGCAGAATGGAACAATGAGGTGGACCGTACTTTTGCAGAATAAAGAGTGTTCTTTTAAAAAGCACACAAACCAAGGAAGCTCCTGATAGCAGCATTCACATTCGGTAATTAAAAATATACAACAGTTCCTAAGCAGACCAAGGGAAACCAAAAGCAGTAAGCAGCATGGTCAAGAACTCTCTAAATGGACTTAGGCGGTGATGGGCAAAGTGGGGAAGGGTTCTTCACTGTCTGGTGGCCGACCCCCTCGTGTCTCAAGTGCAGGTTTGAGGAAGAAAGCGGGAGACCCCCTACGCGTCTCGGGGTCACCGAAAGAGTGTCTGTATGGTACGTCTCTCTTTGTGCACGTACACACAGAGGTCTTTTATGATGTTTCCATATGTTTTGGCAGGTGGCTGGAATTGAGACCAGCAGCAGGAGTAATTAGCCCTCTTTGTGACCAATGGGATCTTGTTTTGTTGTTTGATCAGCCCCCAGTCTCATTAGGGTGCTTCAAGGCCAAGGGGATGTGGAAAAAGAGGGACTCATAGAAAATGCTGGAAGGATCACGAGGACAGAAAACGAAAGCTGATGGGCAAAGAAATCCACCTCAGAAATGGTAGACAAGAATCCAAAAAAGGTTAAAGTGTGATAGTGTCAAACATTGATTGAAACAAAAGAAAAAAACAAAAAGTGACAAAAAAATTACAAAAAAACGGTTGGTTTTGTTACAGTAGAAGATCAGTATGTTGTTTCCTTCACTCGGTCACTTATCTGGCCGGAAAAAAAGCTTCCCATGTGCTGGCAAGAGAATCATAAAGGTGATTAACTGAGGTTGCTAATTAAAGATCAATGAGGCCTCTTTTTAAAATGATTTGTGACATGAGTTAGTGGCCAGACGGCTCTCTAATGACATCAGGCAATGTCCAAGAGACAGATGGCTTATTGATTCACACCATAGCTATCTTAAAAAGACAGTAAAACACCATTACCGCATTACTGTACTACACAGAAAAATAAAACACTTTGGTTACTTCAGTAGTCCTGACAGAGATACACTCACACACACAGCGCGTCTCAGTCTGATGTCAATTAAAAGAGTGATTAGACTGTGATCAATGCATATCTGTTACTGTAAAAGCTAAGTGAATTATACCAGCCAATAATTGTTGTTCATAAATATCACTGAGCTTGATTTTAGAGTAGAAGAAATACATTCAATTAGCATTTGTCTTCTGAGTATACACTTTCCATCATGACCAAGGAGATGGTAAGAGCACTTCTGAGGCATAGCTCAATATTAGCAAGTAACTTCAATGGGCCACAACAACGTCACTATTATAATTCCTCCTCTTAAACATGCTGAGGTGGTCTATGGTTGGTTTATGGCCATAGCTAGTCTAATTAGTTTCTGTAATATATATCCCAGAACCATCAATGTTTCTGAAAGGTTTTACTCCAAGTAAATCAGTCTACTTTTCTTGTTCTATTTACAGCACAAATTAGTTTAAATATTCTGTTGTAACTGTTATATTTAGATCACAATGTTGATTCTTCCACTTTGGCCACAGGTGTTGTTCCCTGATATTAAAACAACGTGGAAAAGTCATTCATTCAATCAATCAATTTTGCAATATAATGCAAGTATAGATTCAGAAGAATTCGGTGTGTACCTGCTGCACTCCAGATCAGTGATCACCTGCCCCTTATTAAGCATCCCAGCTGATGTTTATAAGACTGACTGGAATTTGGCTGGATAGCAGTTCTCATCAGACTTGCAGCCCTTGGCCATGTCTCTAGGTAGAGAGGAGCTGTTTACCTGTACGTCACAATGGCAGTCGGAGTGGGGTCAAGGGTCGAGTGACTTTTTCTGAGTCTACGTTCTGTGCAGGTGAATTGAAAATGATCATTAACAATGTTCTTTTATTTTAGACTTTTCCTACTATCTGCATTGAGTTGGTGTGTCTGTGGTGACCCAGTTAAAGGTAAAATGTTACTCTCTGTATTTATTGTAGATCTTTGTGGAAGTAATACTTATTGTTTGCCCTGACATTTTAAGATCACTACAACAGCTAGTCTCAGCCAACTGAGCCTGGACCCAATAGAGAGCCATATTTCCCCATTCAAAAACTAAGAACTTTACTTCATTGTAAAAAAAAAACTGTTCACTTTGTGTGACTGATGCTATTTTCCACGTCTTTTTCCAACCATGGATTTTTTGGAGGAAAAAATGAGAACTGAGCACATATCCTGAATTATTTACACCCAGCTTGTTATAGTCGCTCCTACTCATCATGCATTGGTGTTAATTAAACGTGATGAGCTAGGATGACTGGACAATGTCAAGCCATGCTTTATCACTTATCTTGGATTTCTTAATTCTGTCTTTGTCTCTGCCTGTCTCTGTTTTCTATTTATGAACATGGCCATGAGGACTCCGACTTCCATGATTCTGGAGACCTGATTCCGCCCCCTCCTCCTCATCTCTTTTCCCAGAGGTCTCTGAGAACAGTGGACCTGAGTCCAGCAGTTATGTGTCGCCACTCTGGGAGGAACACGATGACCAGTTCTTTCAAATGTTCCTCGCTGGTGAACTTCCACCTGGTACCATAACCCATTTCAGTTCCACCTATGAGCATGGCCACAATGCTTAGACTGATGTTGGCTTTGAGAGGGTTCCTCCTCCTGCCCCTTAAAGAAGGGCTCCTTCTCACCAATGGAAAGTACAGAATGATTCTAAAATGAACACCAAGGTTCCTCAAGGTATTTTACAGCCCTTTCTAACATCCAAAAAGGCAAATGCTTGAGCAAAAGCTCCCGTAAAGCAGCCTTCAAATCCTAAGAGAAATTAGCATTAAGTGTCCATCTCAACACTAGACAGGAAACCTAAAGGGGGGTAAGCCACATTGTCTGTAATTTGCATTTTCACTCTGAAGTTGAACATTGTTCTAAAATGTCTAATTTACCTCTTAGATGGTGGTGTATTTGTTCTGCAGTGACTGCCACAAAGATCAACACTTTAAGCCTTGAATTCAATAAACTTTAAGAACTGGGAGTAATTTGGTTGCAGTGTCTTTCTTGGGTTTCCAGGGGGTATTGTCTTCTATAGCCTACTGTTGCCATGAATGAGGGAAATGGTCAAGATGGATAGATGGGGCCCAAGGCTCCTATTGTTTTTTTTTTTTTTCCTCAAGTTTTTGAAGTCTAACGCTTTCAAATGTCAGTTATTAGTGTTGATGCAAACACATATTTAAAGTTGACTGCTGCTTAGCAGGCACTTTATCCAAAGTGACTGACTAGCAGTGGCGGGTTCGGGAATTGAATCTAGGTCAACCCAATAGTTAGTCAGTGACGTTACTGCTTGTCCACCACGCCTGGGAAAGGTCAGCTGACTAGAGAATATTCTAAAGCCTCTCTGCTTGTTTGCCAATGTAATTTAATTTTATACATGTCATTATAGTTTTAAAAAACTACAATTTAAAAACAAGACATTTTACAATAAAAAACAAAAACATGTAGGTATAGTTTTGCTTCGCTTTACTGGTTTCCTGTAGCATCACAATTACCTTCAGTTTGCTTAATGGTGTGACATGGATACCTTTTGGGTGGAGGGCAAGTAGACAAGAATTTAAGACTTAAATCTAAGGGCAAGATTTCTACTTTAAACATGTGTATGACTCCTAAAGAGGAAAAAAACAAATGCGGTAAATTCATCCTGCTCCTACAGATCCTTTTCATTGCACAGGGTTACCCAGAGAGACAATTTCTTGTCATGGCTTTTATTTTATTGAGAGCGGCCCTGTTTCTCCTAATGGCCTCCTTACACCAAACGACTTTGACAAGATTTGGGAAAGATTCTTGAAAGATTGACTAATGCCCCCCATTCAGGCTTTACTCAAAAGACTACAATCTTTCCCAAATCTTGTCAAAGTTGTTTGGTGTAAGGAGGCCATAAGGGATCCTTATGAGAAATGAGGTGAGGTAAGAATATCGAGTAGAAAAACAATATTTTGAGAACTAAATTGGAACTACAAACTGCCAAACTACATTAACACACAACTACATTAACTACATTAATACATGTGATACAAGATATCAGAAGGTTTGGTATTAGACCTCTGAAGTTCGCCTACAAAAAGGAACCAAAGCTGCAGTCTTTGCCCATATGAGTTCCGGCTGTTAATTGAAGCTAATTACCTATGCCAAGTTGCTTTGCAAGTTAGCTCTGGGGTGGCAAAAATCAAAATTCGCGATCTTAACATATACCGAAGATCACAGTGCCTCCTCAAAGGCAGAAGACAAAAGTGTGTAGAGTAAAACGTCTGCATTTTAGATTTCTTCATTCCCATAATAGTAACAGTTGCAATAATTTAAAATATCTAAGTTATTTTCCCATAGTAGGCTAAAAATCACAAGATATCAGAGCTCCTTATTCACCTTATTCCGTGCACAAACATGGGGGGGGGGGGGGGGGGGGGCGCCATCTTTGTCCGCGTTGTACTTGAACTTCCCATTGAGCAGTATATTTCCATACCAAACAGATCAGATATCTGCGAGGAAGTTCTATAGTTTCTATAGTTATTTTGTATATTGTGTTGGTATCTGCCACAATGTATATTGTTGTCTCTATTGTACAGTATGTCTGTCTATTTGTTGAATGTATAGAGCACCTACCAAAGTCAAATTTCTTGTGTTGGTATACTTGGGTAACATGGAGTCTGATGTTTATATATATTTTTAGACCTTTTGTATTTTGATTATTTTATATTAAAGTTATAAATCCCATCAATTTTGCCTGTTCATTAATTCCTGCAAATATATAATGATGTATTCCTGCTCATGCAGTTTAAAGTAATAATAAAATTGGTACGCAAATTGCAATGTCAGGGGAATGTTCCCTAAAGGTTGCAACGGTTAGGGAACGTTAGGGGAAGGTCTATGAAGGTTGCAACGGTTAGGGAACGTTTTATATAACCAACCAACTAACGTTCCCGGAACATTCAGCAAACTTTCCATGAGAACCAAAACTTACTCAAAAACTAACCTTCGGGGAACGTTTGGGAACCAAAAACTAACGTTCCCGAAACCAAAAACTATGGTTCCCTCTGGGAACCATAAATTGTTAGCTGGGTTAGGACGTGTCTGTAATACGGCCCTGAAGTGTTTTGGTTTTAACATTTTGGACAGCAAATAATCAGATTTTGGGTATAAATAAAGAAAGCACTTTATAAGAATATATTATGACAATTATGTATTGACATGCTGTGCTGAGAATGGCCAGTCTGTCTCTAAAATATCTCCTTATGATACGGGAGGCCACCGCCGCATATCATCTACTCACTCCGTAGAAGTGAATAGCCTTGGATGGCGAAGTACAGTCTTGCCATCTGACCTCCTGATGGCATTTTTCGTTTCCTCCCAAGTTAGCCTCAATCCTCTTGTACTGTGTTATCTCAATGAAGCTAATTAGCCGGAACTAGCCGACCGTTAGATTGAGCACAAGGTGGAAGAAAATACATTTCTAAAATGGGTGTAGTGGAATAGTCTAAGGTGAATATGGGCAAAGATGGTAGCTTTTTTTGTGGTGAAATTCAGATGGAGTCCTGCGTCAACACATATATCAATAATTGATGTAATTATTTTCAGCTGATCTTCATTATTGATCAGTGTGTTTGATTGGCTGGTGTCTACATGCTCCTCTTTATACTCTACAGAAAGCAACAGGAGACACAGTGGGATAGCTTGAAGTTTGTTTGGGAGGTGTTCACAAGTATGGGAGGCACACTAGTGTTATGGTAAACTCTTTGTTTTAATAACCTTCTTTTATGGTTTTTGTGCTGTGTACAGTCATGACAAGATTACAAACTGCTTAAACAGCTGAAATGTTTTTATTTATATGTTTTTCTCTTCAGGACTTCTTTTCTCAGTGTCATGGTCTGGAATGTTCATGGCGTTCCTGCTAAAGGTAAAGTCTTGGTCTAAAAATCTCAAATGCTATTATACAATATTTTAACTGCTTTCATTTACTTTGGGATTTTCCCCTCCTTATTTAAGGATTGAATGGTCCACAACCACAAGCTCAGCCTGGTCCTGAAGGAATAAATCCTGTAGATTCCAACGATGTTGCAAACATGGCTGGTTGGTATTGGGAGGGACATGATCCTGTTGATTGGTCTTGGATGGAATCTCCCATCTCTGATAATGATGATCAGCAGCCAGGTCCACCTCCACCTCAGGCCCCTGGTGCTGGTGCTGCTGCTGAGCCTGATCCAGCAACGTCTTGGGGGTTTGATCCTGAACCTGTGCCCTTGCATCCTTCTGTTCCTGATCCTGACACAATCCTGGTTCCACAATATCCACCAGGTCCACCAGCACCACCTGAGCCATTCTACAAACCTGGGAAAGTCATCCGTCTGTTTTCAATTTATGAACATGGCAATGATGAGTCCGAGTTCCATGATTCTGGAGATCTGATTCCGCCCCCTCCTCCTCATCTCCCTTTCCCGGTGTCCTCTGAGGACCGTGGCCCTGAGGTCAGCAGTTATGTGTCGCCACCCTTGGAGGAACATGACGACCAGTTCTTCCAAATGTTCCTTGCTGGTGAACTTCCACCTGGTACCATAACCCATTTCAGTTCCACCTATGAGCATGGCCACAATGCCTGGACTGACGTTGGCTTTGAGAGAATTCCTGTACGGTCAGCACAAGCTCCAACTCCCCATAGTACTGTTAAAGAAGTGGACACCCCAGTTAAGATACCTCAACATGAGTCTGAGACTGTCTCCAGTCCCAAGCAAACCTGGTAAGAGCTGCAAGAACCAATGCCCTCAAGTAGATTTGCATGTACAGTACTGTAAATGATTGGTGTGGCCATGTGTTGTCCCCCATTCAATGTGTTTGAGTGCTGCTCTGCTTGATTGTAATGATTATGATGTACGTTTGCTTATAACTCAACCTGCAGGTTTGGTGCTTGGGTTATGGATTATGGCTCCTATTTGGAGATTCCAGGATCTGTGTTCTCTTGATTCTCAATAAATTTTGAACTTAAAACACTTGTGTAGTTTTGCTTAAATTCTGAAGTGTTGGTGCTTCAGCCCTCATGTTTCACTAAACTAAACATCTACAGTAGTTCCTGCTTGATGGTCCAATGCCTGTAACTTAACTTGCTCCTTGAAGGGTTGGTTAGCTAAAGTGAGCACTACCACAGGCCCCTCAGTTAACCCAGCCTTTGGATAGCAGCAGTTTCCATTATTTGAGTAAAAGCCTACAGTCACTCTGCTCAAATCTTGAGTCATGAAGTTCTGGTTCTGAAGTTCACATTGGATTTCTCTAGTTCTCTTATTATACAATTAATGCTGAGGTGAAATGTATTTGGTTATCAAGGCTATTTATTTCTTGATTTAAAAAAAAAAAAAGGGTCCACACTATTGTTGGGTGTTTGGAGCATCTGAATTTTCTTTTGGTGTGTTGTCCTTCATGATTTTCAATCTGTTGCCAATTCAGACCTCACCTCTTTTAGAAATAAATCCTGTCAGTTTCAACTATATTTGGCATTCTGGTGGCTCGAGTCAGCATTGGGGCAATTTCCGACACTTGAGGCCTATTTCCTGACTGGCTCATTAGCATAGCATTATGGGAGCTCAATGATTTTCTTTTGTGCAACCTTCATCTGTGACTGCTCTGTATGGAGTTGTGGACCACCAGCTGGAAGTACTTATCTTTCTCCAGTTCAGATTCTACCCATCCACGGCTATATCTGGATCATTCATTTAGCAGGGTGGGTGGGAGGTGGCACAGTTTTCTGGAATGACACACAGTTGTTATTAATATGGGTCATCTGCATGCAAGTTGAATTGACCCAGCCTTGTCCATTATGTCCCGTGTCATTTTCGACCTTTTTCACCATATCGGCATGCATGTGGATCTTGGCAAACTCTCATTCCGTCAGGCAAGAGGCCATTTAAACAACTTTTGCCTGGGCTTGGGGGAGGGGGATAAACACAAGCACACCCCCACACACGCGTGTGTGCACACACAGAAATACACACACACGCGCGACAAGACCAAAAGCCGCCACTAGAAATTTGCATGGTGCTCAGTAATACATTAGTGAACATCACTTGGCAATCTGTTCATACCAGCTTAATTGGATTTTAATACCGCCTCTGATCTTGTTTTCTAATTAACGGCGCTGGCTGGCAACGAAGCAGAACCGTGCACCCAACAACACCTTTGATCCTGGCCATATGGAGCTCTTCCAAGCGTGGCGTGGATGGAAAAATCAGTCACCTCAATGCAGGGGACAAAGGTACAGAAGGGAGGAAGGGTGTGTGTGTGTGTGAGGGAGGGGAGTGGGGGTGGAGGTGCTAGGGGGAGTGTGAACCCTGGTATAGAACACACCTCCCGGTGGCATCCCTATTGATTAATTTCTCTCACGATCGGTTGTGATCACGGATAAATAAAACATGAGCCTGTGAACTGATGCAAATAAGCCTGTGCATGCTTTAGGGAAATGTCAATTGCTTTTCTAATCTGTTTATTTCTCCCCTTGTGGCCCTCCACTGTTTTTGATGAAGGGCTGCTAAAATGTATTCCTTTTTTCCTCGGGCACGTATCATGAAGTATGAGCCATATTTCTACATGCAAGCGCCAGATTTTGTAATTGAGTGGTATTTGATGTATAAAAAAAACATCCTCGGCATAGCTCGGGCAATAAATTGCTGTGCATCGCGGGCCTGTGTTCACCCGCACTACTTAGCGTTTGTACAATCACTCGCGCTTTTATTCTGATCTCTGTCACTGAGGCCTTGCAGCGAGGGTGGCTCATCCTATCTACACCATGTGGGACTTGTGTGGTCTCTCTCTCTCTCTCTCACACACACAGTCGCACAGCGATAATGGAACTGCATATGCAAGGCCCTGACCATTCCTATTAATCCCCTGTGCTTGAAGTATGCCCATTTAAATGGTGGGTTTGCCCTTCGCTGGAGTAATTGTTTTAAATCATGTGTATTATCTTTGAGTGGCTTCCTCACTGACTTATGTCTACATGGTTTATCCCTCTCTGGTTCAGGTGTAATGGTGAACTAGGCATCGTGAGGCCGCTAATGATGGGATCCTATTGAGGCCAAGGTCAAGTGGCAGGTGAGGCTTCTGAAAGGAAAGCATGTGTTTCTTCTCTTGCAATCTGAATGTGAAGATCAATTAACGATTCTAAAAGAAGACTTAATGAGTTGATTGTATTTTTATGCTAGATTTGTGATTCACATAATTACAATTTGCATCAAATTGAAATGTTAATGTAAAAGCAATTAAAGAATAAACAAAACTATTAGCTATGAAAAGTGGTATTTTCTCCCCTTGGTTTTAGACTTTTCCTTCATATGTTTGGAATTAGAGTCGAACTGCAGTTTGAAAAGTAAATAATTAACTTGCTGTTTTTCTTATGATCTTTAAGACACAACTGCCAAATCTTGGCAAATCTACCACACGCTTCCTTATTCAAATGGTGACAGACAGAGAGCACCTTGGCTCTGACTCCAGGGGCCTCAGTCTCTCTCTGTTCGGCAGCGCGTCCTCACCCTCCATGACCAGAGGAGCGGTAGCAACCAGATTCAAAAAAGAGAGGCCAGTCCAGGGACGCCCCATGTCAACACCCCCTGGGGAGCACAATCAAGTCGTCTGATGTTAAAAAGCTCCCGCAACGTCAATCACCGTAATTTCTTTCGGCAAAACTCTGATTTTTTTTTTTTACATTTTCTTTCTCCGACAAAGGCTTTGTCTGTGCCCCGATGTCAAAACATGCCATTCAAATCAGAGCTGTAAATAACTGAGGGTTTTCAGGAGTCAGCAGTCATAGCCCATATCTCCGCTTGACAAGAAATATGTTAATTGTTGTGTCTGCAGTAAAACACAACACATAGTTAATTTGTGGACTTAAGTAGCGCTGTCTTCCTGTCTTACAAGGGGCTAACTTGGTTTGGCTGACCAAAAGGAGATGTTTTACAAACATGTACTCTGTTTTCTTTCTCACTGCCGCGTGTGTGTGTGTGTGTGTGTGTAGGAGTGTAAATGAATGAACATGCGGTTGGGTGTGTTGATAGAATGAGGGCTATGTGTGTCTCTGTGTGTGTGTTGGAGGCAGGGATATGAATGTGTGTGTACGTAGGTCATAATAGTATGTGTGTGCGTGCGTGTGTTTGTGTGTTTGGGATATGGTTATGAATGTGGGTGTGTATGCCTTCAGTCAAGTTCTAGTGAAAACAAAAATCTCTTATGCAAATTGGATCATGCAGGTCGACGCGGTGGCAGATGATGGGGCCCTTCAACCGCAAGTATTCCTTCCAGTTTCTCTGGCAGTGTCGCATCACTAAATTAATGATGAAAGATTTGAGGTAAGTACAGCTTTGTCCTCTGGGCATAAGGCCATGGGAAAGTTCCTTAATAGCCATCAACATCTTTGACATTTTCTTTGTGACAGACCAGGCAATAATGCTAGAGAGCTGGTTTGTCTAAAAGTAACAAAAGTGAACATTTCAAATCAGACATTTCAAATTCACATTTACTACATACTGATTCATAATAGGTCAACATATTCAAAAGGATATGAATCAACTCCGTGTGACATACCCTCTCTATTCATGCATTAGCCACTGACCCATAAGGGAAATGTTTTACCAAGTAATTCCTAAAGGCTTAAGCCAATCTTTGTTTAAATCCATCAGCATGATGGCATGATAATTGCAAACGCCAGCGGAGGAATGAGTGAGTGGACATGCCAGTATCATCAGCTCAGTGAAAAAGCAGTAAACACAGAGACATTTGGCACTTTAAAGGTTGCGGCAGCAATTAAAGAGCGTTCTGTGGCGTGAAGGTGGTTCAGCAAGTAAATGCCCGCACCCAACTCTCTCTTTGCCCGTGGTCATTTTGGCATGCACATAGCCCGCAAGGCCGGGCGTACCGGTCTCAGTCAGGGTTTCACTCCAGGCGAAAAACAACACATGGAACACACACAGATGCTGGCATACCTGAGTTTAGCGTCAGTGCTTAAGATTAATGGTATTGGGCACCAGGAAAGCAACAGTAGTCAGATCGTAAGATTCCCTTGACGTCGTGGAATGCGAGTCGTTTCGAAGCTTTGATTGTTTTTCATTTAAATTTTTCTCCTTCTCTCTCTCTCCCTCCTTGCCAATTAGTCCTTTACGCATGTTTGGGCCAGTTTGGGCCAGTTTGGGCCAGAAGCTGACAACCATATGAGATGTGTGTGTTAGAGTGTAATATTCAGTCTTATCCATCTATTCTCCTGCTCCTGTGAGGAGCTGTGAAGACTGTTCTTCATGTTCTATGTAGAACAATATAGAAATGGGAGATCAGAGAGAGTTAGTGGTACTTGCTGATATGTCTGGTCCACTAGTTGACATCACTAAGTCTACTCTTATGGAAGAAAGGGAATGGCAAATAATACCCATGTGATATGTAACGCACATAAAAGCTTTTTGGTTACATTTATGGACATTTTCACAGCCAACCGGTGTCATGGTATACAGGACTGCTCTAGTTGTCTCAGACTCAAAACCAGGTGCAAGCTTTGAACTTGGACAAATTTTTCCCCAACTGGCCTCAAATCAGCAGGAAACATAGAGGGAAGTCTTGGACCAGGGGACTTAAGAGAAAATCAGACAGTGTGTGTGTGTGTGTGTGTGTGTGTGTGTGTGTGTGTGTGTGTGTAGTGGCGAGGGGGAGTCCTGAGGTGAGTCAGATATTACCTCTTTTTTTTCTCTGCTCCGTTTAGACAAGATTAACTTGTCAAACAACTGGTCTTTCACCGGCCTGGTCTCTCTGAGCGGATCTCAGTGTCTGATCCAAGCGGGGGCTAATAGATGGGGTTTAACAAAGTGTAGGTGGGGGGAGAGAGGAGAGCCGCGGAGAGGAGGGGAAAGGAGAGGAAAAGAAGGGCTTGTGGATTTAGGATCACTTTACCTGGATTCGGCTGCGTGGCGCTGGTGGATTAGCGCTCCAGGCCCTGTGGCACGCTAGAGTCTCCTCCATCCTCTCTCTCTCACTCACTCACTCTCTCTCTCTATCACTTCTCTCTCTCACTCTCTTTCCCACCCTGAAATACAAAGCCTCTGTCCCTTCCTGCCAGGAGCCAACACCTCACGGGCATTTACTTTGCCTTTATTATTCTCGCCCCTGGGTGCAATGTTGCTCAGGATTGCAGCAGAAGACTTGAGTAAAGTTTTTAATATTTTGTGTTTGTGTTGTGTGTAAGTGTTTTGTAAGTCACAAAGGCGTCTGTCAAGTACTGTAAATATAAACATGGAGTACAGTTCAATTATCTGGATCGTGTGTGTGTGTGTGTGTGCGTGTGTGATGATGGCAGTGAGGGGGTGGAATGTGGCAGACCGACCCCAGCTTGCACCGGGAGGGAGTGTGTTCCTGGGCTGATACGGCCTCGACAGGTCACACATCCACCGAGCCGCGACGACACACGCTCAACCCACGAGGCACAGGTTACACTCCACTCCTCTCCACTCCCATCTCCATTCGCTGACAAATCCAATACGACCAACCAATGCCTCACCGTTCCACCTTCGTTCCTTTCAGTTCCTCGCCGTACCTGATGATATTTTCCTTTCACTAGCCCCCCCTCACCTCCATCCCGAGACCCCCACTCCCACCACCACCACCTCCAGAATCTTTTCGCGGGCTTCTTAATTGGTAATTATTTTTCGGGGTTAATGCCTTTATTCGGGCTGTCAGAATGTCGTCAGGAGAGCGGGATTAGGAGGCCCTCGGGGGTACTGCCGCCACGAGATGAGACACTGGCAAAGGGAGGACAGCTCATTTTTACGCAGGCAGAGAGGGAGGACAGCTCATCTTTGATCCAGCGGGGGCGTCGCAGGCCAGAGGGGTGACAGCTGCACTTTCTTTAGCCCCGCATTTGAATTTGAATTCTATCTTATGATGCAGCTATGCGCCGACTTGGCAGGCCAGTCGGGTAATCTGCTCGACACAAACGCCAGGGCTTTCTTCCTGTGTGCCCTAGTGGAGATTTGAGTAATTAAAGTTAAATGGAAATGCATTAAAAAAAAAAAACTCAAACTCGCACCAGGGGCTTGTCGTGCTCGTGCCAAGCGTGAATAGTCGGCCCTGTCCTTCGGACCGTAATCCCTCATAAAATTCCTGCCCCGTGACTTTGAAGCGCCGTGCTTCTGAAGTTCTACCGTCAGCAGTGAAGGTGTATCCAACATAACCCCCCCACACACACACATACACACACGCATATACACACACATACCAGAGCACGCCCAGCCCAGAGCCATCTCTGAAAACAAGAAGTACTGCACATTAACTGTCAAGAGAGATAAACACCTGTGTATGTCTGGATCTAACTGGTGTTGCGCGGCCTTGCCAGCTTAACTCACATCAGCTCTAAGCACTATGCCACCAGAGCAAGTCTACACCTACATTAAATTTGATCAACGTTTGCCGGTTTAATGTGGATTATGTCCTGAATAGCGGTAAACTGTCAAAGAAACCACTTATTTTTCCCTTACTAGCCAAAAAACTGGGACAAATTTGTTGAGGGTTCCCAGGGAAACTGGAGAGACTTCAAACGTTGAACTGAAAAAAAAAAATGCATAAATGTTTATGTTCCTGTGTTAAGTGGACATCATTTCAATTTGGATTGCTATATTCAAATGTATAATTACATAGAAATTCTATGGCATTCCACGGTGGTGGAACATAATAAATTTCTTATATCATAGGTATCATCATAACTGTGAAAAAGTTGATTAACAGAGAATATGAGAGACCGGGGCTACCAATACAGACATTGTTGTGTCTGTGTGCTTTGCGTGGGATCTCCCCACCCCGAGCTAAGACACAGAAAGACGTCCAAGCTGTTTTAAAAAAACTTTTTAAAAAAATAGCTACCACAGACACATCACATCCCCGCCAAAGCCAAGACCCCACATCAAAGCCAGCATGGAATACCTCCCCCGACCTGTTCCAACACACACCTGATGGAGGCTTGGGACAAGACAAGCAATTGATTAATCATGAAGCCAAGTTTATCCACCATACTCCCCCCACACTCTGTGTGTAGGTGTGTGTGAGAGTGAGCCTGTCTGGTGGTGATCTTCTCTGCCATTCATTTGAAGTTGGTTATCACCCCATACATACATGCTTGACGGGCACTGTGTCTGCATGTTTCCATTAGCTGTTTGCGAAGACCTCCGAGGTCTGGACAAGAATCCCGTATAATAGATACCTGTCAAACGTAATTAACAACGTTTTTTCCTCTCCTCTATGCTTTCCCATCGCCTCCAGCCAAGCGTGCCTTTGACTTGTGTCTGTCTCAGCTCCCTCTGCCACCCAGCGCTTGGAGACAGTTTTAATTGCAACACGGCGACCACAAGAAAAGACCAGGATCCCCATAAAAGCCGAGCTGAAGCTGGCAGCCGTCCCATTCTGGAAAGTTAGCCCACACCATAATTACAGGTAAACGACCTCTCTGTCACTGAATACTGTGCTGAGTTTTTATGAGATGTGCAGTAGATATTTCAGCTTTTCATTTTTTCGCCATCCACCCTCTCAGCCCCATCCCCCAAAGTGCTGACAGTGATAAGGGCAGTACTGAAATTACTTGCTTGATACCAGCCAGTTTTTGTGTGTGTGTGTGTGTGTGTGTGTGTGTGTGTGTGTTTATGTGTGGCATTGAGGGTATTTGCCTGTGGGCAAAGCCATGGGGCCACACCGATACATGGGCGAGACCGAACATATTTTAGATGTTCACTATTCCACCCTTGTGGATATGGTGTTGAGTTTTAGTCCTACATGCTTTTTCTCTCTATATGTGTGCTACGGTTTCCATGCGGCAATTAAATTAAACCGCAAGATCAACGAGAATCTGATCGGCGGGACCCTCGCGCCCAAAGAGGCTGAGATTTCCCAACTCCGGTTGGCGCTCAGGAATAAGTGTATCAATCACGCATTGTTCTCCGCTCGAAGCCACATGGATGCATAAATCTCCAGCCTGTGATGGCTTTATGAGACTTCTATGTGTGTTTTATGTGCTCTTTATGAGTTTGTAAAGCCATCGTCTCAAATGACACAGCTCCTTCTACCACTGGAGAGAGACAGAGTGAGGCAAAGACAGGCATATTTTACAGGCTCATTTGCCATAACATGGACCCGCTCTCTGCTTATGAGCTGTGTGCATAAGTGGACAGGCCATCCTATCACATGTGTGTGAGTGTGTGTCTGTCTCTGTATGTGTATGTGTGTGTGTGTGTGTGTGTGTGTGTGTGTGTGTGTGTGTGTGAGAAAAAAAGAAAGAGAGAAAGAGAGAGAGTTTTTCTCATTTATTCATTGCATTTCAGTTAATTTACTTATCTGCCTGGCCTTGTGATTCACTGCACAGGAGGGCTGTTGAAACAGCAGCCTGGAGAAGCGCAGGATGGGGGTGGGGGCACACGGAAAGGCTGCTGTTCATCACCGTATTGACTTTCTGACAGCCATGTCACTGTTTCTTTTGTCCCAGCCGGGTAAGGAGAGCAAGCAATGGGTTGTGTGTGTGTGTGTGTGTGTGTGTGTGTGTGTGTGTGTGTGTGTGTTTCACTCTGACCACATGCGACACAATCGATAATGACAGAAAAAGCTCTGTCAGCTTCTCTTCGCAGACTCTTTTTTCTGTCGCTCCCTCACCGTCTCACACACACAGTTGACAGAGAGCAGCGTGTGAGGACAGGACCCTGGGCCGAGGTGCCGGGAGTTCTTTTCTTTTGTGTCAGAGAGTTCCTTTGTTTTCTTTTTTCTTCTCTCTTGCCCTGCCTATCTCTCTCTCTCTCTCTCTCTCTCTCTCTCTCTCTCTTTCTCTCTCTCTCTCTCTCTCTCTCTCTCTCTTTTTCGTTCTTTCCTTCCTGCCCGAGTTACAGTGGACTCCCTGGCAGTGTGGTGACTCCAGACGTCACTCTGATTATATCCTCGGCCGAGGCGTCATCCACTTGGAGTATCTCCCTGGATGTGTGGGAATGTGTGTGTGTGACTCCTTCCCGACGCCCCCCCCCCCCCTCCACATACACACACACACACACACACACACACACACACACACACACACACACACACACCAAACGCAGACACGACGACTCGCCTCCTCCGAGCTCTTTGAAAACCTCACTTATGACTGTTCTTTGGTTCTATGATTATCTTTCGAGAAAATATTTCCTGGTAAGTAGACCAGCAGTGGTTCTCTGGAGAGACAAAAAAAGGATGGAGAGGAAGGGAGGAAAAAAGAAAGAGGGGGGGGGGGGGGTAGACCGTGGAGGGAAATCTCAAAGCTCAACTAAAAAAAGAATCAAACACGGCGGTATCTTACTGTTTTAATTATCATTTCAGGAACATTTCAATATGAGACCCACACAGCAAAAGACTAAGAATAAGCAAGGGACCGTAGGAGGAAAAAATATATACAAATCCTAACAATCCCCCTTAATTAAACCCCAATAGTAAAACTTTCATTAATGTGCCCTATTTTTTGTGAGCCATTGTCTTCAAGTTTTCTTTTCAGTTTTTTCAAGTTTACTTTGGAACAGTGGAGCATCCCATTCTAACCATCTTCAGGAGCCTATTGAGTGACTGTTTTGACGGATGGGATCGGCCGATTTTTTCGACTTTGTGATTCGGCGAGAGCGTCCACGGCGGGCGTGCGTCCATGGCGGGCGTGTGTCCACGGCGGGCGTGCGTCCACGGCGGGCGTGCGTCCACGGCCGATGATGGACGGGGTCCCGATGAAGGGGAGAGTGGGAGTGAGTGCCAAGCTTAAGTGGAGGACGACTAATACAAGCTCGGGGTCACAGGGGGTCACCCGTCTGCCGGGGGAGAAGCGGAGCTCATTTACATAACCATTAACTCCCCCAACTGCCCCCCTCACCTCCTCTCCGTGCGTCCTGCAGCTCCTTATGCAGATCCCCAAGCCAGAGTTCAAGTTCACCGACAACTTAGCGCAGTATCCTACCACTCACCTCCTCCTTCATGTTAGCGGTAGCAACTGAGGCATAGCAGCAAAGCAGAAGAGCTGAGAACAGAATAGGAGATGGGTTTTTTTGTCCTTTTGCCACGGTGTGTTGCTCAGGGCTGCGTGACCGGATGGGCAGTTGACAATGGAGAGCCCACTCATCCGCTGGAGCCGCCTTAATTTATCGTCTGATTGTTTAGGCGATAAGTGACCGTGATGGATGACGCAGGCTTTGTGTAATTATTGTAGTGGTTATCATTGTCATTGCTGATAACATACATCACAATGTCAAAGGCAATTTTCCGGGTGATAAATAGCACAGGCTTCGGGAATACATTAAAACTACTTAGCACACAAACAGATGAGATGATGGGGAGAGAGCGAGAGCAGTCTTAAACGGTTAAATTGGTGCTGGTCATCTGGCATGTACGGCTAATTGAATTGCCTCTCCAACATTCTCCAGCTCGTCTATGACTGGACACTAACAGCCATTGCACTCGTTCTCATTTCCTTATTGTTAGTTGACAAGTGTGATGCAGTTTTTTTTTTTTTTTCAACCACAACTGACATCTTTTGCTGGACATTCCTAAATGGTGAATTCACACCAGTCAATTGCGAGGTGACGGTGTCAATTCTGCACTTGTCAGGTGAGTCTTGTTGTTGGCCGAGATCCAGAGTGTTTGATTACTGTAAATCAATACGGCCATTTAGGTAGGGATATGTGTCTGAAACCTTGTCAGAATCTATTATTTTGTCTGCTGGCCACTTTAGAATGAAATGGGGAAAGCCCAAGGAGGGTGCCCTGAGGACTGGTTAAAAAGATGTGTCGGATGGTCAATACAAGAGCGTTGAAAATAGGACCCTGCTCACGCAAACAAAAGGTCTGACTGACAGAGGGACAGGAGAGAGCCGTCAAGTTCAGGCTTTACATTCCACCCTGAATGTGCAGGCTAAAAAAAACATCTTGTGTGTGTCTGTGTATATGTCCTGCATGTGTGTTTCAGCTATATGTTTTTTCCTTATGTCTTTAACATCACAAGTGAATGCAAATGACTTGCCCTCTTTCAGTGGGGTTAAAAAAAAGAACAAAACCAGCAGCAGTGACAGAAGCAGCCGAGATGATTGTATGGAAAGCCAACACACTGGGCGAAAGTGAAGAGAGAGCTTATTAAAAGCCCGGCAACGGAGCCTCCAGCTGGCAGAGTCCCCCCTCTCAGACAGGCTGCTGAGCTGTTAGCACTTACGTCCGCCGGCATCTCCACATGATCCCTGGTGACTCGTCCTGGCCACCAGCCAACCGCGTTTCAACACCGTTAAATGAAAAAAAAATAAAAAATGAAAAAAATATGTAGAATGAGGAAGTAGGTTAGAATGTATACAGAGAGAGATAGAGTTGCAGTTTACATTAATTGCTGAGATTTCATCTAGGTGGTCGGTTAAGGTATATCACAATAATGAAAATAATTCAGAATGAAGAAGGGGGTTAGAATGTATGCAGGGAAATACAGAATCACAGTTTGCATGAATAACTGGGATGTCACTGAGGTGGTTAGATGGTGTATGTCACATTTGCATTTGTGTTACACAGAAAAGCTCATATCACCACAAACTGTCCTCTTCTGTGAAACAGTAATTTACTTTAAAAACTTTTTCCTGCACCCTTTCTTGTGGGATCATCTTCAGTAGACTTCTAATAGATATAAGTACTGTCAGTGTGGAGCTAATGGACTTGATTATCTGGCAGTACACACACTGGTAAAATGCTACTGCACATTCTCCATGGGGTGAGTCAGATTGAATACAACTATGGTATTATAACCGTGCATGTGAATCCCATATGGTGAGGCAAATGGCAAGGTCAAACAATGATCTGGCAGCAGAGGTTGCTTTGCCAGTAGTGTCTTCAGTCCGGACTGGTGAGGCTGAATGATATAGTTTGACCCAAAGACAGGACGGCTTCTCTCTCTCTCTCTGTCCCTCTCTCCTTACCCCCCTCCCTCCCTCTCTCTCTGTCCCTCTCTCCTTACCCCCCTCCCTCCCTCTCTCTCTGTCCCTCTCTCCTTACCCCCCTCTCTGTCTCTTATCCCTATCGCTCTGTCGCTGTGTCTCTTTCTCTCCCGTCCATCCCCAGGACAGACGATACTCGTCTCGGCCCGATGTGCACAGCGAGCGCTTCACGCCCCAGGAGTGTGGTCGGTGTGTGAGTGACCTTGTGGCCTTCCCCCTGGGAGCTGTCTCTCCTCCTCACCCCAGCCACCCCTGATTAAGCCTGTAGGAGTGAGAGGAGACAGCGCAGAGTGGACCGATGCCCTCTGAAGTACCACCACCACCACCACCACCATCCTCCTCCACCTCACATCAACCCACCTACCCCCAACTCCACCACCACCATCCTCCACCTCACATCAACCCACCTACCCCCAACTCCACCACCACAATCTCTCTCTCTCTCAAAAGACTCCTTTATCCTAAACCCCAATGGGGACAGAGAGAGAGAGAGAGAGAGTGAGTGAGTGAGTAAGACAGAGAGCACACGAGAGAGAGAGAGAGAAAAGAGAGACAGCTTCACCTCCAGCCACCGTTCCCACCATTAAGCTCAGGCCGGCGGAATCCACTCCCCTCATTGAGCCTATTCAGGCAGCAGACGCCCTTTATGTTCGCATGTGTCAGTGGTGGTTTACTCTGTCAAACCTGCTCACAATGGACACGGCAAAAAAAAAGAGATTGACCAACAGCTTTTTAACACAGCCACCCATCGAGCGGACAAAAGAGCGGAGCCGGGTGAAAGACACACCTGCGCCCATTATGCGAGCGAAAAGCAATGCCTGATCTCCGATACTCCGGCGGTAGTAGCAGTGGCAGATAGCCCCCCCCCCCCCCCCAAGTTAGGGCACTGTCTAACCTCTCAGGATGGCCTGGTATTAGGAGCACATGATACGTGCTTGCTGTCGAATAACAAAACAGGGACGAGGGCTGGGGTGAAATTCAATCGTGCAGATAGCGTTCGCATCAAGTGAATCTAAAGTGTGCCACTGGGATGTAATGCAAGGTGTCATTTAAATAATAATAATAATGAAAAACTCTGTACCATTCATGTTTTCAGCAGCGGAACACTGGTTGAGAACACAGGATGGATGATAAAAAAAAAATCACATGCTTTCATGCAGTCAGTGGAGCGATGTTGCTTGAAAAGTGTTGAATGATAAAAAAAAACATTCCCATTCACATTTACAGCAGAGTGACGTTGGTTGACAATGCATGTGTTGGGTGTAGTTGGATGTTTCTTCTGTCTCTGTCCTGGCTGTGCTTACTGTCATTTTGACTGATGGTATGCAGAGACCGTGCTGTCTCTGACCTGCGAGCCAGTCATTTCCAACAGCGCCTCTTCACACATGAGGCTTCGCCAATAACTGAGCGCGATGTCAAAGAGAAGCTTTCCTAATGCGATGTCAAAGAGAAGCTTTCCTAATTTCTGCAATTGCAAAGTGTTGATTGTGTCACATTTATCCCACCAGAAACAAAGAAATCAACCACCATAAAATCAGCACTGCTTTTTTTTCCAACTCCTCTTTCTATATCCCTCTTACACACACGCACACACACACACACACACACACACACATACTCTGTTTCTTTCTTTCTCTCTCTCTCACCCTTGTATTTTTGTGTAAAGTCTGAAGTTGAGCGACAAACCGCAGCAGCACCACACAAGAGCCGGCGGAGAGGAGACGGGGCCCAGCCCAGCGCAGCGCAGCGCAGCCCAGCGCAGCGCAGCCCAGCCCAGCGCAGCCCTGTGTTGGTTTAGTACAGCCGAGAGCCAGTGTGCCTGGCAGACAGGGCCTGGATAATCACCAGACCACAGTCACAGAGCGGCTCGCCTGTTTGGACTACACATGAGACCTGGAACCAGCTTGGCCACTACTGAGCGGAGATAAAAAATAAAAATAAAAAAGGGGGGGGGGGGGGTATGCTGTCAGTTTTTACTCTGTAACGAACAGTTTCTCTCTTTTTCTCTCTTGCTCTCTCTTTCTCTTGCTTAACACTCTTTCTTTTTCTCATCCTCTTCCAATCTCTTTCTCATCCTCTTCCAACTCTCTCTCCCCCTCTCTCTCTTGTCTTGTTCTCTCTGTGATTCTCTCTCTCTTTCTCTTCCTCTACCCTCCCCCTTGTTCTGCCTTTCTCTCTCATTCTCTCTCACCCCCTCTCTCTCTCTCTCTCTCTCATTCTCTCTCACCCACTCTCTCTCTCTCTCTCTGTAACTCACTCTCTCCTGATACAAGAAAGAACCTGTTATCAAAAGTCTCCACTGGACAGCTGCCAAAGACAGCATGCTGAGGCGAACGCTGATCCACTTTAAATTACTACATCAACCGTGGGGCCGAGACCACAGGCAAATATTGATACCGGATCATCAGTTAATTATGAGGTTGAGTCACAGTTAGTAGAAGAAAGGACGGACGGAAGCCACATGCCGAAACTGGGCCTGGGACAAGAGAGGAATCTGGGGTTTGTGTAGTCGGTGGGGAAACTGGGTCTGGGACGAGAGAGGAATCTGGGGTTTGTGTAGTCAGTGGGGACCAGTGGCAGCGGTGACAGAGGTCATGGTGGAGGAGGAAATGTGTCGTGAGATTTTCATCTAGTCATTTACATCATTCACACAAGCCACAACAAAATGAAGATACTGTTTATTGTATGTAAGCTCACCTTCCTGTGTGTGTGTGTGTGTGTGTGGGTGTCTGGTGGGCTCTCTTTCTCTTTCTCCCTCTCTCTCTCTCTCTGTGTGTGTGTGTGTGTGAATGCTTGGGTCTATGTCTGTCTGAGTTTGAGAAAGATAGAAAGCCTTCCAGACCTAGAGAAACAGGTTTACAGTGCAGGAAGAAGGTTGTGCTATCTCCCCCTTGTGGCACGTGTGGTAACTCTCCAGGCTTCTGGAAATGAAGCGTTGCTGGACTCTCCTTAACCCTGTCAACCAAATGAGTGGACAGAGTCCTGTGAAATATGGGCCTGTTAATAGTCACACAGTGATCAGACTTTTCCATCTTGTGGGTTCTTGGTCACTTTTCTGGTGGAAAAACACGGAGCGTCGCCAGGCAGAGGGACTCACTCAACAACACTCACACCACCCAGACCTCAGATTCTCATACAACTGCCCTATAAAGGAAACTGTTGTGTTTTTGGTACAGTAATTCTAGGCAACACACAAGCATGGAGAATTACACTTAACTGCGTTTTTGAAGTAGATGTTAAAAAATGAGGAGAATAAACATGACCATAAGAAAGAAAAAGAGAGAGAAGGAGAAAAAAACCACATTCTCGGACCACCTCTAAAGTCAAGACCACCGAAATGCTTTCCATCCGACGCTCACAGAAGCACTTGAGCTATAATACTTTAATTGCTCAGGGACTCAAAAGCTAATAAGGTTTCTAAATCAGGCCGGGTTTATTTGTTTTCGTTTGACTTGTGGGTCCAGACGAAGAAAAAAAGAAGAAAAGAGAGAGAGAAGAAAGAGAGCAACACAGCCAGTCTAATTGGGGCCCCCGTCATTAAGAGATATTCGTTATTAAGGTTTCTTCCTCCAGCAAAAGATTGCGGAATTCTTTATTACGGGACTTGTGTTCCCTTGTCAAAGCGACTTCAAGGAGGAAGCCATTTAAACCTGACATAAACGTGTAATAAAACGCCGCGGCGACGCACTGTGTGCCAGACTCGGGGGGATGTGGGATTGAAACGAGGCCCCCTTTTGCATTTTCTTGTTACATCACTAATGCACGCTGTTGGAGTGGACGTGTGTTATCACTCAGGCGAGGCAGGCAGGGATGACGAACGGCACACAGCCCAGCCGTCTCTATTGTTTCAGCACCATGTAGGCTCAGCCGCTGAGATAACACAAAGTCAAGTTCAAGGCAAAAGCCATTTATTTACACTTTTGTTGTTGTTGTTGTTGTTAAACACTTTACAGTCTAGACACAACATGTATCTTGCTGAGACACAATATGGTAATATAGCCAACCGTATACACTCTTTAGTAGAATTAAGTAGAATTGCATCTTGATGAGTAATTTGAATGACTGGCACATCAGCTTCAAATTGTGTGTCCTTTTTTTGAATAAAAAAACAAACAGACAAAAAAACAATTCTGTTGACCCAAGTCCTAAATCTTATAATTCAAGTCCATCATTCAAATGATCTTATCTGCAGTATTGGACAACATCTGTGTCATCTCCTTTTTTTAAAGAGAAGAACTGAGTCTTGAGGGCTAATTTAAATTCCGTCATTTGAAGTATTCGGGTACGTCTGCTCTTAACCTATTGAGTTTCCTGCTCTCTGCCTTCCCTTTAATTGATTAAAAGCCAATTAGACAAAGAGGAAGTGTCACAGGTAGATTTTCACTTTTAAGCGACTAGCTGGTCTCACCTGGCACACAATACAACGTTGTCGCAACTCAATTAACACATTCTAAATATACACATGGCATCAGGAGGAGCCAACACAGCACAACAAGACCTCAATCAACACTACAGTATGTCACCAACACAGACTGCAGAGAGGTAGGACAGAGATCTTCATTAATCTCACTTTCACTCAGAACTCACTTAGTCTTTAACACCACATGTACATCCTCAAACTCCTGAAAACTGAAGTGTTTATTATTGCCTACTTACTGAAAATCCACACTGAGGGGTCACAACCTAAACAATGTCATTCCACCTCCATGAAGTCTAATATCCAGTCCAATATCAACTTTTATGGTAGGATATCATATGGATGATTTACCAGCATCTTTTCAGTTTGGGATACTAAACCGTGTGCTTGCAATGAAAGGCTAAAATTCATACTAGTTCCTGATCCCAGCCTAAGGCCAGATCAGATCCACGTTAGGTTGACTGGGCTGCCATGCGGTGTCACATAATCTCTTTTGATGTTCCTGACATTTATGTACGCATGTACGTATGGTTATATATGTATGTATGCATGTGTGTATCTGCATGCATTTGATTAACTTGATGCATAAATTATTCATTTCTTTAGTTGTTTATGTATGTATGTATATATGTATGCTTTTGTATGTATATAGCTCTGTGCACGCTGTGTATGCATGCTTTAAATCTGACATTCCCATTTTCAACTTTCTCCATTGTTTAATCACAGGTTGAAGCCCCTCTGACGGTTTACCTGATGCCCTGACACCAGAGACGTGACAGAAAGAGAGAGAGAGAGAAAGAAAGAGGGAGAGAGAGGGAGAGATATCCTCCCCCAGGAGTGTCCACGGAGTTATTGTTCTCCTTGTCGTCCAGCCGGTCCTCGTCCTCCTGCGAGGCTGCGTCTGAACCTGGGCTCTCTGATGAGCCGCTCACAGGGAATGGCCGGGCCCGCCAAAATAAAAGGCAGGGTCTTGACAATGATTGATGTCTGAGCGCTCTCCCTGATTCGCTGATTAAACCCATCAATCTATATGCAGAGGAGGTGTCCAATGCAAATGGATCCAATCTGGCGAAACAGAGTGGTATTGTCTCTGCGTTATGGAGAGTGCCAAAGTTAGAGGTGCCGGCGCTTGGCAGCTCGCTTTGATGCATGGAAATAGCACAGCCAGTGGTCCTCTCTTGAAGGGGCTTGTCCAGCACTGCTGCACATAAAACCCCCATAAAACGTCCAGCAGCTAAAGGATGCCACACATTTATCAGAGATTGATCATTGGTGTTAATTATTTGCTGTTTGGAGGGGGGTATGCTTGGGCAACAAAGAGCTGGAAACCACAGGATCCCCCCCCTCGCCCCCCCCCCCCCCTGCAGAAGCGTGTCCCAGTCCATCTCGTTCATGTCATCAGATCTAATCTCTTCGCCCCGGCCTCCTATTATGATGCGGTCCCAGGTCAGAGACACTTGAGCCATCGTCTCAATCATAGCCCGCACATTTGTTGTTTGGGGTGAAAAACGGCCGCCATCATTTTGGATGGTTGATAAACCGCACAGGACACCAGGTGGCCAGACAAGTGGGCAAGATAAAAGAGCCGTGCATACATAAGTTCATTAATACTGCCGTAAAATGCAGGTGTCTTAGTCCAAAGGGAGTTTTATAAGCCATCTAAAAGCATAGGCATTGTCATCTTTAAATGTAATGGTGTTATTCTGCTATACTTAAAAACAGAGACTTAAGGAAAATGTGTCGCAGCCCCCACAAAAACAGGAAATGATGATTTAACAGGTAATGCTTTGAGCCTCAGTTGTTTGATTTGCCTCGTCAGGGGATTTCCAAGAACCAAAACCTATACAAGTGCTTTATGCAGATAATTTCAGACTTGTATAAAGTTCAGTATCAATAAGGAAAATAAACCATTTAATAGACTGTTACATTTAATGCTTATGAACTGCACATGTCAAATTATGTTCATGTGTCTTTTTTGTTGCTGGAACATCACTATTTGTGTTGAATTAGCTTAATTTTATATATTTTTTCAAAGATGGATAACACAATGGTCATGTCTGAATAGACAGATCTATTAAATTAAATGCTACTTGTTTAATCTAAACACATTTCAATTTACACTCCTCTATTGTAACAGCTCCTCCAAAAATAACAACATCCCTTTCATTTGGCTTGTCACTTGTCATGTATCCCCGTGACCTCATCTTTTGCTCTACCTAATGAATGACAGCTGATGACAGTGAACCTTGACCTCTGTGGAGCTGTGCCCTCACCTCCTCATCAGAGGAGGGCCAAGCAGAGGCAGCTCATTTGTTTGGTAAACTCTTCCGCCAGCTCTCTGACTGCTGTTCTTCCTTCCATTCTGGGGAGGAGTTTAGAAAATAATCCCTTCATCCTTGGGGGAAATCTCACAAGATGGCAGAGAGAGAGAGAGAGAGAAAGAGATGAAAAAGAGAGAGAGAGAATGAGAGAGGGAGAGAAAATGAGTTAAAAAGGGAAAAAACAGTGGGAGAAAAAAAAAATGAAAAGGAAGAAAGAAAAACAGAAAGCAAAGAATGAATGGAAAGAAAGAAGGAACGAAAGAACAGAACAGAGGGTGGAAAGCAAGAAAAGATGAAGGAAAAGAAGAAAGACAGAGGGAGAGAGAGAGAGAGAGAGAGAGAGAGAGGAGGGCAGTAGCAGCCGTGCCAGGGGGACCACTGGGGCCGCTCTCCCCATCTCCCATAATCACCCGGGCGATGCTCGGATGCCTCCCCTATTTGCATAATGCCATCCTGACACTTTTACTTCCGCCATCCATCACCGGCGGCGTGAGTCCTGCGCCGGGCCCCGCGCCTCCGTCTCCCCCTGATTGCGCCCTGTGTTTATCTGCCCAAGCACAAAAGATTGATTCCCCGCTGTCTCTCAGCCTTATGTTCGGCAGATAGGGATTTTCGCAGAATGATGAAGCACCCAGTCAGCTAATGATAAACAGAAAACACATATTCAAAAGGACGGTCCTTCTTTTTTAGAGCTCCTGTCTGGCTTCTCTTTTTCTCTTTTTTATCCTCCCCTTTCCTCTTGCTCTCTCTCTCTCTCTCTCTCTCTTTCTCTCTCTCTCTCTCTCACACACACACTCTCCCTCTCTCTTTCTTATTTTTTTTTTCTCATGTGAGACGTGTGGGGAAACGGATGTCAGGTTAAGGAACTGAACATACTCTGCTGGGAGTTCAATTTGAAACGCAATTGTTTTCCTGTCAGCCTGGTACAGTTTTTTGTTGGTTTGCTCTGGGGTGAAAAATGAAGGAAAAGGAAGAGAAGAGGATGGCAATTAAAATAGAAAAAAATGCCATTTTGATAGCCAGTCTTGTTTGGCAGTGTACTACTCTGCAGTGGATTTGACAGCTTTGTTTCTGAGAACATACTCAGAGTGATAAGAGCCTACAAGGCTTAGTACTGAGCAGCATTTAAACAACAAGAATCAAAACAAGCGTTTTTACTGCAGAGGGTGCATACCAGTCTATTGGAGCAAGTCTTGTAGAGCACGACCAATTCAGTGAGCTAATAAATTCTCCATACTAAAAGACTAATGATTAGCTAAAAACAAACTGCGTTTTTTTTTTTCATTCTTTTTTCCTTATGTCATATTATTGTTCTTTTTTTTCTCTGTGTTCCCTTTTTTGTTAATTAGCTGAGAAAAACCATTAGCCATGTCCACGCAAGCACCAAAAAACACATGCAACTTTTGTTAGGCAGCACCCCAAGTATTCTCCGTCTGCAAAAAGTTTTATCCCTAATAATGACAAAACACCATTAGTTGCTGTCACTTCTCTGAGAAGAGAGATTATTTTATTTATTGAAATGAGATTGAAATGATAAATCTCCAGCCTCTTGATAAAATACTTGGACTCATAAGCCTTGCGTGGGGGATAGGGATTTAAGAAGATGAAGGGAGAGTGGAAGAAATTCATAATGCATAATAAAACAAAAGGTGTCGTGGGAAACATCACTGATATTAAAATCAGAGCTAGACAGATCTATATGAGAAATGCAGATTTGAAAATGTAAATAACCCCAGCCGGCGAGGGGCTTTGATTCAAAGATACGGTGACAGCTTGGAGGGAGGGGAGGAGAGCTGTTTTACAGAACAGTGGCAGCTTTTTCCTCGGCATCCTCCAAGACAAGAACGTCTCTGCTGCACAGCCCCCCGATTTCAACGCTTTTCGTCGGGCTAACGAGCTCGAAAAAAAAGCCTCTAAAGTGCCACACCTGTGAGTGCAGATTTAAGAAGGATTTCTGGAAAGGTTGTTTAGTCATTGTTGTTTTCAATTCTATATGTTCAACGTTACACGTATTTAGAGGAGAAAAAAAGAAGAAAGGACCCTATGATCAAATGATTACGAGAGCAAAACAAAAATGTGCTGTTTTTAACCTGAAAAAAGAAATACGTTGAACTCGCCTCGCTTACAACAAGCTAGTTCAAAGACGTATACAGTCGGCCTGTCCTTGCTTTTCTGAAAAGGCTCATATTTCAGTAAAAGCCCAGCATAGATAGATACACTGAAGGGCAAAGAATGGGAACCAGCGGCTCTGTGAACTGGAATGTCTTAGCTTATCACTTTAAAGCACCATCATTTATGGGCCTGACAAAGACATAGTCCTCCATAGTCCTCCATAGAGAAAGTGACAGAAAGGAAGTGACAGCCCACACAATCAAAATGGGCAGTGATCAAATGTAGCACAAGTCAGGTGAAAGAGTAAAAGAAGCACACATACCACAGATCAGCTTCTTGGGATTTGTGGGAACAGAATGCTTCATAACTTGACAAAACACTAGAGGGGTTTGTGGTGTGAAGTTGTTATTTGACTGTTTCTTATAATAATTCCTCTTTTCCTCAAAGTCGTTATTTGAAAATAATTTCAAATCTTAAGTTGTATCAGCATGGGAAAAAATAGCACTCTACCAGCTTGTAGCATATAGCTCGGTCTGTGTGCGGTTTCGGCTGCAGCATTCACCGTGGATGACTTCTCAAGCAATAATATTGCCATGTGCTATTTATTATATGACATGCTGGGCTGAGGAAACTCCAAGTCTCTTTGCTTGGCACTGAGGCGCTGCACAACCACCAGCTGAATGTTTGTTCGCATACTCCGGCAGCTTTCAGATCTCCTCCTCTCCTCTCCTCTCCTCTCCTCTCCTCTCCTCTCCTCTTCTCTCTTCACCTCGACTTTGTTTCTTTCTTTGGGTTTGAATTCCTTAAAAATGCCAATAAGGTGAAAGAGCAGAGAAGTGAAAGAGAAAGAAAAGAAGAATGTAAGAAAGAAAAGAAGGATTGCTGCAGAAGAAGACAAGTCAAAAAGCTCCTCTCTCACTTGTTGTAGGCTTCAGTGCCATCGCAATAGTGGCTTTCATGAGACCTTGAGCATGAAAAACACGCACACACGCATACACACACACACACACACACACACACACACACACACACACACACACACACACACACACAGAGGACTACCTTAATGCCGGGTTTAAAAGAAAAACAGGGCCGCGCTTAATGGCATGCCTCCCCCTCACCCAGGTGCTTTAAAAAGTACCTGATAACTCAGGTGGTCCTTTGAATGGTACCAAGGTAGCCTACCCACTAAGTCCACTCTCACCTTTCCAGCAACCCCCCCCCCCCCCACACACACACACACACACACATAGTCAAACTGTATTCAAATCCAGTGAAGGTAATACAGTTTTTTAATGGGGAAAAAAGAGTGGAGCACACTGATGTTGAATGTCAGTGATGTACGACTGAGTCAATAGGAGATGAAGTATGGTGAGGAGAAAGAGAGAGAGAGAGAGAGATAGAGAGAGAGAGAGAGAGAGAGAGAGAGAGAGAGAAGAGGAAGGAAGGGAGAAAAAGAAGAAGCTTTGAAAAAAAGATTGGAACATTGTGATTACAAGGTCTGCACGCAATTGGTCAGCTGGAGCTCTAGCTTGATCAACCTTATATGGCTATCAGAGAGGATCCATGCATGCTGATGAAACCTAACTTCAGCTTTTCCTTTTTGTGTTGTCAGAGGGAAAAGTGTGTGTTTTCTGTCTCGCAAAAGGAGAAAAGTTACTTCACCCTGTCATCTGTAAACATTTGTATAGTGTTAGTTTTGACCCCAACTTTTTTCATGTTCACTAGACACATGTGACACATGTGACCACTGCACCAGCGCTGTTGTGGAGCGCATCAGTAATGGTGAACATATTTGAAAATGAGGTCCTTTGCACTGCACTGTGCACAATATCCATGTCCTCTAAAGCAGTGACAGTGACAGTGACACGCTTTCCTGACACGAGTCCCCCCCCCCCATCCTTCAGATCCCTGTCCTGGACCAAGGTCCTGTGACACAAGGGTAATGCATGCTGTCGTATATGCTAAGTTTGAACACCTGTCAGACCACTGACTGGTATCATGTGTCACCTCATGTCGGCGTTACACTAGCTACACTATGTGGATAGAAGTATTGGGATAGCTGGCCTTTACACTTACAGGAACTTGTCTGACATCCCATTCTAAATCTGTAGGCATGAGACAGCTAGAGCAGCTGCCACTGTTCTGATAAGCTTTCCGCAATATTTCAAAGTGTGTCTGTGGAATGCGCCCCTTCATCCTGAAGAGTATTCATGAGGGCAGGCACTGGTGTGGGATGAGAAGGCCTGGCTTGCAATTTCCGTTAGTTTGAAGGGGCAGTTAGTTTGTTTGAGTTAAGTAAGTAAGTATAAGTATATATACTCTTTTGATCCCGTGAGGGAAATTTGGTCTCATTTGGTTGCATTTATCCCAATCCGTGAATTAGTGAAACACATTCAGCACTCAGTGAACACACAGTGAAGCACATACTAATCCCGGCGCAGTGAGCTGCTTGCAACAACATCGGCGCTCGGGGATAGTTTGAGGTCAGTCAAGCTCTTCCACACGAAACTCACCCAACTATGTCTTCGTGGACCTTGCTTTGTTCACCCTATGACAGCAGCACACTTGAATTCACAAGCTCTTCAGAACAACCCATTCCAAATGTTTGTGAATGCAGACTGCATGACTAGGTGCTTGATACACTTGTTATGCAATGGGTCTGAATGGTTGAGTATCTAAATATATCTAGGAGTCCATCTTCATGGATGTACATGTACAATTAGATACATTCTATCTAAGAATCCAGCAACAGTGAAGTTACTAGAGGCATTCAGTGTGCCGCTAGGCAAGCTAGGCAAGCAGAGAGCATATCTATTCAGTGTCCATTCATCAGCCCCGGGTCAGATAAACGGCACACGAGCACTTCAGCCTCGGCTGCAGCTCTCCACAGCTGCTTCCATTCAGCGCACTGGTCCCTCCAAGCCCCCTTGTGTTTCTGTTCTCCCGCCAGACCCATAATCAACTTTTCATCTTGCGGTGGGACTGCACCCCCGCCCCCCCACACCCTCCTCCCTCTTTGTCTGAGAAGCCACCAACAGACTAAACTATTAAAAAAATGAAGGGAGAGGGGGGAGGGGGGGGTTCATTGGTGGAGGCATGGATTGGGGGTGGGAGTGAGGGGGTTAACGCAACATGTGTTTAACTTTCTCCAATCAGATGTTGACCCTTGCCAGCTGCCTAATCGCCAACCTAAATCACTTTCACTGTGCGTGCAAACCAATCAGACTGCACCTTCATTATGTGTAACAGTGCAGAGTATTTGTCTTCAAACGCAAACATACTGGGCCCCCTCATCATCTCTCCGAGACCTCTAAGTTACTGCTGTGTTCTGCCTATGTGACCTTCTCTGTGACTTACACATTCCACAGGCCTTGTGTCCCACGCACAGGTCAGTGCAAGTGAATGCGTTGTTTTTGCCAAGCGAGTGGTGCTTCGTTTAGGGCCGGGGGCAAATGGTTCTTATCTGTCAGCACCTCTTTGACTGGACTTCTATCACTCCTAAGTCAGCCTGGACGGGGGGGGGGGGGGGGGGGCGGGGGTGGTGGGGTGGTGCGTTGGTGTGCTCCTCTCTCGTGTCACTCTGAGCAGCCCCGGAGGCCCTCTCTGCGATCCTGCAGGTCATGTCCGAACACGGAGCCCCATCTCCCGTGTACACCACAGTACCTTCTCAGATGGCCTGTCAAAAAAACATCCCTATTATTGCACACACACACACACACACACACACACACACACACACACACACACACACACACACACACACACACACACACACACACACACTTTTCTTCTTCTCTCTCTGCTCTCCTCTCTGCATGTCTTCCCATTTTTTCTCTCTCCCTCCACTCTTAGCTTCCCTTTACCCCAAAGGCTTGCCTTTGTTGGTATTGTGTTTCAGCATCACAATGGGAGATGGACAAGGGCCAGGGCAGGCGAGGCTATCTCAAGGCCCTGATACTGACTGTGTGTAAGACAAAGAACCCCCCACTCGCACAATAACTCAATCTCCTTTCCCCTCCTGCCACCGAGAGTCCTGGATCTGTGTGTAACCCCCCCCCCCCCCTCCAACCCCCCTTACCCCACCCCCATGATGGCATATTCTTCAAGAAATAATGTCAAGAGGCTGATTTGAGGGCATAATAATAATAATATATTGGAGTTATTACCGGATGCTACTTTTAAAAAATGGTCCACAGAAGTATGCATGTGTGCGTGGGGGTAGGTAGAGAGAGAAGAGAGAGCTTCATCCCAATATTTTATACATGCAAATATCCTTGACAATGGGGAATAAATATCTCACTCTATTTTTTGCCGACATTTGTGGGAGAAAATCCACAGAAAAGCCGTCAAATCCTTTCAAAATCCAATAATATTTGCATAGAGCTTAAAACATGCAAAGTCACTGAATATGAATTAAACTGAAAAGCCGCGGTTATGCATTAAAATGGATTGGGGAAGAGGCTTTGACTTCTGCAGGTAAAGCCTGGAGTGACGCTGACGGGGAGGCTTTGCTGAACCCTATGGCGCCTTGGCACCAACCAGCGTCCCCGTTGTCCATGCAGCTGCGGTGCACATCTTTTAACCGACGCGCACATCAAGGAGAACTTGTGGCTCGCTCCAGAAGCTCATGCAAAGGGCGGCCCTGTCCCTGCCACCGTCTCCGTCTCCGTGAGCCAAAAGCAGATGAATTGACATTAAATGTATCACCTTTTGTAAACGTCTGGCATACAAACACAGGCCAACTACAAAGACAAGGAAAGAAAAGGAAGCGTGCGAGCGACAAAGACAAAGACAGTGTTTGAGAGAGAGAGGAGCGCTTATAATTTATGAGTCGAATTAACGGCAACCTCGCCATACAAACCAAACACTTTTTGTCTTGAGCGCTGGGTGACGAGGAGGAGGAGGAGGAGGATGCGTCAAGGCCATGTGCCGAGAGAGAAGGCTGAAGTGTTTGCTCTCTCTGCCAGCGCGGTAATGACAACCACACATTCGCGGCGCATTAGGAATTCAACAGGCATTGAGTTCAGCAATTAGCCAGGGAGCAAATCAGCCATGGCTGTGAAGAAGCCTCTCAATGTGGAATGCGGGGCAGTGATTGTCTCAGTGCGTTTGACTTGCCCTTGACGGACCCGGTGGTTTTGTAAGACGTTGCCTTCGATGATAGTTTCAGGCTTTTTTGAAGAAACGATTCAGAATTCTTACAGAAGTTCTTTTTGATTTAGTTGATCAGTAAAGCACCACCAAAATTAGGTTGATAAAAAACACAATATTATGCATTATGTCCAATTAGCACTTCAAACAAAGAGCTCTATTAATGGGCCGTGTGGAAAGACCTTTAAAATTGTACCAGCTCCGGAATGCACATTTAAGTAAATAATAAATGTGATGTGAATGTGAATAAAAAAAAATAAAAAATAATAAAGTACAAGCTTACTGATTACAGTATTAGTATAGGAACCATCTATACAAATCAGCCCTATGATGATATACTAACACAAGTGTATGCGTATACATAATTAAAAATATATATATTATATTAAATATTATTCATCAGGACAGACATCAGGAGTGTACTGAACAGGGCTCCGAACCGGTTCAAGGAACGAAAACGAAAACCGAAAACGAACGGAATTTTACGGAATTTTACGAGGAGCAGAAACGGAAACGAAAACAAAATGATCTTCAACTGTTCCGGAACAGAAACGTTATTCTGAAATCCACAAAACCGGTTAATAACGTTTTTTTTTTTGTTCTCTATATATTTTATAAAATTTCACAAAAGCATATCCTATGTCAGGGAGACTATTTCCGGTTGTGCGAAAAACAAGCCCGCATCTACACTGTTAATGTGAGCTAACAAGCCGCTATGTAGCCAACTACTGTAGGCGAACAGCCTAATAATTTGATTTCTGCAGTTTGAAAAAAAAAAAAAAAAAGAATAAATGGACCTTTGGTCCAAATGTGTATATTTTGTCTTGCTGTTGTAATGTAACCTATCCGTCTGCCACTTCGGATCTTAGGCCAGCTCGTAGCGTAGGCTACTGAAACTGATTTGGAAATTGTTTGTAGCCTATGCGTAATAGCCTATTTTGCCTGTCCACGCCTTGTTGTTTTTAAAGTCTGGATTTGAAATGTTTGCGCAATTGTAGCCTATTCTATGTAGAAGAGTTAAACGGGAAATATGAGATAGGCCTTGTCAGCAACAGACAGGTTCGTTTATAAACAGGGTTGGAATTATAGCGCAAGCCTTTGAAGATCTCCATATGGATAAAACTTAGGCTACAATCAGGTAAGGAGTTTAGCACGTATCCAGAAATATTTTTGATAAGAAATTATTTATAGGCATAGGTTAGGCCTACAGTAAGTCTGGCTATGGGATGGATAGCCCATCTGAATGTTTTTGGATGCTGCCTGTGATTTATTATTTTTGGGCATAGCTACGGTAGGCTAAATCAAGGGGAAATAATGAGTAGGGGAGAGCCGGGACAGTTGAAACACTTTTCAATTAAACGTAATTTACATAGCGATCGTACCACACAGAAAGCTAATATTTGGTCACCTACATCTAACCTAACCTACATCTGTCCTCTGTCAAATACAGATGCATTTTCAGCTTTGAACAAAACCGTTATCATGAATGGTACTCCCAAAAGTTTTTATTTTAGATATATTGTTGCAGGGCTATACGTCTTTGTGCATGTCTGTTAACAACTCATTGCCATCATCATGAAGCGTGTATGCAGCGGTTTTTGAAATATCTAATATCTAATAGAAGTGGATGATTCTGCCATGTTTATAGCTAGAACGGTAAGCTTTCCCATTTATATCATGTTTATATTGTTGAAAATATCGTTTCACTAGGTTTTTAGGTGGGTTAGGCCAATGCACATCCAAATAAGTAGGCTTAACGACCCACCGGCCGTCAGTCTCCATAGGATAACATGGGGAAACTCAACCCCCTATCTGGTGGGCCCAAATGTATTTTCATCTTCCTAAAACTGTTTTTCTATGTCTTACCTCCATAAATAATTGTTTAAACACACCTATTTGTGCATTTAATTAAAATACATGGAGTTACAGCCTGGTCGGGACGATTGAAACACGTGTTTCA
>NC_055962.1:22583835-22603835 GCF_018492685.1 Alosa sapidissima | reverse complement strand
TGTCATTCTTTCCCTCTTACAAATATCCAAGCATAGCATGTCCCCTGAACCTTTGGCAATTTGGAGTAAAACAGCCATTGCAAGATTGCAGTATGGAGCTTCCCTTAAAAGCAAGAAGAGAGAGGGATAAGTTAAGTCCTGAAAGAAAGGAAGCTTCTCTTTCACTCTCTCTTTCCCTCGCACCGTTATCAGGAGAGCTGTAGTAGTGGTTGAGGTGGTGTGGAGGAGGGGAGGTGTGTGTGTGTGTGTGTGTGTGTGTGTGTGTGTGTGTGTGTGTTGAGGGAGAGGGATGGGGGATAGCGATCAGCTGATTGGTAGATTAAGAGTGATGAATGGCCTGGCTGATAATCTAATCAGACGGCTGCGGGGATGATCAGATAACCGCGCCTTTCCCAGCGTGGGAGTTCCTTTCGCTGCCCGATGGGCTGCCACTCCACGAGTGTTGCTGCCATAACACACACACACACACACACACACACACACACACACACACACACACAGTTAGTCTCATATGCAGACACTCACATACACAGAGACAGATATCCACACACGCTTAGCTTCTAGATCTCATAAGTTCAGCGACAAGGGGTTTCTGCCAAGACCCATCACAAGTTAACTTCAGACGAGACAGACGAGAGTGGAAACTATGAGCCTTGTGGCATGAAGGAATTATGGGATGGCTGGCTGGCAATACTGTGCCCTACCCACCCACCCCCCATCCCCCATCCCCACCCCCTTCCACACACCCAGTCAACTCCCGATCTCTCTGGTCAGGCTTCCTAATCAACAAAACAGGCAGTATCTGAACAGAGTGATAAAACAGGAGGAAACCTGCTATTGATCTCCTGTGATTGAAACCCTCCTGTTTTGAAATGTAAATGCACTCTAGTTACGGGAGCCGCAGTGAGTTAAAGAGGAAGAAGAAGAAGAAGAAGAAGAGGAGGAGGAGGAGGAGGAGGAGGAGGAGGTGGTGGATGATGAGGAGGAGGAGGAGGTGGTGTTGGTGGGGCTGGTGAGGGGGGTAAAAAAGGATAAAGCTCTCTCGAGATGGGGTCGCAGTCTAGCGTCAGAAGTGAGACATGTCAAGTGGCTTGATGATTCCACGGGGAAGCTGCTACACCTCCGAGATGCTGCACCTTCAGATCATTCTCCCCTGTCCTTATTCTGTCAGCACCATTGATGATGCTGTCAGAGGTGTTGCTCTTTGGAGGCGAAGGGGAAGGCCCCCCCACCAACCCCCCTGCCCTGATCCTCCCTTTGCATATGCACAACAAGGGAACGGAAGAGAAAGCAGGCAGGCAGGCAGGGGAGGCACTGAGAGTGTAAGAGTCAAAGCACGGGGAGCCACCCTCTGGGAATCGCCTGGCGACAAGGCGAAGGGCGCGGAACAACACATTCCACTGGGACACAGTGAGGAGAGAGAGAGAAAGAGTGAGAGAGAGAGAAAGAGAGAGAGAGAGAGAGAGAGAGAAAGAGTGGTGCAAAAAAGAAATGAATGAAACCTGCAAAGGGGCAAAGTAAGAAACTTGCACAGACACACACACACACACACACACACACACACACACACACACACACACACACAGACACTAGGGCCCTCACACAACTTCAACAAGGTGATACGGAAGGTGCACCTGATCTCTGTCTGGCATGATTGTGAACTTTCACAAACAGCATCTGGGTTGCCTTATTTACACCACAACAACTGCAGAAGGAAAACTACAACTTTGAGAGGAGGAAAAACACTGTGGAGAAGTGGGCGTGCCGTGCCACAGGGCATGATGGGAAGACAGGTGAACTGCTGGAGGGAATGGAGTGATTCCCCTGTCTATGAGCACATGAGAGAAAGACAGAGAGAGAGGCAGAGAGAGAGAGAGAAGAAAAGCCAAGGCTGCACTGTCCTGTGTGTGTGTGTGTGTGTGTGTGTGTGTGTGTGTGTGTGTGTGTGTGTGTGTG
Organism: Alosa sapidissima; assembly: GCF_018492685.1. Classification (NCBI taxonomy): domain Eukaryota; kingdom Metazoa; phylum Chordata; class Actinopteri; order Clupeiformes; family Clupeidae; genus Alosa; species Alosa sapidissima. The sequence continues at coordinate 22,601,879 of NC_055962.1, read as the reverse complement.
TGTGTGTGTGTGTGTGTGTGTGTGTGTGTGTGTGTGTGCGGCGATGAAAAGGACTCCCTAATTAGGCTCACAGCAGGGAAGCCCGGCACAGTTGATACAGTACCTGTGGACGGCAGGGCAGTGCTAATGAACCTGAACGCTCGCTGCTAAAGTGAGAGAAAAAAACCTGGTCACACTGATTAGCTATGGCCGCTTAACACAGCGAGCAGCGTGTGCGTGTGTGTGTGTTGAAAGTGGGACACCACAGGTCCCCATGAACATGTGTGTGTGTCTGTGTGTGTGTGGTGTGTGTGTGTGTGTGTGTGTGTGTATGTGTGTGTGTTTCACAGCTGCCCCCCCCCTCGTGTTACTGTAACAAGACACCCCCCTAATTAGCCCTGGCCCCTCCACCAGGCCCCTCATTAATATCAGATGGCCTCGGAGGCCGGCCAGCAACATCAAACTCTGTCCTGCCTGCATATGCAGATAGAGGCAGAACAGGGGGACAATCTGTAGCACTACGCACTGGGGGGGCTTGGGGGGGCTGGGGGGGCTGATAGGTAATAGGGTGTAGGCACAGGTTGGGTAGTGTGTGTGTGTGTGTGTGTGTTTGTGTGTGTGTGTGTGTGTGTGTGTGGTGGGGTTTGTGGTGGTGTACAGTATGTGTGTATGGGGATGGTACTGGGAAAGTGGGAAGCAGATAAAAGATGGAGGGATGGATGGAGTAAAAAAAGGGAGAAAAGAGAGAGGGAAGACCCTGGAGAGTACCTGAGGAGAGGAGAGGAGAGGAGGGGAGAGGAGCGATGCTCGAGGGAGTTGTGCGACGGAACACAGGAGGATAATGAGGTGAAGGGTGGGGTTGAGCCTTGTGGGGCGGGGCGGGGGGTTCTGCTAATCACCAAGGGGTTTTTTTTCCCTGACTGTGAAGCAGGTAAACTGAACCAGGCCAGCACTTAATGCGTGTAGACTGTTGTGGTTGAATGTACAGACAGAGAGAGTAGGGAGGGGTGTTGATTGGGGGGTGGGGGGTGTTTTTCAAATCTCTCACCTCTTCCCTCTGTAGCGACAGGGGTGGAATTATTTTCTTCACTGTGTGGCTTTTTTTAATAAAAGTGGCTAGGTGAGAAAGTTCACAGCGCCGCTAAATGCAACCTGTATAAAAACCCTTTTTAGCAGTCCATCTGTGTCTGTTATATTCATTACAAGCAGGCAGGCAGGGGGGGGATGGAGGTAGAAAAAAGGGGAACATTACACGCAATTAAATTAGTCCAGGTATTTCATTTTAATTTTATCTTTGTAATCAGATAGGGGTCTCACCTCAGCCCAGTGAGAAAAAAGTACTTCAAGAGAGAGTGTGAATGCGAGAGAGAGAGAGAGAGAGAGAGAGAGAGAGAGAGAGAGAGAGAGAGAGAGAGAGAGGAGAAGAAAAGGGCCTAAATGATACAGTACATTTACTCTCAGGCCCTTTTTTCTCAATGATTAAGAACGTCTCTCTTCACTGAAGGCAAAGCAAACACGAGCAAACAAATACTTCTGTGGCATCAGCATGTGAGGCGTCTGGGCTTCGCCAGTGTTTGTGCATTCCTGTGGCCTGTGGGGAACAGTCAGGGTGTGTGTGTGTGTGTGTGTGTGTGTGTGTGTGTGTGTGTGTGTGTGTGTGAGTGTGTTTTTGTCTGCGAGTGAGAGAGAGTGTGCATTGTGATTGAGCGTGTCTATGTGTATGTGTGTGTGTGTGTGTATGTGCAAGAGTATTTGTGCGTAAGTGTGTGTGTGTGTGTGTGTGCGCGTGTGTGTGTGTGCGTTTGTCAGGGTGTGGGACTGCATCTGTGCATGTGTGTGTGTGTGTGTGTGAACGCCAGCCGTTAAACCCCAAATCATGGAAGAGGCCCAAGGATGGTGGCCTGGTCTTGTTGGCAGAGCTGCTAGGATGTGGAGACCTCTGTGTGTGTGTGTGTGTGTGTGTGTGTGTGTGTGTTGGCAGTAAACACATCTCCTGATTGATGAGCAGACTCACCTGTAGGGCCACCTTCCCGAGATGGAACCCGTTCCAGGACACACTTTGACGCCACCGTCGCCTCCGCCATCGTCGGGAAGGTCCAGTGAGCTTTCTCCTCCCGTCCCCCCGGGAGGTCCATGTGCCCAGGGTAGTCATTAGGGTTAGGGCCTCGTCTTTGTGGATAGATTTATCGGTTTCAGCACGGATCTCTCACGCCGGTGCCAAGTTAAGCCGCAGCATAATTAGAAAACCTCAGAGGAATCCTTTTGATGTCGGCTGTTACAATGCCTGCACAGACAGCCGCTTCGGCACACACACACACACACACACACACACACACATGCATGTTTACGTTCTCATGAGTGGCTGTGCTCATTGACTTGTCCACATGCATGCACACACTTGCCCGCAAACACACTTATGTGTGTACATGCATACACAGGGCAGTGTTTGTGCTGATACTAACACACTGACACATAGACGCATATACAGACACACACATACTCACACATAGTCACACACACACACACACACACACACACACACACACACGTGCAGAAAGGACAATTACTCTCATTAAACAGAGCCAGATGCTTCCTTGATTAAATTTGACCACACAAACACAAATGAAAGCAAATGGGTGCGCGCGGAGCCTATCCCTGAGCATATGTTCAGCAGGTCGCACGGAGCACATTAAGGCTGGCAGGCGACGGGTGGGGCGGGGGGGGGGTTGATAATAATGGCAGTCACTTCTCTTGTCAAGCAGCAAATGCCAGGGTGTGTGTAGATTCCTGATCTCTGATCAGCCTCCAGTGGACTTTGGGTTGACCATGATGGCTCTTCTCTCCATAGCAGTGCAGAGTGTGTGTGTGTGCGTGTGTGTATGTGTGTGTGTGTGTGTGTGGGTGTGTGTGTGTGTTGGAGCTATGCCTGGTGCCAATGTTTTATGCTCCTCCTGTCCCCAAGTCCTCGGTACATGTGCCAGGAACAGGGGTAGCGGTAGCAGTAACCTCCACCCACCCCCACCCCCATCCCCACCCCCACCTCCACCCCCACCCCCACCCCCACCTCCACCCCCACCCCCACCTCTAATTGGCAGCGCCCGGCTTTTGTTCTGCTCTCCGTGTAACCTTGTGGGAAAGCAAGCCAGAAATCTCCCAGTCTCAACTTTCCAGATCTGCATCTTGTTTTTTTTTTTTCTCTCTTTCATTCCAACAGTTCTCAAAGCCATGCAAGTAGAAGAAGATGAGGAGGAACAAAGACAGATATACTCTGCTGGGGCTGTGTCCTTTTTGTGTCAAAACACACACACACACACACACACACAGTGAGAGAAAGAGACAGAGAAAGAGAGAGATAAACACAGAGAGAGAGAGACAAAGACAGGGAGGTGAATCCAAAACCTAGCTCCCAGACAGCGTTTCAGGTCGGTGAAAGTAAACAGTCTCTCTCACCCTGTTAGGAGGGGCGTGACGCTGTTGTCTTAAACACACCACACTACACTGCAGCTGCACGGCAGAAAAGGTAATGACGGGTTGAGCTACTGTAAACGCAGCGCTTTGTCCCCTAATCCTAATGCAGGGAACCGGGCGTCAGAACAAGGACAGTGGTAATAGTGGTTTCAGACACACACCACCACCCCTGAGAACTGCACTCTGCAACACACAACATACTTATGAGAGCCCAAGAGTAAAGAGACAGAGAGAAAGATAAACAAATAAAGAGGACCTCCTAAGTAGCAGTCCTTTCACAATGGCCATGACTGTTATTAGAGAAAATCCACACAACACGGTCAGTAAAACGTCTTTCCTTTTTGTTTTCATGTCATAAAAAAAAAGATTTTGCTCTTAAGAGCCTGGAATTTAATTTGTAGATAATATCGGAGTTCCCTAAGGTGAAATATTTTAGTATTCGATACGAACTTGTCGTAACCAGTGGAGCCAGTGGAGAGCTGCAGAGGACTTGAGATGGATAGTCTCCCCTCTGAGCCTGTGAAAGCAGCTGGTATTGTCACTTGCTGTAGAGCAGCCCACCTAAGCAAGCCCCGCGTGTGGCAGAGCGCTGACATTTTGGACATTAATATAACGGGGATTAGGCTGCTTGTGCCCAGATCCTCACATATTCTTATTCTTGCCCAGCCACCTGCCTGAAGCCTTTCCATCGGGGTGAACTCTCTGGTGCGCCTTAGACTGACAGAGGACATCCTTACACAAAGCCCGCAGAGAGGTGGACACAGACATCAGGATTCGGGGGGGCGTTGGACACAGACATCAGGATTTGGGGGGATTGCTGTCCACTAACCTGGCAAAGGTGGATAGGTATGTGTGTGTGTGTGGGGTATGTAACAGTGTTTCTGTATGCCATGGTGACATTTCTCAAACCCTCTCTGGTCTTTGCTGCTCTGAGCCTGTGGTCTGTTTATGCAAGGAGCACATAAGCCTACCACTCCTCCACCACACACACACACACACACACACACACACACACACACACACACACACACACACACGTCCCCAGAAAGCCACAACCTTAAAGTCACATAGAGCACCTGGAAAGTGCAGGATATTCTACCTCTGACATTAAGAACAAAACTACAACAGAAAAAGGGATGGCACACATACAGCACATGAATGGTAGTAGATGGTGCTCCAACTGGGTCACGGGTGGTGTATCAGACTCTCAAAAGAGGTGGGTGAATGCAGCAGTTGCATCTTTTTTGTGGTATCACATCCTCAAAATAAAAAAAAGAGAGTGAGAGAGACAGAGAGAAAAGTCGCACTTGACACCCCACGAGACGGAAGTAGGTTCAATGTAACCAGGTGCCTTTGTATCATTCCAGGTCAGGCTTCTGAAGGGGCCACAAGCAGTAAATAACTTTTCTCTCTCTTTCTCCTCTCTCTGTACTCCCTCTACCCCCCTCTCTCTCCCTCTATCCTTCTCTCTCTCTATCCCTCTCTCTCCCTGGCGCACACATCCACACAGGGCCCCTATTAATTACCTGGGACGAGGCAAGTGAGTGAGCTGAGCTGAGCTGAGCTGAGTGTGGCGCGGCAGAGCCCTCCAGTGTGCCAGCGGGTTCAGGAGCTAATGCTTCCCATTTGACCGAGGCTGAGCTCCCCTAATGTCTCCCCCGAGACGCCGGCGCTGCCTCTAATTAATCCGCCATCGTCAGTGTCGCAACGGCGTTCCTCTGGGGAGACCCAGGGAGAGGGCGTGGGCTGGGGTGTTTGGAGGGGGGAGGGAATACTATTTCAATTATGCACAAACAATATGCGACACCAGGCCTGGTGATGGGGAGAGAGGAGGAGAGGGGTGAGGTGCGGGGGCCGGGGGCGGGTTGCTTAGCGTAAAAACATTTCAGGACTTCATGATGGATGGCGTCTTGTTTTTTGTCGAAGGATTTTTGTGCTACAGTTTGGAGTTTGTGAGGGGATGTGAGTATTCAACTTCAGTGACACTTTACTGGCCTCAGTCAGGCTAGCTTTCTCTTACTGCAGTGCATACCCTTGTGACTTGTACATATATTTGAGTTATCCTAGCAGATTGTTTCTCACAACAGGCCACCCTAACTGTGCGGGACAGTTAGCCACACATTAGCATTAGATAAAAACACTACAGTATCATTGTGTGCATAACTCCTGCAAAAGTTCAGCAGCAAATGCCTACATTCATCACTCATATTTAATTCAAACTATCCTGATGTATGAATCAAATAAACATTTGACCATATGTTTCAGGCAATGCTCTTGAGGCTTTTAAGAAAACACTGTGGGAGTGGGGGAAAGAAGAAGACAGCAATGTGGATAACACTCACTGCTTTCATCTATCAATCACAATTAAATACTGGAAGCAGGCGGCACAAAACGTGAAATGTCACTTGTTTCCAAAGCAAAGCACGGTTGAATGATTAACTTCTGTGTTGCTTAAATGTCAAGATGGATCTTTTTTTTTAATAAAAGAAACATCTGTCTGTAAAAAACATGGACGTATATTGAATGAAAATAGGCTTCGATTTTCCCATTCAAATTTGAGGCCTTAAGAATCTCAACTTCACGACTAACTTGTTAACCTCTGCCATAGTTAGTACCCAAAGTCCAGAAGAGTTCACACCTTCTGTCCAACTAGTAGTGAAGTCCAACAATCAGGGGTGTTCATACCCCCTATCGTACCCCCACCATCACTGGATTTTGCACCCCTCCCCCACATGGCGATCACGAACAATGAGGTGACAACAACCTCAGTCAACAGCCATCAGACACACAGATCCCAGATGCACCCCTCCCCCTCCCCTCCCCTTACACCCCTCACCATTACAAAGGATCAAGTGACAGTCCAACTTAAGAAATTGCGCAGCAATAAAGCAGCTGGGCTTGACAGACTGTGCCCAAGGCTACTCAAGGCCTGTGCTGCTGAACTGGGGGAACCACTGAAGCACATCTTCAATTTGAGCCTACGCCTTGGACAAGTTCCAACACTGTGGAAGACATCATGTCTCACCCTGTCCCTAAGAAGCCACACCCTAGTGAGCTTAATGACTACAGACCTGTCGCTCTTACATCACATGTGATGAAGACAATGGAGCGATTGGTCTTAGGCATGCTCAGACCCCAGGTACGCCATGCACTAGACCCGTTACAGTTTGCTTACCAGGAGAAAGTGGGCGTGGACGATGCAATCACTTATCTTCTACACAGGACACATTCCCACCTGGACAAGGGGAAAAGTGCTGTGAGAATCATGTTCTTTGATTTCTCAAGTGCTTTTAACACCATCCAGCCCCTCAGATTGGGAGACAAGCTCTTGCAGATGGGTGTGAACGCTCACCTGGTAACCTGGATTACAGATTACCTGACCGAGCGACCACAGTTCGTCAGACTGAAGAACTGTCTCTCTGACACTGTGATCTGCAGCACCGGAGCGCCACAGGGAACTGTGCTCTCTCCAGTCCTGTTCACCCTGTACACATCTGACTTCTGCTACAACACCGAGTCATGCCACATGCAGAAGTTTTCTGATGATACTGCAATTGTGGGGTGTATCAGGAACGGGCAGGAGGAGGAGTACAGGAGCCTGGTGGAGGACTTTGTGCAATGGTGCAAACTCAATCATCTTCAACTTAACACTTCAAAGACCAAGGAGATGGTGGTGGATTTCCGCAGATCTAAGCCCACTCTGCTACCAGTCCACATTGATGGGGTCAATTTGGAGGTGGTTAGCACCTACAAGTATCTGGGTCTCCACCTGGACAATAAACTGGACTGGTCAGCCAACACTGATGCACTCTACAAGAAAGGGCAGAGCAGGCTGTACTTCCTGAGGAGGCTGCGGTCCTTCAATGTGTGCAGTAAGCTCCTCAGGATGTTCTACCAGTCTGTTGTTGCCAGCGTCCTCTTCTATGCAGTAGTATGCTGGGGAGGAAGCACAAGGAAGAAGGATGTGGGGCGAATTGACAGGCTGGTAAGGAAAGCTGGCTCTGTAGTGGGAGCTGAACTGGAGTGTATCACTTCACTATCTGACAAAAGGACCCTGAACAAACTGATCAACATCTTGGACAATGAGTGTCACCCACTCCACAGCACTATTGTTAAACAGAAGAGCCTGATCAGCTGGAGACTTCGCTCACTGCCTTGCACAACTGACAGACTGAGAAAGTCATTTGTCCCCAGGGCCATTGAACTGTTCAATGCCTCACTTAAGGGAAGAGGAGAGATAGACTTCTCTGCATAGTATGTCTGCCTCTTCATCCCCTCCATGTTTGGTACTGTCTGTCCACTAGCCACTTGTACCACTGTCTTTATACCTCACTGTTTGCGTGCTATATTAGCACATTAGCACATATGCATAACCCCCCCCCCCCCCTCCATGCCACAGCCGAACTGTGGCCACACTTATACATTTTCTTAAATAGTTAAATATATAGATATATAGACTTTACTTTATTTCTGCATTGTTGCACTGTTGACTTACTCATTTGCACTATCACCATGACCACTATCACCATTGCACTACCACCATGACACTCATTCACACAGAGCACCTTAGAGCACCTTACCATACCTTACTATGCACAGAGAATCACAGGCTCAGTCCCTGCCTCAGTCATTGCAAGCGCCTCTGATTTATTAATCACCACTATGTGGATACTGTTTTTAGAATTGATTTAGATTAAGTGTTAGTATAATTTGTATTTTTGTCATTTGTATTTTAGTATATTTTTATATATTGTATTTAGTGTTAGTATAATTTGTATTTTAGTATATTTAGCATATTCTTTATCTTCTACTGTCCTTACTGCTTAGTTGTGTTTTTATATTATATACTTTAATTACTCTTTCTGCTGTTAAAGAATGTGTTTGTGTTGTATGTATGCTGCTGAGACCTTGAATTTCCCCAGGGGATCAATAAAGTATCTATCTATCTATCTATCATCTTTTTGGAAGCTTTCTGATCTCATCTCATAGCATCTGTTTTCAAATTAGCTGGCTTAAGTATTCCCAAAATTATCCCTCACAGCCAGTGCAATATATTGACTATTAAAGCCAATCAAGAGTTCCTGAAAGAGACCCACAACCAATGACCCATCAATCACCTCTGTCCAGTCTTTGTCATATGCATCTCTCTTATTGGATTCCCTTTTTGCATTATCTTCTCTGCATAATATATATCCCTCATTCTGAAGTAGGCTCCACTCTAAATTAATCTAGAAAAGCATAATCGTGTTGTGTTATTGTGCTGTCCAGCGGACCCGAGCACTTCCCCCCTCAGGCTCGCCTAGTTTGGCACCGACTGCAGGCCTTGAAGGAAAGACATAATGGACTAATAAAGCCCTCGTTCTGGCATTGGCCTCTCCCAGTCTAATTGAAGCAACAACAAAACAAGAAAAAAAAAAAAGAGACAACCTCATGATCCAAGACCACAAGAACCAATCATAGGTTGGCATGGCAACCCCCTTAGAGCTTTCCCCCCACCGCCTCAAAACAATGAGATGAGCGCGGAACAAAAGGGGCAGGGCATCAGGTGTCCGCTGCCACTTTTGTTGGCCCTTCTGGGGGGGGGCTTTTCTGGACGGACCCCCGAACATGCTCCGATCCAGCACTGCCCGTTCTGTGTTCTTTCTCTCCCAGCAACCTCCTCCCTGCTCTCCTGCTCCAGCTCCACTGCTTTCATTACATTGTCCTTTTAAATAATCAGCCACAAATGCTCTACAGATTATGATGGACACATTCCTGTGGACTGCGTGGCTGGACGTGCGCTGGTGCGCCCGGAGCCAACAGCGTCGCTCGGCAGCCCGTGCCAGTCTCCCTAATACGGGTGGCCATGTGCCTGGCCAAGGGGCTTCGCTAATGCGGCAGAAAAGAGAGGGGGGATTCCCGCGCCCGAGCTCAATGTGTCTGTGAACAGACAGATGGAGAGAATCGGCTGACTGGAGAGTATAGAGGAGAGAGGAGAGAAGAGAAGAGAAGAGAAGAGAAGAGAAGAGGAGAAAAGAGGAGGAGAGAAGAGAAGAGAAGAGAAGAGAAGAGAAGAGAAGAGAAGAGGAGAGAAGAGGACAAGAGAAGAGAAGAGAGTAGAGGAGGAGAGGAGAGAAGTGGTCATCTTGCCAGCCACTGGTCTAAGAAGAGTTGGAAACGGAAAGTGCTGGAACATGTGCGGTGAAGCTGGTGTTTCCAGGCACACTAGTGCAGTTCAACACTCTCGGCCCTCCCTGTATGGTAATGGAGACCAGCAGGATATGACATCCTGGTCAGATCTCTTTTGTGTGGCGTTATTTTCCACACACTGTCATTCTCTCCAGGTTTTTATATTTCTAGTTTAGAAGACATAACTATGCTGCAACCTATTGCACAAGTCTGTGACTTGTATTCCTCCATTTAATGCTATATATGTATATTGTCTGTGCTTTGTGTTTCCATGTAAGACTACAGTGTATCTGTCTATCACTATCAAATGTACAACATTTTATTTTAGGTCATTTATAATCCATGCATGCTTTAAAAGTTATTTGTTCAATCCACTCTATTGACATTTAATAGGGCTGACACAATATTTTGTTCCTGCCATCACACATCAATTACAGACAATAACTCAAACAATCTTTTTAAAACATTATGACATGATACTATTTAACAGAGAAGAATATATTTCTTTTTTCCCCCCATAACATTACACACCACGTTTGTTCATGTGATGATGTCTGTCTCTAGGTAACAAGACAAGTTCAATAAGACAAATGTAAAACATTTCAAAGCGGGCAAAGCACGTGTGTCATTTTGTTCTGAGTGTTGGGAGAATGCAATTGGCCCCGTGCATTAAGGCCATGGTCAGGATATATGGGCCTCGAACTTTCACAAGGGGCTGGGATCCACATCAACTAGTTAGCAGTGGTTTTACAGCAATGAATCTGTGGTGAAAACCACTTTGTTGCTTTGACTGTAAATTATGTGCTCTGTCTCTCTTTCTCTCTCTCTCTCTCTCTCTCTCTCTCTCTCTCTCTTCCCTACTCTCTCTCTCTCTCTCTCTCTCTCTCTCTCTCTCTCTTCCCTACTCTCGCTTCTCTCTCTTTCTCAGAGCAGAATGTATTTTTTTTATCCTCCACGGACATGACTGCACAGTTTCATTCAAGTGTGCTTGGCTTGATTTCCTCAAAAGCACAATACTGTTGTTGATCTACTGACGCATATTGTTGTTGTTGAGTAAATGTTATATAGAAAATGTTATAAATGATATGATAAGTTGTATATATATGTATAATATATATATATATATGTTTTTGGAGGGCTTGTCATTCAGTGTCACCCAGTTTATTGGCACATTGTTGTTGTGGTGTGTCAAGTCACTTCTTTTGCCCACCACACTGCACTAATATACCCACAAACAGACACAGACAGACAGGCAGACACACACACACACACACACACACACACACACACACACACACACACACACACACACAAATATAAAGATACACACTGCAGTGTTCCCACATGCCCCCACCCACATACACACACACAAAACAAACACACACACACACACACATATACAATACATACACATAAACACACATCACAACCGCTCAAAACACAGAACGTGGTGGTCTAATTGCACAACGTTGCACAACTGACTGGTTCTCAGGACGTAGGGAGGAAACAGAAGGCGAGAGGCCTAGCGAGTGGGCGGCCGGGAGTCTCACTTATCAGACCTATGGCATCTCTGTGGTCAGGGACCGCAGCATTGGCAGCTGTGGTGGTGGTGCAGGCCACACCGGCTGCCTCAGAGTACCAGCCAGCCAGTCAACCCCAGCCAGTCATTCAGACAGGCAGGCAGGCAGGCAGTCAGGCCTAGCTCTCTCCAGGGTAATTACCACCTCTGCACCTCACTGAGAGTCTGGAGCCTTCATGCCCCATGGACCTCCACACCACCACTACCACCACCACCACCAGCCACTTTTTTCTGCTGAGGGGGCAAGAGATACCAAGGGGGGGGGGGGGGGGGGGGGGGGCAGGATGAAAGTGGGCGGCAGACTCTGGGTGAATGGCAGTTGGGCTGAGGTGTAACTTTCGCAGAATTAGTTTTAAAAAACGGCAGACTTTCCTCTCCTAGCTTATCTTTCACTCTTCTCCCCCCCAACCCCCCCCCCCCCTCCCCTTACTGTAAACCCACTTGAGCAGGCGGTCACTGCCACAATATCTTTTCCTCTTAAAAAAGAGAATGAGAGAGAGAGGCTTTTCTAATGAGAGAAGGCTAATAGAAATGGAGAGAGGTTTTAATGGTTATTTAGTGTGCTTTTATAGGTTTCCTGTGATCTTTAATTGGCTGGGATGCCAAGAGGGAATCATGCAGCACACACACACACACACACACACACACACACACACACACACACACACACACACACACACACACACACACACACACACACACACACACACACACACAGAGCAGCAGTGTGGCCAACCCTGCATTCATCCTCATTCTCAATCTGCTGTGAGAGTGTCATTCACACACAACTGTAAACTGGACTGCTGGTCCAAGTGGAATCACAAAAGGATAAAAATGTAATTACTTTACAAATTCTCAAATGAAAGTCGTTTAGGACCAGGGCTTAACTAAAGGGACAGTAGTCTTAAACAAACTCAAGCTGTAAACATTGTGACGCCAGTTAATTGTTAGTTAGTTGGTCTCTCTCTTTCTCTCTCTCTCTCCCTCCTCTCTCTCTCTCTCCCTCCTCTCTCTCTCTCTCCCTCTCTTTCCCTCTCTCTCTTCTCTGCCTCATCCTCTTTCTCACAGTTCTCTGTTTGCGAGGGCACTGGTGCTGCCCCTACTGGTGACCGGTGGAAAACCGATAGTGTGAGACGAGACGTATGGCACCCATTAGCTTGTTTATTAAAAGCAAGTTTCTCCTCTTTCTCTCACTCCCTCCCTCTCTCCCCCTCTCTTTCTCTTCACCCATTCCCAGCCTTCTTCCCTCCGGAGCAGCGAACCGCAGATATTTCCAGAAGGTCTGGTCGGGCCGGGGCTCAGACGACAGCGGCGGGATGATAATGTTTAAGAGGGGCAGCGGCGGTCGAGGTCCGCTCGCCGGTATTTGGTCAAATGTCAGACGCTGGGTGATGGGGTGGGTAGAGGAGGAGGTGGAGGAGGAGGAGGAGGAGGTGGGTGGAGGCTGCCAGGCTGAGGCGTACTGAGGAAACCTACTGAGGCGCTTTTGTGCATCAACATGGCAGCACTGATTTGGTGGGGCTCCTAAGGGTTCTGAAAAGCTTGACGGGAAGCAACGATAACTAAAGAAAGCCGGACTTTGGTCAACCGATTGCAGGCTTTATAAAGTCTTCCCGCAATGGGTCATTCTCAGTCTTTCATTTTCTCTCAATGTGACATCCAACTTTGCAGTGCTATGAATTAGAGGGCCTGTTGTGCTTTCTTTCTTTCTTTCTTTCTTGTTCCTTTCTTTCTTTCTCTCTGTCTTCCTTCTGAGGTGAATGCATATATTATCTCACAGACACTGCCTCCCCTTCAGTTCATCTCTGTGAGATAAAAGTGCTTGAAAATCAGGCAGCTGTAACCACGGCTTCTATGAGTTGTGGAAGATGTCGCGCAGCACAGGCATCAGATGTAGCTTTGGGGTAGCGGCCACAGCAGAGTGGATGGGAAGCTAACTTTGCACTCGCGCTCGGTCCATCAGATAAAGCTGCATCGTTTCAGATGGGACACAAGATTGTGTCCTCGGCAATAACCATCACTGAGTGTGTGTGTGTGTGTGTGTGTGGCTTTGGGCAGACAATAGCTCCCCTCTCCCCTCTCTCCTCACTGTACTGGCCCAACACTGCTAAACACAGCACCCGCGATGAATATCCAAATGGTGCCTAGAATGAAATCAGCATCATATCTCTGTTCTGGGGGTGGCACTTTACAGAATTGACTAATAAACACATTATTTATTTACCTCATATGGGTTCAGCTATTGGCCATCGGAGCCTACCATCAACTTGATACGCTGGAGTGTTTTGTGTATGTGTGTATGTGTGTGTGTGTGTGTGTGTGTGTACAGGAAAGGGGGGGTTCCCCGTCACAATGCATCCAGGCTCGGTGAAACATGTGGTCACCAGACCAGAGAATATCATATGCTAAATTGGATTAGCCTGTAAAATCACAGATATTCATCTGAGTAAGGATTTTCAGCGCTGATAAAAGACAGAGCACTCCATTGAGCGTAATGGTTCTGCGGATGGAGAGCCGTGAGGCGGGTGGCTGGGTGGTCTCTTGCCCCTCTCCACCCCTCCACACCACCCCTAGCCCCCAAACAACAAAGCCCACAACACCCATGAGGGCCAAGTTGCTTGTACGGTTCAGAACCAGAGTCCAAAGGTCCAAGCTGGCAGGCGGGCGACTGTGGCGCAGGGTGTTTGTGTGGACTCGCTCGCTGATCCGGACTAATTGGTCATAATTAAGCCTACCATTAACCTATCAGCGGCCGTCAGGAGTGACTGCTCGACCATGGCGGTGAACGGCACGCTTTGCTAAGTCTGATTTACACAACTGGAGGGGCCACAGCAAATATTGTTGTATCCGATAATGGTCAGCCACAGGAGCAGCGGGCCAGCGTGTCTCCACGGGAACTCGAGTGACTGAGAGAGCACATAATGACCGGCGTGGCTGGCATTTTAACGGGAAGTGAGTTGATCTCATTAGCGGGGTTTTTCTTAGCAGCCATAGTGTGTGTGTGTGTGTGTGTGTGTGTGTGTGTGTGTGTGTGTGTGTCTGTCTCTGTGTGTATTTAAACCCTTTCTCTCGCTTTTACGCTTTTATATTCGCCTGTGATTTCATTAAATCCTCTGATTTGGAAGAGAAGCAGCCAGAGGAAACAACTCATAAAGCTTGCCAATATGTTTTTAAGTGGTAATCAACAAAGCAAACAAATACGCGTTTATGTAAGTAAACATGGCAACGGAGCAGCGGCTGGGCCAAAACACGAGGCGAGGGAAAGCAAATAGATAGCTTCCATATAGTCAGCGTCTTGAGCCGAGCCTGGGTTTGTTTGTTTGTTTATTTGTTTGGCTACTTTCCCCCCTCTGTTTGAGAGGCTTCGGGAGTCGATTATTGTCCTCTGAGAAAATATTTTCCGAAGTGTATAATATGAAAATTAGACAAATCAGAGACCATTTAACTCACAATGGCACAAGGAACGTTGGCTGGGGGAACAGAGTGGAACAAGGATTTTTTCCCCCCTCTCTCTCTCTATTTTTCTCTCTCTCTCTCTTTCTCTCCTCTGTGAGTGGTGGGATCGCTCACAGACGCTTCCAATTTACAGCGCTCTTGGTCCCGGTCCAACACCCTGACATGGAGACTTGGCGGACCGGTCCAAAAACCACCGGGACGGGTCCGTCCGTCGCTCCAGAGGCTGTCTGGCCTTGACCCACGTGCAGTGTGGCTCCTTGGACGGTGATTGAAGCGCACCACACTTGAGAACATCAGCGCCTTGTATCCATTGAAGTAATAGGCTGACCCAGAGCACTGGTTTCCTTTGAGCCCGGGCCAAGCCATCTGAATCCACTCTACCCAAATGAGGGCTTATTTTTCAAAGCGTCTCCACAGCGTGCCAGCCCCTGTACCCCTGCACTGGGAGCAGAGGGGGCTTGAGCCACACACCCCCACCCCCACCCCCAACACCACCACCGTCACCATACACACACCCTTCAACCCCCCACCCCACAGTTGCATTCTATCAGCGATGTGTTTATCAATTCCGTGTGTAAACAGTTACAGGGAGGCATGTCCGAGCCATCCTCGCCTTTTGTTTTCCGCCTCGCTCATGGGATTCCTGCTTGTTAATGCACATTAGCATTAGCGCTGGATTAGCTAAATTAGTGTTAAATTCTCATCAGTGGATGGGGAGTCGGTGAAAGCTTGTTCATTCACTCCCTCCGCTGATATCCAACAGCAAGGACCCACTTTCAGTCCGTCAGGATATGGGGAGGGTGGGTGTGTTATTTTATGTTGTTGGGTTAAAAATAGGCGCTGAAACAGGAGCAGTGCCTCATACATTAAAGAGGCCATCTCAAGGCCTCAGAGATGTCGGTGGCACCCTCTGTCTGTGGGCGCCACACGCATTGCTATTGGTCGCCACTGTGCCATGGGTGCCTAAGGAGGGGGGAATCAGAACCCCCCCTTACACACACACACACACTACTCCCTCCCCAGCCCCCCTACACACACACACTACTCCCTCCCCAGCCCCCCTACACACACACACACACACACTACTCCCTCCCCAGCCCCCCCTACACACTACACACACACACACACACTACTCCCCACCCAGCCCCCCTACACACACACACACTACTCCCCCCCCCAGCCCCCCCTACACACACACACACTACTCCCCCCCCCAGCTCCCGAAACTGCCACTGTGAGTAAAGAGAGGAATTGACACACACATACACCACCCAATCCCCTGCCCCCCCCCCAAACACACACACACACACACACAGACACATTCAACGTCACACATATACACACATACACTCACATTCAACAACAACAACAACACACTGCATTTATATAGCACTTTATCAAGGCACTCTGAGCTTTACATTGAACACAGTTATGTGCACACACACACACATATCCACATGCATACACTCACAAAACACACATTCACACTTCCCCCCCCCCACACACACACGCACTCCCCCCCCCCCCCCCCCCCCACACACACACACACACACACACACTCATGTGGACATACCCTCATGCACAAGAGCACATTCACACACACAAACACACACTTTCACCACAGCTCCAGCCTCAACCCCACTCGTGACGCATGGGTCGTGAGATCTGAGAGGCCCCTCTTCGCCGAACATTTCTCCACGTTTATCTTTGATTAGTCGTTCCCCCCTCGTCGAGGTTAATGTCCTTTTTATCCGTCATTAACGATAGCCCCCACTAATCCCCCTCATTCGTTCCATGTGTTTACGCCGACCTCAAGTTATCGTTGGGCGTAAGAGTTATGTGCGAGGATTAAGTGTGTTCAAGCCACGCTTGGCGCGTTCGTATGAAGCTTTGACAGGCGTCTTGATGATAGAGAGTGAGAAAGAGAGAGAGAGAGAGAGAGAGAGAGAGAGGAAGGGGTTGAGACAGAGGGAGAAAAAGAAGAGGAGAGGGAGAGAGCGAGGAAGAGAGGGACTTGGAGAGAGAGAGAGAGAGAGAGAGAGAGACAGGCTAAGAAGACGAGAGATGCCTCCGTACAATCTGCCTGCTCAGCAGAGTCCGTCTGATGTGGTCTGGCACCTAGTTCACAAAGTCAACCAGATCCACACATTGCATGCATATATCTCTAGAGAGAAAGAGTGAGAGAGTGGGAGGGGGAGGAGAGAGTAGAGAAGGGGAGAGGAGAGCAAACCAGCTTTGCCTTTTGTGTTTATTTATATCAGACTTTGCCAAAAAAAAAACAGTATACCACATAAGCGACTCGTTTTTATTTTCTTTCTGTAGTTTTTGCTGATCGGGTGATATTCAAATGATTAATGGCACACGATTAACCAAAATAAAACAGATACTCATTTCACCCGTGCGGCCCTCCGAAGTTGAGGCTGCCCTAGTTTACCGAGGAGCCCACTTTCCCCTTCGCGTTTCACTTATCATGACATCAGCCCCAGCACGCCGCCCTCTGTCTGACAAAGGATGGCAGCCATTTTGAACTGTCAACGTTCAAAAAAGAAAGAATACTCCAAAGATGCAACGATGAACTTTGTGACCTGAGGTTGCTGAATTATTTTCTTAAATTAATATGCCTTTATCAACAAAATCAAATTTGATACTCTCTTTAATGTTACTTTCTTGTATATTTGTATTAGTTTCTTTTCATATCATCTCACTTAAAAAAACTCACTAACTAATTTTATTTTTTTCTCACTTTTCATAATTAAAAATCTGAAAAACAATGTTGGTGAAAATTGGTGAGTGAAAAAAGAATGTTAAAATGCTGTTTCAGAAAGTATTGTTATTCCCCTGAGCCATAATATATTATACTTTAATTGTGCCCCTTGCTGTTGTGAATCATCCACTTAAATAATTTTCATCTATTCATCTGAGCAAATAGTAATGTGCACCAACAGATTGTTGTGATGTCACGTAGCTTTTACCTGACAGTTGATAGTTTTGCCATACACACGTACGCTATAAACATTTTAGGTAAATTTTAAACTATAAATTCAGGTAAACTCAAAAAGCACATGAAAAGATGTCAAAACATCCAATCTCTCTTTCTTCTTTTGTCAGTCCTTATCTCTCTCTTTATCTCTCCATCTCTTTCTCTCCATCTGTCTCTCTGTGTGACTCTTTCTGTGTCTCGGGAGCAGGATGGCAGGTGCCTCGCCTACGCTTTGGCGCCGGTGAACGGGCGAACGCAGCTGTGCTGAGAGCAGTAGAGATAGAAGCAAAGCCTTCCTCTCCTCTCTTCTCCTCTGCTCTCCTCCCATCCCGTTCTCCTCTTCTCTCTCTCTCTCTCTCTCTCTCTCTCTCTCTCTCTCTCTCTCTCTCTCTCTCTCTCCTTCCTGCGTGGGCT
>NC_055962.1:22573835-22578835 GCF_018492685.1 Alosa sapidissima | reverse complement strand
AAAACAAAGCAAAAAGTAATAAATGAACAGCAGAACAGTGAACACAGTAACTGTTTCAACTGTGGGCACATTCCTGTTGTGTCCTTTTCGCTTTCTGTCGCTTCTTCTTTTTTAATGGAGCACATGGAGCAATAAACATAAAAAACAGGTATTCCAATATGTCCTCCACCCGAGCAATTCCATTCTGCATGCAAAACTCGAGAGGATGAAAAAATGCCGAAATTGCCGTTCTCCATGCATATTAAAGACACTTGTCATCAAGACGTCACGCGAGACTACAGAGGACAAGAGGTACAGCCGTTCCATAGAGGCCGCCACTCTTGCCATCTAAACCATAAAATTAGATCCAGGGAAATATCCAATGCAGTGAGGGTGGGGGGGGTGGGGGCATTGTAGTACTCATTCTGTGTATTTTGCATATAAAAAATGTTCACATGTAAATGACATGTGCCACAGAGACAAATTGGTAATTCCAGCCAGGAATGAAAATGATACTAAAGTGCAGTGGCAGGAATGGTACGGTGTGCTTGGGAATTAGGGTTGTTAAAATGTCATGTTGAAGATGCAGACACACACACACACAAACACACACACACACAAACACACACACACACACACACACACACACACACACACACACACACACACACACACACACACACACACACACACACACACAGACACCTTTGGCAGGACCAGACAGCATTGTGAAAAGAGAGGGGCGTGATATAAATGGGAGGCTTGATGACAGGGGGAAAGAATACCGGCCATGAGAATTTGCATGCGCCCGAGCACACTGCTCTCTGAATGAAGAGGCAGAAGAAACAAGAAGGCAGACATAAACGACGCAGACCCCGAGGTGTGCTAATGTTGCAATGGGCTGTTTCTGCATTGATGTTAGATGGCCACGGAAGAGAGACGTGGAAGTGAATTGTCTTGGAGAGGGAGGCTGGGCTCTGTTCTTAAATATCAAACATCATTATGGATTGTGAGGGAAAATAACAGTACGAGTGCACCTACCACACATTTACATAAATTACCCACCGCATGATCTACAACTCTAGACAATTCATGCAGTTCTGTGAGCAAATACTGTACATGGTCCCCACATCATACATTTGGTGTGAACACATTTTTTTGGATTACCTTCCTTTTAATTAGTTTAATCCTCCATTGTTGCTCTTGGGTGCTCCTTGTTGGTGCCCCCCACCCAATCCCAATCCTCCCCCACCTTTTTTATGCAGCCCTTGCCACTTAATCTACTAAACCCCTCTTCTACTGCACTTTTTACCCCCCCCCCCCCCCCCATTAATGCACAAATAGGCTGACACCAAACATAATTTCACTGCATTTCTTACTTCCAGTAACTATATGCATGTGACAATAAACTTCCTTGTATCCTTGTATCCTTGTATCCATTGGTCTTTGAAATGAAGATCATTTCTTCAACACAGTGTATTGCCACTCAAATGCTTGTCCTGTGCTCTGAGGATGTAGAGATCAAATACTGAGTCATGGTGCTAGTGTATCTGTGTATCTGGGATGGAATTCAGTACTGTTTGTTTATGAGTGTTTTTATTCACATATATTTACTAGACTGTGTGTTGATCTAATCTACTAGGACACAAGTGCATGTAGGAAGACCTACAGTGTTTCCTTTATTGATCTATAGTCCAGTCCTTTGAAACACCTTTAGTCCTCCGTAGGAAACACCTTTTCAGCCCTGGCATTCCTCCCCATTCCAGCATGTTGTGTAAAAACATTTAAAGGATCAGGACGGAGCCATTGTCCATCAGAGGCACGGCCCTCTAAAGACGCAATCTAAAGGCAAAGTCCCTCCATTCATACCCTGTCTGGGCAGCAGTGTTATTTCTCTATTGTAGACGAGGGTAAAGGTATGTCAGTGAGCATCAGTCCATCCTTTCTCCCCCCCTCTCCTTTCTTCTCCTCACTTAAGTTCTGTCCATTCCAAAGCCCCTGAGGAGTCCAAGACCATAGCCCGCGGGGTGACAAATGACCTTAATGAAATTGGACAACTCAGCATACATGCATAAAAGGATGTTAAATATTGATATGCTAGATCAACCCACTGCTCAGGATATTCCCGATGTTTAATATTTTAAATACTTGACAGACCTGGCCTGATAGATCGTGGAGGGGGGCATAATTGTCTTGCATTAGCTCTCTCTAAATATGTCAGTTAGTGAGCAGGACGCTCGTAAAAACACACTGATGTGTAACGCATTCATATTCGCGCACGGAAACGGGGAAAGAGGGGAGAGAAAAAATGACTTTTTCTAAGCCGCAACTCCAGACGCGGAATTGGGATGCGTTTCCTTGGTGCTGATTTATTATTAAAGATTACTGGGAGGCATGCAGGATTAAATGAAAGCCATAGATTTTAACTTGTACACCAGCACTGATATTACACAGGGAGGTTTATTACAAAGCTTCATCAAGAGGCAGCCGGAGAGCTCACAGGACATCAGCAAGGGTCTTCTCCAGCAACCCAACCCCCCTCCATCCCCCACCCCCCCCACCCTGCCACTGCACGGATACATGCATCAGTCTAAATGACAAGTTCCACGCAAAAGTCATCATCTACAAACATTCTGTGATTCAATTACAAAAGGCTCTCTTCATAATATAACCCATCTACGGTAGCTTGTAACACCTATGTTACATCTTCTTCACCTGGTCCCTGGGTTAGGCTTGGGCCAAAAGATTCCTGTCCTTCTGCTTGTCCGTTATAAAATATATATTTCTTATTTTTCTCACTTCTTTCATAAACATGGCTTCAGGCCTTGAGACAGTACTTGTCATTAATGGCTCCATTTTTGTCCAAAGAAATCAAATGTGGACTGAATGCTGGTGGTGTCACATCTTTGACTTACCAAAGCAGCACCTGCAGCGCACAATATCTCTTCCTCTCGCGCTCACCAGCAAGGTCATCCGCTGCACCGTGTCTCAGAAATGTCATGCCATTCATTCAGTCCTGAACTAGCAAATATGAAAAGGGCTCCATTCAGTCAACTACAAGGGCTCCATAGAGCCATGGATCTTGTAGAGCACATGCACAAATGATTGGATGCCACTGCCAGGTTTCAGGGTAGGAGCAAAGAAAAGCTTCGCCTAGCAGCAGGGGCACATATGCAAAGTTGAGTGTGCGGGGCCGACTTCAGTGAAACGCGATTAGAGGTAATCCTTTGGAGACTGCATTTTACAAATTAGTCTTAATTGTTCATAACACAACACATATCACCTAATCTGTCGCCTTGAAAAAACAAAAATCTCTTATCTCTTCTTCCTCCCCCCTTTTCAATAAAGCATCTTCTCCGATCTCCTACTAGGGTAAAGGTGGAGGAGGTCCCCCCTCCTTACGCGCTCTCTCTCTCTCTCTGCCTTAAGTGCTACATGAAGACAACACAAATACCCATTATTTAAATCGATTCAAATTTGGGCACTCAAAGCGATCAGTGAACGTCTTAAAAATCAATTTGGCTCCCATACGGGGACCCGAGCACATGCCCTGCGAGCATCCCCCCATTATGAGAGGCGCAGTCTGAGTCCATAATTAGAGGCCCTGTAATAAAGCTTATGCACTTCCAACAGGAGACGTTAATAGCCCGAACATGGCCCTGGGTGGGGGAAAGAGAAGCAGGAGGACTCAGGAGGCCCTGGCTACCTCCCTACTGACTGCAGACATCTCCAGAACGGGAGGCGCCGCGTCCCTGAGCTGCACCCCCCCCCCCCATACCCACACACCCACACACACACACACCTCCACCTCCAGCCACCATGGCCACCACACACGCACAACCCCCAACATCTACTACCACTAGCACCACCACCACCACTACCACCCCCTCCACACACACACACTCACACACACACACACACACACTCACACACACACACACACACGCTCTCTCTCTCTCTACCCCCATGTCCCCTGTCCCCTCGGGGGCCGTGGCGCTCGGTCGTGACACACCGGAGGGATGACCCTGAGATTCTCATTATGCATACACCCAAAGAGGCCCCGCACATTTGCATACAGAAGACAGACCAAATAAGGTCATAAATCAGACGCCCATATTCAAATGGGGTTGGAGGACAGCGGGGGGGGGGGGGGTTGATAGGGGAGGGGGGAAGAGAGCAAACCTGAGGCGCCCACTCGTCCCTCTCTCACTCACTCTCCCTCCCTCCCTCCATCTCTCCCTCCACTGTCGTGAGTGTCTCGTGTGGAAGCGTGAACGATACTCACTCTCATTAACAGACAGCCGGTGCCCTGACTGGGCAGCTCTCGTATGTATTCGCTTCATGGCGCTGCCCAGGGACAACTGGCTGCAGCGCCCATATATCAGCGTGCATATGCGTGTGTGTCGGCCGTGCCTCTCCCAGCTGGTCCCCCCCGTAACTCCTACGAGTGCCATGACACTGGAAGGTCACCCGCTCATTCGGAGAAAGAGGAGCCGCTCTGAGACCCCCTTTTGCCCACTCAATACACTTAACTACAACCCAAAAAAATATGCTTGTGTCGAGAGAGAGAACCGCTAGGGTAAGTGAAGAGACTGCTGAACAGCCAGGGTAGTTATGGGCGCTTTGCAGTGGCTTGTTTGTTCCACTTTGTGAAGGTGCATTCAATCATACATGGGATTATTTTATCTGGATCAGAGTCAAATGCCATATAACGCAAACACTGTTGAGAGCTAGTTATGTTATACAAGATTGCCTACAAAGTGCACAACAGACACACACACACACACACAGACACACACACACACACAAACAAACAAACAAACAAACAAACAAACAAACAAACAAACACACACACACACACACACACACACACACACAAACACACACACACACACACTCTCTCTCTCTCATGTGTCATTCCTGCATTCAGGTGAGAGGCAAGGTCCTATGCATAAAAGACTGAGGGGCTTATGGCGCAGTTTAATCATTTACGATGTGAAATAGTTTTATTTGAACAACTG
>NC_055962.1:22546335-22568835 GCF_018492685.1 Alosa sapidissima | reverse complement strand
AAGACACACGCACACTCACAGACACACACACACACACACACACACACACACACACAAAGACACACACGCACACACTCACAGACACACAGACACACACACACACACACACACACACACACACACGCACACACACACACACACACACACAAACACACACAGTATACATGCATACGCATTCATAAGTATTTATTTCACACACGTTCACACACATGGACCGACACACACATTTCCACATACACAACAGACATATGCATCATAGACACACACACACACACACACACACACACACACACACACACACACAATAAGAACAGCTGTCTTCCAGACACTAAAGATCTCCCAGTGCAACATCTCACCACTGCTACGCTGTCAGCACAATAGATTGGAAGCATTAAAGACAAGTCGCTCTTGAAAAGTGAGAGAATGGGGTAAAAAAGAACACCCCCCCCCCCCACACACATACACCCCACCAACCTTCTTACCCCCCCCCCCACACCACCTCTCCTCCACCCCACCCCCCTACAAAGCTCATCTCCTGAAAAGAAACGGGATGAAAAGGCATTATGCATATGAAAGTGTCCTGAAAGAGGTGTGATTTATGTATGCATCTCATGCAGATTCCATTATGGGACACCAGGCTCCACTGAGCCTTTTCCCTCCTTCCTCTTCTCTCACTCCGGCAGGGTGGCAGGCAGGCTGGCCTGATCAAACTCTTTCTCATTACTGTCCAGTCGAGGACAGGGGACAGGGACGAGGTGGAGTGGAGTGTGTGTGTGTGTGTGTGTGTGTGTGTGTGTGTGTGTGTGTGTGTGTAGGGGGGGGTAGAGGGCGGCAAAGAGGGATATTTACAACCTGGACACACATCACACACACAGCCCAAAGAATGAAGTGTGTTTCAATCTGCCCTCTGAAGCCACAGAGAACCACAGATAAGCATTCTCACATTACAGAGAGGCATGGAAGTATGTGTGTGTGTGTGCGCACACATGTGCAAGTATGTGTGTGTGTGCATGTTTTAGAGAGGGGTCTGTGCATCTGTGTATTTGCATGTATAAGTCTTTGTGTGAGTGCATGTGTGAATATGTGTGTTTGCACGTTTCGCAAGATTTCGTTGTCTCTGTGCATTTGTACTATGTGTAAGACGTGTGTGAATGTATTTGCGTATGTGCCTGTGCTTGTGTAAATGTACATGTATTAAGACGTGTGTGTATGTATTTGCGTATGTGCCTGTGCTTGTGTAAATGTACATGTATTAAGACGTGTGTGTATGTATTTGCGTATGTGCCTGTGCTTGTGTAAATGTACATGTATTAAGACGTGTGTGTATGTATTTGCGTATGTGCCTGTGCTTGTGTAAATGTACATGTATTAAGACGTGTGTGTATGTATTTGCGTATGTGCCTGTGCTTGTGTAAATGTACATGTATTAAGACGTGTGTGTATGTACAGTATTATTCACTGCGCTTATGGCCAACTACAGCATATGACTCCATCGCCACATGCTGTTTTAATTCATCTGCTCACAGAATGTCTGTTTGACAGGGTGTATATGTTTTTAGACATAATCATTTTGAGTGTCTGTGCATTATGAGTAACTTACTACGTGTGTGGGGGAGCTTGTGTGTGTGTGTGTGTGTGTGTGTGTGTGTATGTGTGTGTGTGTGTGTAGGTGTGATGTGTGTGTGATGTATGTGTGTGTGTGTTTTCCACCTATACACTCCTGGAACACCGTTGACAGTGGCGTAATTGCGCCGACATGTGTTACTATCCCTGGCGAAGCGTGTTTCCACACACACTCACTCATCGCCTTGTTTGCTTTCTTAATCGCTTGCGTGCTGCATCGAGGAAAAACAGAAAGACATTGAGGGTAGGGTAGAGGAGAAGAAAATAGACTTTTTTTTCTTTCTCTCTCTTCCATTCTTCTCCCCCCTCCTTTCTTTGGAAAAGAAAACATGCGGAGCACTCCCTCCCTCTCTCTCTCTCTCTCTCTCTCTCTCTCTCCATCCTCCATCCCTTTCTCTCGGCCCCCTCCTGCAGCCCGGGTTGTGATTGAGGTCAGCGTGGCTGATTCCTTCTCTGGCCAGCTAATGTGATTGCATCGGAGCAATCCCCTTAAACGGCATCAGCTCTGATCTGCATAGTAATTGGCTCTCCGTCTCCTTGGACGTGACCTTGAGGCGAGGTGCTCTGTCACTCTCCTGTGCCGGCAATCACAGGCTCAGCGCAACAACCCCCCCCCCCCCACCATTCCCCCCTTTTTTCGCTCTCTTGCTTTCTATTTCTCTCCTCTCGTTCTGTCTCTCTGTCTTTCTCTCTTTCACGGACTCGCTTTGCTTATGCCTCTGTGACTAGGCCGGAAGGCTAACAAATAGCCTGCCTTGGTGAGGCTGAGGAAGAGAATAAGAGAGACAGAGATAGACAGAGAGAAGGTTCCAGGGTGGATCATTTTTTTTCCCACACACAACAAAACTCATGATTCCAAACTAGGAAGAGGCATTTGCAAAATTACTGGTCATTTTGCCAGTGAATAATCACTATGCTTGCAGTGACAGGGCCTCGTGGTAAACCGTCCTTCATGGACATCACCAAGCCGGCATTGATTCTAATTCTAGTCAACACCATGGCAATCTCTTTTATGGTGTTTATAGTGGAAGTATCATAGGACATGCAAGAGGAGTTGTTAGAGGAGACACAAGGCATTGTGGGGGATAATAGACACGGAAGTCCAGCCGGAGTGGGCCAGCGCAGTGCTGGTCGGTGGTGTTCCTGAGGCGAGTGTTCCTACATGGTCCCAAAGACGTCTCCGCTGCCTCTGAGCCCCCCCCCCCCCCCCTCACGCCCCCCCCCCCCCCCCCCGCGCCCCTCGGGCATAATTGGGCTAGCTCAGCATTAGCTAAACTCATTCCCCTACACATACATCACTTGGGGTGTACGGAGCAAAAAAGTGAGCTATCAGCTCATCCGTTTACAAGACAGCTAGACGAGACACAACAACGCAGCAATACCCCCACCGCAACATGGCACCACAGTCTGCCCACCACCCCCCACCAGGAGATGTGGCCCAATTAGAGTCCATGATGGAGGCAAGTGAGCGAGGCTGCAGGAAGAGCAAGGTGAGCTCTTTGGGTGGTGCTGCGCAGTGCAGATATGCCTCTCTAAGCAGTCTCTCAGCCTCAGCCTCCATCTCAGTGGAGACACTCATTACGACAGGGACTTCCTGGCTCCTGCGAGTACTGTGTTGGATTATCACAGCATTGCTTGACTTCCAGGGATTATTTAAAAAGACAAACAGACACACAGACACGCACACACACACACCCACATGTTCAAATAAAAGGTTAAGGCCACACTGTCAGGCGTCATTGATGCCTGCTAACCTTCCCTCTGTCCTTCCAGCAATGGATCCACTTAGCTTTGGATGTTTTCAAACATAAAAAAGTCATATGTATATTTTATGAATGTACGTCTCAGGATCTCTCCCCCTCCTCTTCTTCGCCCCCCCCCCCCCCCACCCAACCCTTAGCCAGCCACCCCCCGTCACACACTCACAGAAAAACAAAGGCACGCTGCTTGGCGCGTCCCTAGATGTCAATGACAAGGTACGTGGTGGCGTTTTTTTTTTTTTTCTTTCTTTCTTTCTTTTCTTTTTTTTTGACTGCTGCTGATTTGATATGCATTTCAAACAGAGAACTTCACAACTGTGGAACTGATTTGCAATGGAGATTTTTTTTTTTATTATTCTCTGCTTTGGGGAGCAAAACAGAGTGTCAAGTGAGTGACAAGTTTGTTTTTCTGTAATGATTTCTACAAACTCTTGGTCTGTTATGTTTTGTTCCTCCGCCAGTTTGACCTACTTGGAGTTTGAACATCCTTTCTTCCTCCCCTCTCCTCCTCTCATGCATTGTCGTCGATACCCGGCTCAGAGTGTCTCCCCTCTCTCTCTCCCTCTCTTTATCTCTCTCTCTCTTTCTCTGTCTCTCTCTCTCTCTTTCTCTGTCTCTCTTGTGCCCCTCAAAACGATCAAAACCCACGCCGACGTCCTGCAAACACAATAAGATACCTTCCATCCGCGCGTTAAAGCGTTAATGAAGAGGTGATAATACAAAGGCTCAGAAAAGAAGATGGTGATTTAAATAAAAGCAACAAAGAATTTATTTACGAATTCAATTTATCTAATAAAGTAACTTTCGTGCAATCATTTTTCAGTTTAAGGAAAAATAGTTGCTTTCTAATGCAAAATATTTTGGAAGAATAGCCATGCTGTGATCCAAAGAATCAAAATGATTTGAATTCAATATGTTCCCATATCGCTCTAGACAAACTGAAGACATTGCAATGGCAGGGGGGCAAGCTTCCGGGGGATTGTCTGAGACTGGAGATAGCATCAGTTTCAGCGTCTCAATATCAGCTGATAGCCCTAATCCAGAGTATTGCTTATCATTCCATTAGAGGGGTTAATAGCCTTCCTGGTTAAATGTGATCTCATGGGTGGGAGTTTAATATGGAGATATGGAGCATCTGAGCACTCATTAGGGGATGTTGATAACATTGCTCTTTGTTATATGTTTTGTGAGTGTGCTATTTTGAAATACACATATTAATTGGCCGTTTTCAGAGCTCCCATCAGCTAGTGCCTTAAACTCTATGTTTTATGTCGCAAGAAAAACTTCCATCTTTTTTTTTCTGCTCATAACTTCAGTAATGATGGTCTGAGGTTTCTCTCTCACACACACACACATACACACACTTTCTTTTTTCTTTCAGGGCCTGTGAATAAAAGTTTGTGCTGCAAAGGGGAAAGAAGAAGCATACCCAGAGGATTTGGCTGTGGAAAACGCGCTCGATGATCCTTCATTTTTTTTTTCTTTTTTTCAAAAATGGAGAAAATGCTTTGTTACGTGAGCAGAGCAAAAAAAAAAAAGACAAAAAAGTGCATCCCCTGGGCTGTCTTTCAGCGTGAGCCAGGAGCTGTGATGACTTCCTCACTCTGCTCCACGACGCCACCTCTCCCTCCTCCCTCTCTTCACCACCATGCTCGCCGCCACTCTCTATCTATCGCCGACTCTCAGAGCCACGGTGGCATAATTGTGCCACAGGGCTTTAAGGGGACGGGTGGGGGTGGAGGGTAGAGGTGCGTGTGTGTGTGTGTGGAGGTGGGGGGGGTTGTTGTGTGTGTGTGTGTGTGTGTGTGTTTGTGTGAGTGTGTGTGTGTGTGTGTGTGGTAAGGTTGGGGGGTTGACATATCTGTCACCTGGAGATGTGCCACGGCAGCCTCTTGAGAAGCCCTTCTTCCTGCCGGGGGACTTGAAGATAGGGCCTCTTTTGTTGACTTTTTTTTCTCCTTTTCTCAGAACGGTAACGGTTTGTGTAAACTTTCTCTCCCAAGTTCTGCCAGGTGAACACTAAGTCCATCTAATGAGACCAGCCTGCTTTCTTTGGGGCTTCGGATAGCCATGTATTTTTTTATAATACTCACCATGCATATTAATATTTGCATATTAAACATTTTGTTGAAACCAACATGGTAGGTATTATTGTTATTATAATGGGGTGTTATTTAGCAACACAATCCAGGGTGTTGGCACACACTTAAGAATAAGTAGGAAACTGATTTCACTCATGGTGACAAAAACATATTTGATTAGGCAAACCACACTCAACTTAAGTCCCTCAGAGCCACTCAAGAAGAGATTTACCTGTGCCTTTTGTTATCATTGTATATCCTCTCTCTCACACACACACACACACACACGCAAATAGACAGTCACAAAAAGACTACACAATTCTCTCCAGAATGCAACAGATTTAGCGGTCAATCCGTTTGGCAAATCTGCACATTAACCCCAAAAAGAAAAAAATGAAAAACAGTTTGGGGGAAGGGGGATGCCGGGTGAATGAGAAATCTCCCCAAAAGACAGGTGAGAGCGGATAAGTTTTGGGATTCTTTTGGTAACCTAATTGCCTCCTCGCCGAAGCTCCCTATTCGACTCTTGCTCTCGCCTCTCGCAGTATCGGTGCGCTTCCTCACTCAGATTAGACATCGGGGTCTGCATTCGGATTTATTTCTCCCGCTTCTTTGTTTAGATACCTTTGGTGTGCTCTTATGGGATTTAAGTAGTGTGTGTGTGTGTGTGTGTGTGTGTGTGTGTGTGTGTGTGTGTGTGTGTGTGTGTGAAGAGGGAGGGCTTCTTCATTTTCATACATGCTATTGTTGAAACACCTTAAGTCCCTAGTGAGAGTACGGTGGAGGACTGACAGACATGCCTGGCCTATTTAAATGCTTCAAAGGCGGGCGGATGAAGAGCATGTGTTGGCGCTAACCCCCCTGATCATTGTACCTGCGATTCTCGTCTTCTCCTTCAACCATGCCCCCACCCACCACACCTCCTATTTCTCTCTCTCCAAAGGTGATTAAAAAGGAGGAAAAGTTGTAGTTTGGGGTTACTCCCAGCATGGCAGGAAACTGTCAAGTGTCTGCCGTATTGGGTTTCTTTTTCTTTCTTTTTTTTGCCGGCAATTAACTGTCAGTCAGCCAGACCTCGCTGGTTCTTTGGCAGCATACCCCCTTCTTCTTCTGCAATCCTCTAATCATCTTTGGCTATATGAAGACGCCTCTTGGTTGAAAATAGAGAAATGTGTCTTTGTTTGATCACAGGTGTGGGGGGAACATATGGACACATATACGGACATGTAGTCAGAGAGGGATACTACACCAAAAGACAATCACAGAAGAAAGTCAACAGAGAGATGTACTGTTACTGTCACAGACAGACAGACAGACAGACCGGGGGAAGCCTGGTTCTGTGCAGACTGCCCATATCTGTGTGAGAGGTCACGTCGTGCCTTGGTGGTTCTATGCAGACTGCCCATATCTGTGTGAGAGGTCACGTCGTGCCTTGGTGGTTCTATGCAGACTGCCCATATCTGTGTGAGAGGTGACGTCGTGCCTTGGTGGTTCTATGCAGACTGCCCATATCTGTGTGAGAGGTGACGTCGTGCCTTAGTGGTTCTATGCAGACTGCCCATATCTGTGTGAGAGGTGACGTCGTGCCTTAGAGGTGACGTCGTACCTTGGTGGTTCTATGCAGACTGCCCATATCTGTGTGAGAGGTGACATCGTGACGTCGTGCCTTGGTTGCACTGTTGGCAGAGACTGGCATCCCTCTCCATTTCTCTCACTTCAGCTCTGTCAGTTGGTTTCTTCCTCCTTCTCTTTCTCTCTTGCTCTCCACCTGTCTTTTTCTCACCTCCTCTCACTTACTTTCTCTCTATCTCCTCCTCTCTCTCTTACCTCTATCACTCTCTCCTTCCCTCCCTCTTTCTTTCCTTCCTTGTCTGCTTCCATCTCCTTTCTCTCTCCCTGCGTCTCTCTATCTTTTACCTCTTTGTCACTTGTTCTATCCCTCTCTCCCTCCCTCCTTCCCATCCCTCTCTCTCTCTCAGCGTGGCCGTGCTGCCTTGCAGGGGGGAAAGGCTGGCGGGAGACTGGGAGTGGTGGGCCAGGCCTCCCCGATGCGGCCGCTGACAACAGCTGCTGTGCGGCGGGGGACGCGTGTACCCCGCTGATCGAATCTTGTCACTCACATTTCCCCTAATTAACGAGCATCTGCTTCCTCATTTCGCTTACACGGGTCGCCATGACCCCTGACCCCCCCTGGCGGAGCCGACGGCCACGGCCACTGGGAGCGCTGCCCCGTGTGCACTGCGTACAAACACTTCAGGAATTAGACCCGAGGTGTGTGTGTGTGTGTCTGCATTTCTGTTACTGAGTGTGTGTGTGTGTGTGTGTGTGGGTGCATGAATGTGTTTGTGAGTGTGTGTGTGTGTGTGTGTGCGCATGTGTGCTTGTGTGTGTCTGCATTTCTGTTACTGAGTGTGTGTGTGTGAGTGTGTGTGTGTGCATGTATGTGTGCAAATGTGTGTGTTTGTCTCTCTCTCTCTCCTCTGCGTATGTGTGTGTGTGTTTCATATTTGGTGTGTGTCACTCTTTCAGGTGTTGTAAGTGTCATTTCATTTATAGGGGGGCTGAAGAATAGAGATTATGTCTATACAGAATCACTTTTTTAAAAAGCACCAGCTGTTTATGGTAAAGAGCTCCAATTTAAAATGCATATCAGTGCATAAACCACCCTGTGACATTAATGATGCTACCTAAAGCCATGCCTCTCAAATCACCCTTAAAGAATCTCATCACTTCACCAGACCCTGTATATGCATATGAAGCTATACGTTTCTATATAATTCATGTGCATTCATTAATATATTCACACAACCTTTAATTAAAATATATACTTTTCTGTGAACCAAGGTTGACAACGTCTAAAAAAAGCATGAGAAAGAAAAAAGTTTTTTTTTTTCTTTTTACTATTGTTTCAGTCCACTTCTGTTTGATGGGGAAAACACATTTGAGGGGGGCACTGATTTTTTTTCCTTCATTTGTTCAAATTGTTCCACAGCCAAAGACTGACTTGATTGAAGCTCAGATTCATTAAAACTTAATTAATATGCATCATTATGTAAATGAGGGTGCTGTTAATGAGTTTTTAAAAGAAGCATTCCTTAATTAGTTCAGTGTTAATGGCATCATCATTTATCTTTCTCTTCTTTGAAGCAGAATGATGTGCAAGACCAGCCAGTATCCAAATGTTAATCTATATTTTATCATTTAGATTTTTTTTTATTTTCTTTTGGTTGTTGTTGATTTTTGATTATTATTTGTAGAAGTGCTTTAAAAATACCACTCTATTGACATACAGAAATTTGAAGTCACTTTGTGATGCATGCAGGATTGTTCAACATGACTTTGTTTGGAGAAAACGAATCCCATCAATGTGGCATTATAAATTAAGTTCATTTGGAGTATGAGGAAAGATCTAGAAGTACATGGATTTTCAGAGGCTTTCCTGTCATTGCTCTGTACTCTTTAAACTGTTTTCAATTAAAGCAACTGCAATATAACACAGAGAATGGCATAAGAGCAAACAAACAGCAAAACATCCTTACCAACTACAATTAAAAAGCCATTTGAAAAGTCTTTACATTGCACCGTATCTATGCATCCTCCTTGCTGCCAGTAAGAAGTCATCAACAGCTTTTTTTAATCGGACGGAAAGAATATCACTTGCAAAGTGTCAAGAGACCTGTTAAGATAGTGGGAGATTTCTCTCCATACCGAAACACGGTTCATCCACCCACCCCACAACCACCACCCTCCTCTTCTTCCTGTGACAAACAGCACACTTCCTCTCGATGAGAGGGGTCTTTTTTTAACGCGACAAAAATATGTGTGTTTTTTTTTGGTAACGCCATGCGAGGCTTTCATGGCGAATCCATGGAACTCTGCACCTTGTTATTGTTGTTGCTGCTGCTGTTGTCGTTAGTGGATGTTCTAGACAGACCACAGTACCAATTGCTTGAGTGTCAGACCTTCATTTAGTCCGCCTGCTCATTCAGTTCTACTCTTGTTGTTCTCAAGCGGTTAAGTACTTATTCAGGTTTATTGTATGAAATTGGTTGATCTACAGAAATGGAAAAAAAAAGTTATAAGAAAAAGAGAGGAACAGAGCAACATAATTTTTTTATTTGCTGCTATATTTCAGCTGTTTGTGACACAGAACTGACATTTAACTGAGCTTATGGTTTGGACTGCCAAAACAGAATAAATTACCACCATGACATGCTATGGTGAAACCTCACTTTCAAATTCATTTGTTTCATTATTGTGACTCTCTTCTGTAATATAACCTGTATAATCTATCTATCTATCTATCTATCTATCTATATATCTATTTATCTATCTATCATTATTATTACTATTGCTATAATTATTGTCATTGTTATTTTTGTGCAGATCCCCTAATAAGTGGCGCTCTCTTTCTTCAGTTTTATTTAGACGTGCGTTGCCAAGGAATCAATTCTCATAGACACATATAAATTACTGTTTAACGAGAAGCCGTACTCCATAAATTATTCAGCACACCTGGGAGTACAATATGAGATCAAATGCTGAGGAAAGAAAAGAGTGGCTCGCTGGAGGCTGGCGGAGAGTGTGCGGGAGCGCGAGCCGTCACATCCTCGCTCTGATGTTAAATAAGGCAGGAGCTCTGCAAGCTGCTCACACACAAGTAATTGGTGGGTACGACACGACATGCTCTGCCACCGCCACTGTCCCAGTCACACTCGCTGAGTTTCGTTGGGGCTGGACCTGTGAGGCCGCCCCACGCTGCGATGGCGAGGGCTGAGACGGTGGGCTAAATAGGGAGAAGGGGGAATCTTTCTCACGTCACGCGACTCTTCTGTCAATCCATTTGTCGAAACAAATAAAGAAGCAACTGTTGAGTTTTTGGTTTATGAAAATTATATTGTAATCGTTTGGGATTTGCATTAGTTATTCAAACTTTACTGGTAGTTTGCCAGTCAAATTATATCTTGATGATTGTACCTTTACATTTTTATCATGACAAATTTATTTTTAAATGAAACCCATGACTAATTGCATGTAACTGGTTAATAATAAATTTGTCAAACAGAGCAATTAAATGAGTTTTACTATCAATAAGTATTAAAATATAATACTTGGTATTAAGAAATAATACTTGGTATTAATTCTTGTAATAACCTATTTCATGTAATAACCTATTTTGATTTCTCCCATGTATCTTTTTTTGTGTTGAGATGTGACACTGATGAGAAATGAATTGAGCAGTTTGGACTATTTCTCAAGAGCAAAAGCAGTTTCAGTGCAAATGCGGTCATTGCCCCGCTAATTACAGAGAAAGAGGGGGAAGTTTGAGCAAAAATGATAGCAGGTACAGGAAGTTACATCAGCTTGTCTTGCATGCACTGAATACATCAGAACAACCATATAATGTGTGGGTGCAAGAACCAGTGATTGCCATTTACCAGTCAGCCAGGTGGGATGTCTGATAGAATGACTTTAACTGTAACCACATGTTACTATACAGTTTATAAATACTGAGTGGATTGCTGCTATTTACCACTGCCAGGAGTTCAGTTTTGTTCTGGGATATGTTTTGAGTACTAGTTTAGACTAGTGTATTTCAAGGCATAGTGGAATTGTTTTAATATTTGTATATGAAGATACACACGTAGGTGTGAGTCTACCAGGAGTATGACACTGTAGTGTCTGAATTTATTCTGTCTTTTTTTATAAATATGTTCATATGAGCCTTTGTGTAAAAGTGTGTGTGTGTGTGTGTGCCCACGTGTGTGTGTGTCCACGTGTGTGTGTGTGTGTGTGTGTCCACGTGTGTGTGTGTGTATATGTGAGTGTTAGTGTGTATGCATGAAGATGGCTACCATTGCTCTCCACCAGCAGGGATGGATTAGAGCAGCAGGAGGCCGGTTGCCTTGCCGACGGCTCCCAAACGGTGTACTGCAGCGCCCCCTTCAGGCCGCTGCCGTCCCTAAGCTCATTCCCCTCCCAGCAGCAGGGAGGCCTGCATTGGGGTGGGTGGGGAGGGAGGCAGCCATCCAGCCAGCCAGGGGCACCACAGGGATACTCTCCTCAGCTTCCAGCTTCCAGCACCCCCTTCCACCCATCCACCACCCACCACGAAACTCTCCCCGATTGTGCCACCTCCGATCAGGCGAGGAGACGCAGCGGTGTCCCCTGACAGCTGCCTGGTGCCTAAAACCCTCTCCAAACCCCCCCCCCCCCCCCCAGACCTCAGCCCCGGTGATCCCTCCCGAATACAGCCAGGCGTGTGTGAGTGAAGTTTCTGTGCCATGTAGGGCTCTTTGGCTCTCTTTGTTTTAACTCATCCCGGTGACAAGCATGTTCTCCTCCGGCATGCCGCCCCAGGTCCCCAGTGGTTACACAGGAATGCACTGCTGCTGACACATGGTGGCAAATGAAGCCTGCCTGCCTTGTGCATAAACACACACACACACACACAAACACACACACACACACACACACACATACACACACACACATACACACACACACACACACAAAAAACATACACACACACACATAAACACGCAGACATGCTCTCTCTCTCTCTCTTTTTAAACTCACACACAAATACACACACACACACACACACACACAATTACTTAAACACCTTCACACGCAAACTCCTTAAATACACACACACACAACTGTGCTAACACACAGAACACACACACACACACAGACGCCTACACACCTGGTCCCCACTGCATTTAATCTCTGTGGATCACATTAAGAGACCGTGGATTGATGCCTGTGTTGCGGCAGCAGAGCTGTATCTATGCAGCCAAGTGAACCGAAGGACCCCGCGTGCTACGGAGGCAGCGGCGTATTTGACACGGTTGCAATTCTCGCTGGAGGAGATGCGATGCGGCGAAACCCGGCGAGGATTGAATAATCGAATGGTGCATTTTAAAGGAAGGTGGAGCGGGGGGTGGGGGGGGGGGTACAGCTGCAAGAGCTCGTCAGGGAAGTGGAGCAAGCTTTCCGTCACTTACATCATCTGAGCAACTCTTATTTTGCTACCCCCCCCCCCCTCCCCCCTTATTTGCGGAAAAGGGAGTCAGTCTCCACCTCTTGGCTAAATATTAACAATTCATTTGAGTCGCTTAATCGCCTCCTTTCTCTCGTGTCAGCCGCTGTTATCGTTACCTAACCATCTCTCCGCCTGAGTTTGGACTCTTTTTCATAGCTGTAACTTTGACTGCCAAATAAACCCAAATCATTCAGATTTTTACCAGGATGAAACTGATTCCTACACTGCCACCCACCTCTTGGACCATGAAACAGCAAGTGGTCAGCCTAGGACATTTTTTTGCAGTACAGGCCACACTCCTAGAGTATTTGGTGTCTGACCATGATTAACATTTGAATGAACCTTGAGATCAGTTAAGGTCATCAGTGACCTTCCCCTGCTCTCCTCTGAAACAAACGCATCCTTCACACAGCAGACCTACTTTTGCTGAAAGGTAAACAGGCTCTCAACAACAACACATCACATAATAACAATACCGCAGCAGAAATAATAAAACTAAAAAGAAGCTAGGAATGACTTGAGCAGTGAGGCGACAGGCTAAACAGAGGGGGGGACTCAGTGCTTTGCCAGCCAACTGTCAAAATAACGTGCCGATAATTAGGACCTTTTGTCGCAGCGAGCGCATCTCAAGAAAGACACCTGCATTTCCTGCGGAGGGGAGCGACGCGTGCGGTGATTGTCATTTTTAATCTCGTCCTCCCCACCGAGCTTCACGCCACACCGCCGCCACTGCCAGCAGGGGAGCCGCCCCTGACAGGCACGCGTGCGCAAGCGTGCGTCCCCATCGCTGAGCAAGCCAGACGGCGTTCGGACGCAATTCCATACTTACGCACAAATCGGCCCAGCCCTCTTCGCCGTCGCGCTCGAGCTATATTAATCACGGACTCGCTGTTCATTAACTCGTCAAGTTTTAAAGTCGCGGGGCCGAGAAATGGTCTGCCGCTCAGCATGGGTCTATGTGATTGCTATGATTCTTATGCTAATGGCTGCGAGCACTGGAAATTACACGCTGGTTGAGTTCTGCAATTGTTGCTCGATGCCCAGCCGTAAATTGATATTACAGTATAAACCATTGTGAGCGCTAACCTAATCATTTTGTTACAGAGATCAGTAACTTGTGACTAATACTGTGGCTAATACTCACATCATTGCTAACGTCTATACGTTTAGTGCCAGACGATCCACAAGGATTTTACAGCACCCAGACCAAAGTATGATTATTACACTCATATATTAGAAATATGGCAGAGACAACAAACTCGAAAACAAGCAGCAGGGAGGGGGGAGAATGGCTGAGACAGCTCTGCTCCAGAACTGGTTAACACAGAGCCCGTCAGGTTAGGCAAATGTGTGCCTCTGTTTCTCTCTTTCATTTCTGCCCCTGAATGGAGGCCGCGTGTCTGATCGCCTGAGCCAATTTGCCAGCCCATGTGGCCCGCATCCCATCAGACCTGGGCATTGTGCCTCCTGCTTCCTGGCGGAGCGCGCCGAATTATTTTCACACACCCTCCCCCCACAACCACCGCTCACCCCCAACACCCCCCACAACACCCCCCCGCTCCCATACCACCAGCACCCTCCCTCCACCAAAAAGGCTTGGATATGCGCCGCTGATTCCGAATGCCCGGGCTCCCACACTGTCGGGATCGTTTCTGGCTGGGCGCCAACCCCATTATATTGATCTCTCTTTTCTGAGCATTTCAATGGGCCCCAGACAATGCAGATTTAGAGCAGAACATATTAGGCAAATAACATGGGCTTAGGGCTCGGCGCTCCGCACACTCACCATCGTTAATATCAACGCTTTGCACTTCTGTCCCTCCAACACCCCCCACCCCCCCGTCCCCCTAAACACCAGCCTCTGTCTACACCCACCTCATAACGTTTGACGTCTGAGCACTCATTGGCAGCACTCCTCCCACACCCCATATGTCGGTCTCAGTCAGTTTAATAATTTCTTCTGTACTTTACCTTAAGTGCCGTGTCACTCTAAATGTGTAATTAGGTTACGGTACATTTTCATCGCTATTGCCGGAGACTGTTATGGCTCGGGCAGGTTTTTAATGACACTCATCGCTTGCCATTGCTGCCGACGGTCCTCGGAGGCATCCCTCTGGCACGCGTCCGCCTGAAGCCCGGCAGCCCTCGCCGGCGTGTCGTTCGGCGCCAGCGCAGGAATAGTCGGTTGGTGATCCAAAAAAAAAACAGGCCGGCAAACACAATACGTTAGATAATGAGCACGGCGAGGAGATTATTCCCTTCTCTTTCCTGGGAGGGAAATCAGGGTGAGCATTTGAATGGGCATCCTCTAAAGATGGAGCGCGGAGGAGCCACTGTAACACTGCCAACGCGAACCCATGTCTGTGTGCTTTGAGCCGTCGACTGTGAAAAGAATAGAAGGCGTTTGCTGAATATGGCCTCCGAATACAGCAGACTTAGAGGAGCACACAGTCTGCGCTGTGCCAAAATTATTTCTGTGCTGAAATGCTCAAATCTCGCTTTTCACTTCCCCTGCACTCAACACAATTCTGTATCCCCAGCAGCCCAAGAGCATTTCTAGAGAAACGCGAAAACAATATCTTGTGAGGACAGCTCACGGCGTGTCTTTCCAAAAGTAAAATTAGCACGCATGCTTTGTCACAGTAATCTTACATGTGCCTCTGTAAGGCTATTTGGACTGAAAGATGCGCTTGATAGTCATCATTTTGGGTGGAATGCCTCCACGATAACTCAACCAGCCTGGCCCCTGTGCAGGTTAACCTAGCCAGAGACTGACCCATAGGACTTCACAGCCCATATTACGGGGGCTTCTCATTACGGTGAGATTACTGCACTGAGCTCCCTAATCTAATCTAAACTGGGTTCAGATCTAACTTGGTGATTGGGCTGGGAGGCAGCTCATTTGTGGTCAGAGGAGCTGTGAGATGCAGAGCATTTTTGTGCACTCCCATGGTTTATTACATTCATTTCGTGCGGTTCCACAAACATAGTTCTTTGCCCCTTGCATCTTTGTCATGTGTCCCAAAAATGTCAATATAATTTTTTTGAACACAGCAATACCAGCAATAATTGGCACAGATCGGCTTCAAGAAAAGCAGATTTCGCTGACTTTTGCTCTTGTCCTCACAAGCTATTAGGGGCTATGATATAATCTCATCTAAAAGCCATTTACAGAGTAAGAATACATCAAATTTAGCTACTTCTCGGGGAGTATTAAGCACATATTGAATCAATCAATCAGCGGGAGTTAATCAATCAGGTCCCAGCGGAACCTGGCTCTCCACGTCCGTCGGCACCAATGGTCACCTTACGCGTGCCTTCACAAAAGACAGCGGTGGAACGACGAGAGTGTGTGTGTGTGTGTGGGGGGGGGGGGTGGAGAGAGAAGAAAGCAGCGGTGGTGGCGGATGCAGTGCGGCGGTGGCAGTTCTAATTCTAAATTCATTTGTGCCGCCCACCGACCCCCAATTCGCACAGCAGTCGGCGCAGCGCCCCCCAGGGAGCCCTATCACTGCTCTATATGCAAATGGCCTCGCACCTGGGCTACAGCGCGGCCACGCTGGGAGCTTACTTATGCTAATCTGATAGAGTGGAGGCGCACATGCTCACCCCAACACACACACACACACACACACACACACGTGTGTGTATGTGTATATGTGTGTGTGTGTGTATGTGTGTGTGTGGGGGGGGGTGTTGTTGTGGGAAGGGGGAGGGAGGGCACTCCAGCCAAGTGGGATCCGTGAGAAATAGAGAGAAAGGGTGATAAAAAGGGAGAGAGGGTGTGTGTGTGAAAGAGAAGGAAGAAAAGAAGGAAACAACATGTGTATGTGGGAGAGAGAGATGAGGTGGGATGTGGTCGAGTGTGGGTGGGAGTGGGTGGAGGTGTCGTTGATGGACACCACTGCGCCGACTGAGAGTGCAACACTCCTTACGTTGACAAAGTGTGGCCATGCAAACCAAACACTGCGACTCTCCTCATCACTGAAACTTCCCAGTTAAAAAAAAAAGGAAACAAAACATCAGCCTTGGCTGGATGTCTGTTTCGCGCACATGCCAATCAAAAGGAAGAAAGAGGACACGTAATTGAGAGCTGTCACCGTGGCGCGGCGTTTGGCAGCGGCGGCGGCACACAGGATGTAAATATTCTGTCGGGGCGGCATGCGTGTCAGGGGCCGTGTCATTGACATCTGCTCTGCGATGTCACATCTCCCCGAGCCAGGGCCCGGCAGGAGCAGCTGGGGCCTCTGTGCAGGATGTAATGAAGGGTCGCCATGGGGACGCAGGAGCAGGGATCATCCTGCCCCACCTCCATCCAACCCTCCATCCCCACCCCAACCACCCCCACTTCTACCGCCCCCCCACCTCCCAAAAGCGCTCGTACCACGACCTATATGGCCCCTGTGTGTGTGTGTGTGTGTGTGTGTGTGTGTGTGTGGTGGGAGGGGAGGGGAGGGGGGGGGCG
Source organism: Alosa sapidissima (assembly GCF_018492685.1). NCBI lineage: Eukaryota > Metazoa > Chordata > Actinopteri > Clupeiformes > Clupeidae > Alosa > Alosa sapidissima. The sequence continues at coordinate 22,551,858 of NC_055962.1, read as the reverse complement.
TTTCAGAGCAGCGGCGCCTGCAGGAATTAATGCTATGGTACGCACACACACCTTAGCTTAACATTGTGTGCTGATAACCAGCAACTAAGTAAAAGAAAAACAACAACTACAAGAACAGTAAAAGAAAACAGCAAGTAGCCTAGCCTACAAATTCTGTAATTGTTGCGTGGTGCTTGCGTATTCTCTCTCCTGCTCAAACAAAAAGTGTGCGTGTGCATATTTCTGCATTAAGTTGATTTTGATAACGTGTTTACAAACTTTACTTTACAGAAAATTGTAAATAGCCTATACTGTCATGCAGTTAATGGGATACTGTGCAGAGTTGGGAAGTCGTGGTAGGCCAATTTGGTGTAAATACACACACACAGACAGGGGAAATTCTCTCTGGTTGTTGAGTAGCCTGATGGTACGCACAGTGCGTACGGCCGTACACCTGCAGGGGCGCCTGGGTCAAAGAAGAGAAGAAGAGTGAGGCTGACTGAGTGAGTGAGTGAGTGAATGTTTGATGAAGGAAGAAGAAGGAGAGAAGGAGCAACTGATTTAGTTTGTGAATCATTAAGCAAGTGAGAGAGTGAATGAGCGAGTATCAATCAATCGATACAACTTCATTAGTCCCTGGGGGGCAATTCAATCGGGCAGCTCTCAATGAGGCTCACACTGAACACCTCACCACGAAACACATTATCCCACAGTGCAACAGGGACCAACTACAGGCCAACAGATAACTCTAGTGAGTGAGTGAGTGAGCGAGCGAGTGAGTGAGTTAGTGAGTGAGTGAATGAATGAATGAGCCTCAGAAGTACCCACCGAGAGCTTGTGATGTCAGTCTGGGGGGAGCTAGCACAAAAAAAAATGGACTTTACAATAAACAATGAATATCAAAGCAGTATAAAAAAATATTGTCCTACAAATTATTAGGACAATTAAGGACAACATTGACATAAACAATAATAGCTACATCACAAATAACAATACACAACCAACAGTAACAATAACAGAATAGCATAAATAGTAGGCTACATAAACAACATCATAAACAATAATATTGCTCTATTACATTCCTCTGATGACTGACTCTGTGGGTAAGTAGATGACTGAAGGAACCTACTTTTTTGAGTGACAGATCTGGTATGACTGTTAAATAAATGTTTGTAGACTGAAAACACAGCAAATGCTCTAAAATCCAGTTCTCTCCTTGGATCAAGAGAAGAAGAGTGCAAAGAGTTAAAGCATTGTTCAGTTAATGAGGACAAAACAAATCATCATCACACCCAGCTGGAAAGCCATCCAACTGGGCCACATGCCTGTGCAAAACATCACACAGGAAATCTCCCTTAAAAATAAACACTCTCACAGCAGACAATGCACAAAATTAATGTGCAAATGTATTCTGAAAATTAAAAGGCAGAATTAAACAGGCAAATTAGGTAGCTACACTTGAATTGTTGGGATTATGAATAATTACGGAAAATTTCCCCCTCTCCTAATATGACTATTTTTTGTCGTTCGGTAAACAAAGACTTAATTGTGAAATTGCCGGGGTGATACTGGTGCTGTGAGCGGTGGCGGTGTCACCGGTAGGACGGGGAAAGGTAATGAGTGACTTCTCCTGACGTGCCTGTCTGATGAGATGCATTAAAGTTCAGTTCCACTCCGTCACCTCAGACACACTCACTCACACACTCTTGACAAAACATTTTTCTTTTTCTTACCCGCACCCCACCACTCTTACCACCACCACTACCACCACTGAAGGCAACTATTAAAGACGACACACACACAAACCCCTCCAACCCGGTTTTCTGTTTCGGCAGTGGCAACTGAAACACTCGTCAGCTCAGAGTGCTTTGTCTCAAAGAGCAGCTTTGGTCTGTGATATGCCATAATGACCCTCATGGGCATACCGTTACTTCAGGCACCACGTTCGGGCGTCTATTAAGACTACCGAGTTCTCATTTCACTTCCTCGAAAAAAAACAAAAAAAAAAACATCTGCTATCCATCACATGGCCTGTCTTTTCCTGTGTTTTTTTCTCTTTCACGAGGTCTGAAGACACAGGCTCACTTCTTTTTCAAAGTTCGTCTCGCGTTTAGAAAAGACATCTGGAGACAAGCGGCCCTCTCCGCGGGGATACGGCTGTTAAAAAGCATCGCCGTTTTATTTTCTTTCCCTCTTCATCTCTCTCTCTCTCTCACACACACACACTCTCTTTCCCTCTCTCTCTCTCGAGCTTCAATGAGGCTTCGGTAAGGACCGCTCTCACACTCATTACACCGAAGGCAGCCCGAGCTTTTAACCGGAGCTGTCCGCACACACCGCTCAGCCTACACCTCGCTGAGTCCTGGCCTCGGGCAGATGGGCTGCTTTGATGCAGAGATCAGTGCTGGTGTTACTGCCCCCACCCCACCCCACCCTTCACTGCCTTTAAAGGATGCGATGGAGGAGGGGGGAAATTGGGGATGATGGCATTGCTCCTCCTTTTGATTGAGAATGATAACAAACTCATCTATGGATGTCTGCAGAAGAACAAGTTGAGTGAATGTTAAAAGAAGAGGTGCATTTTTTCCCTGCCTTCTTTGGTGTGCGTGTGTGTGTGTGTGTGTGTGTGTGTGTGTGTGTGTGTGTGTGTTACTCCAGTGCTGTGGACAAAGAAGAGAAAGGTGTCACGGAATCCTCCAGAGAATCCTCCACGCTGTGGCGTCTGATGTGTTTGCTTGACAGAGCTTAGAAGTCCTGGTGGAGTGTCGGGGCCGGGAATTGGAGGTGGGGGGGTGGTTTAATACACACTGTTAGCCCTGCGTGTGAGCACGTGTCTCTGCTGAGAATTAATCACGATGACGCACTGGGATCTCGTCAGGTACACACCAACGCTCTCTGGTAAACAGTATCACAGCACACAGCCTAGCACAGTCAGGAAATGGACACTTTTCCCCTTTAAAAAAAAAAGCCACCAACTTGGTGAAGGACACTTTGTGTTTACAAGATGCAAGTTTCTTTGGAATACTTATACACACCTGCCAAACAAGCATCAAAAAGTGAACACCTGGATTCATAATAATGAACAGAGTTGGGGAAAGTGCTGCAAGCCTCGGGGCAAGGCACACTTTAACCTGCCAGAAAAGACTTTTGACAAAGTTGCGTGACAGTTGTCTGCGCAAAGTACGAAATGTTCTCTTTGGATGGTTGGTCTTAATCAGACGGCACTCACATCACTCTCCATTGCATTCAGATTTCACTCTGTTTACTGTGTGTCTAGACGGCCCTGGCGCACATTTTAACACTAAAACGGCATGAAACCAATGGCAAACTATCTGGGACAGTTTACTGAGTTGCGGGCGAAGACATTTATATTTCAAGACTGCTCCTGGTGAGTGAGTCTATACTCGTAATGTCTAAGCAACAAAAGACTTAGGCAAAATTATCTTGTGAAATCATGCTTAATTTTTTATATAGTCTTAATTATGGATTATTTCCAGCTCCACGACCAATATCTCTGGTGCCCCCCAAAACATTTAAAATGAGAGCAGTAAAGAGAGCACATTACACTTAACTGGGGTGGACCAAAGAACTAAAGTAATCTTTAATTTGACCACACTGTGGGATCAGTGAAGCAGAGCTCCACTAAAGACAAAGAGAAGGTCTTTGTTAAGGAGAGTCATGCTGCTTCACATTAAGTCCAGTGGAGTCAACGCCGGGCTGCCCGTCGGCAAACAGTGGCGTGTGGGCGGGCCTTAGAATAACTGTTCCATTAGCCAGTAATTAAGGCCTGATGAAATAGATGACAGTTCGCTCTCTCAAACCAATCACTTCTTTAATGAGTCAATTAGGTTTAGGAGCAGGTTAGGAGTGATTCTCTAAGGATAGAGAGGCCAAATATCTCAGCAGACATACATGAGACCAGTGATGTATGTACTTTTTCCATATAATCATTTACATACTGTATAACTATATGTAATGTGATGAGTAATGACACCTTCATCTCAGTTGTAGTCAACTACAGTCTCAGACCCTCTCACATCTAAAGACAAGTAATAGAGTTGTTGAGTCACAGACTAGTCACAGACTATGACTTTGCAACAACTAGGGATCATGCAGAGTCACTATTTACAAGACTGCTACTAGATTCCTTTAAATTATTTCCATCGTGCACTACATATCAACAGGAACTCATATGATAGCCTACTCATATCAAAGTAATTTTGCAAAGTGTTTCTGCGACATTGTTTCATGTGTGACATCCCTAACAGATATATAATTGTTCTGTCACGTCGAATAGCCGACTAATAATTTATAAGAAATGAAATAACAAATAATCATATAGGCTACAGCTGTCGCCTACTTTGCCCCTTCCTGTTTGGTGTTGGAGAGAGATCGCTATTGGTTTTTATTTTGTTCATGTCACTATTTGCATGAGCCACGACTAAAAAGACTTGTTTGATAACATGTTTGATATTGTCATAACGGCAAAACTAGAAAAAGACTGACTCGGACTGACTTAAAACCGCTAAAATTGGCACATTACACTTAACGATCTAGTTGACGGGAGCGCACCGCGATTCCAGTACAACTCCCATGATTTCTGTCCAAGTTTGGAAATGTAGTTGCCAACTGTGAAAACAGACCAAAATCGTAAGATGAGATGATACGGTGTTTGGGTAGCAGAAAATACTGCATGTTTGAGGTGGTAATACGGCTATGACGCAAAGAGTTAGAGCATTTTCAATGCACTATTATTTACAGCAGCACATACCAACACACACACACACACACACACACACACACACGCACACACACACACACACACACACACACACACACACACACACACACACACAGTCAAAGGGGAAAATGATAACTGGATGCGAGGCTCACTTTCACATAAAAGCATGCCAGCCAATTTAAAGACTGTAAAGATGTGTCTTTCTAGTCATGGCTCTTATTCACCTTAAATGGCCCCGGCCCTTTAGACTTCACCAACAGTGAGATGGCTTTGGTTTTGACCATCTCTGTGAGGATCTTTCAAACCCTCCTGTCCACTGATATCTAATTGAGCTGGGACCCTTGTGACTAAACTGATATCAGGGAGTTGATAATGCCGTATTGCAGCCTGAAGTTATGAAGTTAGGAAGACATTATGGAAGATCCCAAATGCTGCCATAGTTCTATGAGCATCAGAAGGTTCTCTGATCACAGAGCTTGATGCAGTGAAAAAGACTTAAGTGGCTGGATGTGATGTAGACTGGACACCGACTCCACACATAGGTGCCGACATGAGTGCTGTGCACTCCACTTTCAGCATTCTATTCCATTCCATTCCATTGTTTACCATACAATCCTGTGCACCACTGCCAAACCCTTTTGCTACCGTCTTGTAGATTATGATTCAGTTCTTCTTTTGTTGGTGCCGCTCACTAAAATGCATTGGTTATTGAATGTTTGTCAGTTAAACATTTTGGCGCTGGTGTGCGTGTGCAAGTGACAAAGTGTCAGCGCACTCATGTTCGTGCCCATCTGAGGAGCACT